>NC_073306.1:206534490-206874088 GCF_027595985.1 Sorex araneus
CCTCGCCCTTGAACTGCGGGGTGTCTTCACAGTGTGGGAGCCACTCTCTGAGACCGAGAGCAAAGCAGCAGTGGCCTCGCCTCTCATCCCCACGTGCCCCACACTGGACATTCAGACGTTCAGGTTCACATTAAACCAAATATGCCTTGTTCCTCCTTTTCTCTGCAATTTCTCATCTTCAGCCTTCCCTTGAACAGTTAGGCTGCGCCATACAGCTAGGAGCAGCCCAAGAGACTGGGCCTTTGATCATGAGGAGACGGAGGAGGAGGAGGAGGAAGAGGGTAAATACGTCCAGAATTGACTCCATGTCAGGCTCTAACCTAAGAACACCGTCTGTGTTAATTCATTCCCTTCTCCCAGCCACCTTATGACTAAGGTACAATTACCATCTCCTTTCTAGAGGTGAATAGAACAGAGCCACAGGGAAGTAGACTCGTTTGATCAAAATCACCAATGCACAAAGCATTGATTCTGGCGGGATCTCCCACCTCCACAGCCCTGCTCTAAGGGCTCTGTGACCTCCTGGTTGTGGCAACCATGAAACACTTCTCAGGTGTTTCACACGGTATCATTCAGATTAGGGAGAAAATTAGACAAATCCTGACAGAACAAGAAGAGAAGAAAAATAAAAGAAAACCCCAAGTGGTATTTTTTTTTTTTGCTTTTTGGGTCACACCTGGCAATGCACAGGGGTTACTCCTGGCTCTGCACTCAGAAATTACTCCTGGCGGTGCTCAGGGGACCATATGGATGCTGGGATTTGAACCCGGGTCGGCCCGCATGCAAGGCAAACGCCCTACCCGCTGTGCTATCGCTCCAGCCCCCCCAAGTGGTATTTTTAAAAAGCAGGGGGTGGGGGCGGAGTTTACAAAATTATTTTCAAGAGGAAGCCTGGGGATAGGGACCAAAGCTACCAGCAGTGAGAGGAGGAGTAGTGGTGAGTAGCGGTGAGCATGAACCTGAGCAGGGGTGAGGACAGATGCCTTTGTTTTTTAATTCAATAATTTTCATTTCATTTAGGGGTGTAGGGGGCTCACCTTTTGCAGTGCTCAGGGTTTACGGATCACCCTTGTGCTGTTTGGCAGCCCTAGGAAGCACCAGGGACCCAACCAGTGCTGGCTACACACAGACAGCACCTTCACCCCTGCACTCTCTCCGGCCACTGGCTGCCTCCATTCGAAGGTCACATAGCATTTTATAATAAGGTTCACTTTAAAAAATGATCACCATCACCTACTTGTGATCTGTATAGGTAGACTGGTCCCCAAACAACTTCCTGATGACTGACCACTTTTTCATAATTTTTGTATTTCCCAAATAAAACTATATTATTGAATGTACTGGTTTTCCTCCTTCATTTAGTGTTATCTGTTCCCCCTGTAATAACCAAATACAAAGGACAGCACCACCTCAGCATTCCTTTGGCTTTTCCAAGGTGAGAGGGTTCCATAAAAAAAAAATCTGCACCTAATTTATGTAGCAAAGATTCTTGCAGAATGACGAAGGATCCATCTTTGTATTTTCTCCAAACCAGCCCTTATTATTCAAAAATATACAAAAATAGAAGACATAGCAGAGGCTTCTACTTTGGAATTCTGTGCATGCTCTGGTAAGTATCATATAGAAGGCTATACTTTTTTCACTTTTATATTCTACTTTTTTAAAAAGTCTTTATGTGTAGTATTCAAAGGAAAAGTCAGGGCAAAGAGCAAATGATATCTGTCTAGACGTATCATCTTTGGAGTGACTGGGTCAAAGAAGAAGATTGGAAAATGAAAGTGATCAGGTAAACTTTCGAGTTTGTGAAACCACCAAAGCCGATCTATGGAATGCTGAAGGCCACATGTTCAGGAAGATATTCCCCCATAGGTTGTCCAGTGCACCATCTCCGTACTCCCTTGTCAAGCACACAGGAGCAGGTGGGGCAAAGGGTGTGTGATTATACTGTTTTATTCACAGTGAAAGAAAGAAAGGATGGGAGAAGTGAGGGAGGGAAGGAAAGAGAAAGAAAGAAAAGAAAGAAAAAGAGAAAGGAAGGAAGAGAAAGAAAGAAAGAAAGAAAGAAAGAAAGAAAGAAAGAAAGAAAGAAAGAAAGAAAGAAAGAAAAGAAGAAAGGAAAGGAAGGGAAGGAAGGAAGGAAGGAAGGAAGGAAGGAAGGAAGGAAGGAAGGAAGGAAGGAAGGAAGGAAGGGAAAGAAAGAAGAAAGAAAGAAAGAAAGAAAGAAAGAAAGAAAGAAAGAAAGAAAGAAAGAAAGAAAGAAAGAAAGAAAGAAGAAAGGAAGGAAGGAAGGAAGGAAGGAAGGAAGGAAGGAAGGAAGGAAGGAAGGAAGGAAGGAAGGAAGGAAGGAAGGAAGGAAAGAAAGAAAGAAAAGAAAGAAAGAAAGAAAGAAAGAAAGAAAGAAAGAAAGAAAGAAAGAAAGAAAGAAAGAAAGAGGGGGAGGGAGGGAGGAAGGACAGAAGGAAGGGAAGGAAGGAAGGAAGGAAGGAAGGAAGGAAGGAAGGAAGGAAGGAAGGAAGGAAGGAAGGAAGGAAGGAAGGAAGGAAGGAAGGAAAGGAGGGAAGAAAAGGAAGGAAAAGAGGGAGGGGAGGACGGAGGGAAGGGCTACATCATGGGATTGTGGAGACACCTCCGTGGTCCAGGGCACAGTGATTTGCCATTTCTAGACCTGAGCTCAGAGCTCAGTACCCCTAAGCACTCCCTGTTGTATCCAGAAGCTGAGTGTGGCCCTCCGGGCTTGCAAGCACATCCCAAGCCCTTGGCTACACTACAGGCCCAGAGTAGCTCCACAGGCTCAGACCCGAGCACTAAATGCCCACGTAGCACTGGGAGCAGCTCTGGACTGAGCACTGCTTGTGGGGGGAAAATAAATGGGACAGGAGAGAAGGAACACGGGCTAAGGCGCCTATGGGTGTTGCATCCTGCTGGCGCCCATTGGAATCCCCAGTACCACATAGAGTCCCCCTGAGCACTACCAGGGGTCACCACTGAGAAGGAACAGCCCCTGAGCACTGCTGGGTATAGCCCAAGCCCCCTCCCCCCCTACACACACACACACACACACACACACACACACACACACAGGAAAACGGGACTAAATTTAGAAAAATCTATTTATCTATCTTTCATTCTAAATGCCATCGAACAAATGCATGCTTTCCTGTGAAGGGGAAGGTAGCCAGCAACTGGCGGTAAGGCACTTGCTCATCTCTGTGTGCGGTGACAGAGGGGAAGCTTATTTATTTTGGTTTGGGGCTACACCAGGTGGTGCTTAGGGTTTAGTCCTGACTCTGCACTAAGGGTCACTCCTGGTGGCCTCGGGGTGGTGTGCAGTGTGTGGGAACAAATCCAGGTGAGCTTTGTGCAAGACAAACACCCTCCCTGTTGCACCAGACCCTAGAAGGTAAATTTAATGCATGGAAAGCCATCCGATTCAGCCTGAACTAGAATTTCTAGGTGAAATCTACTGCTTACCTTCCTTGTAATGCTACATGATCCTATTGTCAATGAATAACAAGGAGGTCACTTTAAGCTCTTCAGTTCTAGGAGTTCCCATGCAGAATAATTCTACCCCTTCTGTGTGTGAGTGTGTGCAGATGTGTGTTTGTTTGTGGATTCTAGCACCGATGACCAGCCTAGGGGACACTGTGGAGTTACACAGTGGATGCTCATCACCACAGCAAATGCCTCTTAATGTTAGACTCCTCGAAGTTTCAAATTAGGATCTGTTATCAAGCTTATTTCCAAGAACAATAAGCCTTCAGCCCCAGCTGCCTGCACGCAGAGGCCAAGGAAACGCACATCTTTCCAGAGGAGACGGAGTGAGCAGTTCCTCTCTTCCTCCCATCTCCCCAGTAAGGAGAGGAGAGGAGACTCAAGTGCTTCTCAGGATTCAAAAGCAGCTCCGGATAATCATAGCTTCTGGGAAAGAAGGTGTGGAACCCTGTGAAAGTAAACCACTGACTGGGGGGCGCTGAGCCTGGGCTTGGAGCCTGGGAAGCTGAGCAAGGACTGGGAACTGTGAGGGCTGTCAGAGTCAACAGGGCCCTGCCCTTCTTCTGTTTCCATCACCTCTTCTCCTTTTTTAGACAAACACCCCCAAAAGAAAATAGCCATCCCTACCACCAAACACATACACAGACACACAGACACACACACACACACACACACACACACACATCCTTGCACTTCTCCTACTGTTTTGCACGTTGACATTTCACCGTCTGACTCTTTAAACCCAGTGGTCCATTAAGGATCGGGGATTGGCAATCACAGGTGCCAGGCCTCTAGAGGTAGAAGATACGGCATGGGGACTGGAACTCGCCACACTGCACTGCATATACGAAACAGAGAAGGTCTTAAAGTTTCGTGGGGGAGGGGGGCAGGGAATTGTATGTGAGAGTGTAGATGATGAGTCCTAAACTTAAGGGGATAATCATTTAACGATACATGCATCTACCAAATGCTCTCATTATTTGGCCCATCGGGCTATTTGCTGACACTTGTTTTCAATTCATGCCCCTTGAACATTAATCACTGGTTGGCAACCCTAACCGATGCTTATATCTGATTAATCCCATATGGACTTCGAACTGAAACAAACCAACAGGAAAATAAAAAAAAGAGAAGATTCTTACTCTTGCGTGCTTGAGCTGCAGTTTTCTCTGCTTCCCTACCATGAATGAAAGTCTCTGTTGCACATCCCTGGAGCTGACCCCAACCAATAAGGAGAAATGATGGCAAAGTCAGGCTCTCCTGTCCCCTTACACACTCTCTGAGTTTTATGGGGCCAGTGCAACTGGTGGCCAGCTGGAATTGTGGGAGTAATTAGTTGGAAACCTCAAGTGAGCACTGCAGGCAACTGGAAAAAAGTGGGAAGAGCTGGTCCTGGGAACCCCTCCTCTGCCCAGATAACCCCCTCTGCACTGCTGGCACAGAACTGCCGGCTCCAAGTAGTCCCTTGCAGGGAAGGATCCAGGCCAAATCTCTCATCTCTGGAGTCCTCAGAGGAACGCAAAGGGGCAGTGTCTCTACTCTCCTGACTTGACAAGACTATCACTCCACCTACTTCTTTCAAGAGTAGAAAGAGTGGGACAGGGATTGGGCCCCACCTGGTTGCACTTGGGGCTTACTCCTGGTTCTGTGCTCAGGGATCACTCCTAGTGTGTCTGGGATGGAAGCTGGTTGGTCATTTGCAAGACAAACCCCTTACTGGCTATGCTCTCTAGCTAGCTCTTTGTACTTCTTGAGGAAAATTTCACTATCTGTTTCACAATTATTTCAAAACACTATCTGTGTTTGATAACCACTGCTTATAATACTAATATACAGCAAATTGTACTGCATATTATAGTGATGTTAATGTGGTAATGCTATCTATTATCAGTTCATATGTTCAACAGAAATAATATTTCTTTTTGTCAAGTTTTGATTACGGTTCTTATGTTTGACAGAAATTTCTTTTTGTCAAGTTTTGTCTTCTTAGGAAGAATTGCTTGGATTGCTTGAAAAATTGCTTGGGTTTTCAAATCACAGAGGGGTAGATAAAATTGAAAAATAAATTTTAACTAAGAATAGTTTCATTACTTGTTGCTTATTGAGAATAAGTTTGAGAGCAACAGTCTTGAAACACCTCTCCAGATGCTTTGATTTAAAAAAAAAAAGACAAAGAAAAAAGGGGGAGAAGTTAGGAAAGCAAGAAAAGAGGAAAGAGGACGGAGGAAGGAAAGGAACAGAGAAAGGAAGAAAAAGAGGGAGGGAGGGAGTGGGAAAGGAGGGAAAGAAGGAAGGGAGGAAGGGAGAAAGGGATGGAGAGAGGAAGGAAGGAAGGAAGGAAGGAAGGAAGGAAGGAAGGAAGGAAGGAAGGAAGGAAGGAAGGAAGGAAGGAAGGAAGGAAGGAAGGAAGGAAGGAAGGAAAGGAGGAAAGGAGGGAAGGAAGGAGTCTGTTTATAGTAGGGTTTAAATTACACCTCAATATTTCTAGATATCCAGATATTCAGAAATTTAGAAGTTTGAAACTTGGTGGCAACCTCACAAACTGCACAGAAGAAATAGGGCAGATCTTCATTATTTCTTTCCAGGAAACCATACCATCAGGGTGTATCCTATAATGATTCTATTCTTCCGGGGGATTTCAATTCCAGTTTTTTCACTACTTTGTTTTTCCAAAGGACCAAAACAGAACCACACTCTTCTTTACCCAACACTAGCCTGAAGAATCTACTGAATTCTATTGATTTTTCGCTCTTTGAACACAAGCTCATTAACCTGAAACAGTAAGGAGATAACTGTCTTTCACAGAGCGGGGCCCATTGAAAGTCCTCTCCCAGAAATTCTCACATCTTTTTTTGCAAATGCAGCTGTGGAGGCTAGAACGTTGCTTCTTTGAACCTAAGGGCTTTCACACCACACGAAGCAGCCTTCCTGTAATCCGTGCTCCTTCCCTGGGACTTTTAGCAAAATTGAGGTTCCTGTCTTCCCAGCAATCTGCATTATAAGCTGGGTGTTGTGGGGGAGACGTGATGTTTGGAAGGTCAGCATCTCACAGGAGGGCTGCGTTTCTGGCGAGCTGGCCCCAGGCCTGGTACTGAAAGAGGCCGCACTGGGTGGAACTATCCCAGAGAAGGAGCCGAAATCTTCCCCGTCATACCCCTCGGGACTTTCTCCTGAAGGAAAGGGCCCCTAAGAGAAAAAATAAAACAACAAGGACTTCACACGCAGCGCTCCAGGCAAATCTCTCCAAGAAACCCTGACACCTAAAAGGAAAAAAAAAAATCTTCCCCAAACAGGAGCGTGAGCGGTCTGAACCAACTCTTGGGGTGGGAAGGATGAGAAACGGTTATTTCGCCCTCGAAATATGTAATTTTCTTAAATGTTGACTTTTATCTGAAATCTCTGCTGCAATCTGTACCCTTTTCATTCAAGGCAACAGACGTCCTCCAAGTGTTTTGTTTTGTTTTTAATTTGATTTATCCTTTGAAACAGAAAGTGCATTACATGTCACTGGTCTTGCAAAGGGTGTTTGCTTCTCTTTACAAACCGAATTCCTTATATAAATTAAAAAGGTTAAAGAGACTAATATATCACCGTTATTCGCTTAAAAATAAAAAAAAGAAAAACCATTTACATTGTCTATAGTATTCTTATGATACAAAAAAAAAAACCACTTCAAATTCAATTACAGCAACTAAGTGAGTTTTAGCTTTCTGAACCAGAGCAGTTGTAACAATTCCCACCTTCTACTTTAACACACATTTTTTTTTTTCTCAGAAAGGAGTTAAATTAAATACAAGCTCTTGTAGCCCTCCCGCCCCCAAGACTTTCTCGAAATCACTAATAAATAGCAAGAAAATGACTGTGCAATTTCGGAGGGGAGCGGATGGGCGGGGTGTCCGCGAGCGCGCGCGGGGCCGCGGCGGGGCAGGAGCGCGGGGAGCGCGCGGGCCGCCTTCTGGAAGCTTCTCCAGCCAAGCTCCCCGGAGAGGGACTACCTCTCACCCGGGAAGAAGCAGGTCCTCTTTTTGGTTTTTTTGTTTTTTTGTATTTTTTTCCCCTTTTCTACCAAATTCGGGCGCGGTGGAGGGCGGGGGGGCGGGAGGGAAGCCTTTGACTGTTTTTTTTGTTTTCTGAAATATTCACAATAAAGTAACTTGTAGTCAGTGTGACTCACGGTTTATTTACAAAGAGCGTCAACAGGTCCCTCGGGCGGGGGCTCGGCGGGGGCTGGCGGGGACTGGGCGACCCTCGGGGCCCCGCGGGGCTCCCCGGCGGCGGCGCGCGGGGGGTGCGGACGCGGCAGATGCTCCCCGGACGCGCGCGCCCCGTGCCCGCGCCCGCGCCCGCCCCGCGCGCCCCCGCGCCCCCGCGCGCCCCCCGCGCCCCGCAGGGGGTCTCTCGGTTACAAAACAGAGCGAGTCCGTGGCGGGCGGCGGCCGCGGCTCACGACGAACCGTCGGCGTCGGCCGCGTGCAGCAGGAGCGCGCCGCCGCCCGGCTTGTGCTTCTTGAGCAGCTGCGTGATCTTCTCGTCGTCCGAGTTGGGGTCCAGCGGCTTGTTGTAGTCGTCGTCCTCCTCCTCGTTCTCCGACGCCCCCTTGAGCCGCTCCGTCTCCGAGTCCTGCTTCTTCTTGGCCGTGGCCATCTCGGCCGCGTGCTTCTTCCTCCACTTGGTCCGGCGGTTCTGGAACCAGACCTGGGGGGCGCGGGCAAAGAGGCGAGAAAGGAAAACGGGGTTAGGGGGGGCGTCAGAAGGGAGCCCAGGGCGACGGGAGATCCCCTGCGCCCCCCCCAGCAGGCCCCCTTTCCGGGGCTCGTTTGGCTGGGACCCCCCCGACCCCCCACACCGCCCACTTTCGGGGCCCTCGGAGTTGGTCTCCGGGCGCCCCAGGTTCCTCCGAGTAACCGGCACCAACAAACTGCCGTTGCCATAGTGATAGCGACACTCGAGTATTCGGGTTGTCAGTGAGTGATTTCCCAGAAAAAAACTTGGAGACAAAAAAAAAGTTTCCCTAAAACAGAGTCCGCGTTCCTGCTTCCTAGTTTGCAAAAAGAAAAAACTTTAACCCCTAAACTGGCCCCGAACAGCTGGGATTCCGCGCCCCCCCTCTCTAACCGCTGTCTTAGATGCAGGAATTTCAAACCACTTAAAGTGTATTTGCAGAAATGTGATTTGTAGGGGAAGGCACAGCATTCCCGAATTTCCTCCTCTGTTGTCGTTGGATTTTTTTTTTTTAGGTTCGGGTATTTGTTTGACTCGTCCCAAATTTGAACACACACACACATACACACACGCACGCACGCACGCAGGGGAGTTAAACACTCCTCATTTACACTTGCAGTGCGTGGTGTCAAGTTCAGAAATTTAAAAAGATGCGGGGGGGGGGGGGAACCCGCTAAAACAGAAACCTCGAATCAAAATGTCCAAAAATCCACGGAAAAAAAATTTACAGCTTAATCAAAATCATCACAGAAATTTCTCTCTCATCATCCTTGCTATGTTCAGTACCTCTCACTTGCACTGTTTATCATAAAGCCAAAGTCAAGGGCCAGAATTTTCATTAGTTTTTTTTAAGTGAAATTCTGGCCGTTACATTATTTCTCACTATTTGCATGACCAGTATTTCACATATTTTGTACTGTTCCTCTCCAAGACATTTGCAATATATACAAATATTTTAAAACTATTTATGATGTTTGCCAGGTTTGATACACATTTTAACCTAAAGTATCAACAATGAACATTTTCCCCAAGATTACCATCTCTCTTGCTTCTCACCTATTTTGTCATACACTACACATTTATCTCAAGAATCAGAATTGCTACAAAAGTGGTTTTTCTTTTTTCCTACAGCCGTAATTCACTTCTAGGCACATAGTTATATTTACAGCAACAAATGAAGACCACCAGATAACTGTGACAGGCTCTGTAGTAACTACTGCAAAAATGATTTTAACTAACAATCACATACAAAAATCACTCCTAGATGCATTTTCTAAAGCTTATCCATTGTAACCAGTATCACACTTAATTTAAAGAATACATTATAACCAAGTAAAACACACAAAATTCAAAAATTATAAATTGAAGAAGAAAAAAAGGATACTATTAAATCTAATAGGACGCTATTAGATTTAATTTCTGTTGCTGACAGAACTCCTTTACTTTTTCAGGGAATGGTCTCAAATTTTTGATTCCCTGGAAATACATAGTACAACTCAATTACAAGCCAAGTGACATTTTAATTAGAAACTGTTGTCATAAACAGTTCACTATCTCGCATATGTTGATAAACTTATCTTAAACAGATGTCAATTCCCCAGTACAATAATAATTTGCCATTTCATTTGGACACTTGCCATTTTTAAATGATTATTTTCAGCTAAGCAAAAAGCAGACCCTAGGAATCTATGCCTTCTTAAAAAATTTTAACCTGCAAGTTAATTTGGTGGTGCTATAATACTAATCTACACCAGAAATTATATAACCGGGGGAGCATGAAAGGACAAACAAAAGCTGGAATATCTTTACAAGTAGAATCAACAGAAGCTATCTAAGAGGCCTCATCTAGCCTGGGGCGGATTTTTTGCTAGTGCTTTTCTTCTCCAATAATAGACAGCTCCCCCAGCACACGCGGCTATCTAGATTAACCTAATTTCAAAGGCGGGGGGTTGATTCCTTTTGTTCATCAACAGTTTGTCGCCCCGAGACCCCAGGGCTTTTGTAACCCCTACCCCCACCCTCTTTTCTGATCTCATCTTCCCAGGCTCCTCAAATCCCAACGACTACGGTCCCTACCACCAAGCGACAGTAGACTTGGGGTGTGTGTGTGTGTGTGCGTCTGTGTCGTGTGTGTGCAGGCATGTGTGTGCGTGTGCGCTCACGCGCGCCCTCCCACGGAGGTGGCGAAGAGGGTCTGTGCCTGGAGGCTTGCACAAGCCCCACTCACCTTGACCTGACTCTCGGTCATCCCCAGCGAATAGGCCAAGCGAGCTCTCTCGGGCCCCGCCAGATACTTCGTTTGTTCGAACGTCTTCTCCAGGGCAAAGATCTGCTGGCCCGAGAAAGTGGGTCTCGTGTGTTTCCTCTTGCCGTCTTTGTCCAGCAGAATGGATCCTTGATCTGCGGGACAGATAAACACGGGAGAAGGGGGACGACAGTCTGTTAGACGCGGCTCTCGGGAAAGAGACCAGCGGGTGCATCCTAGGTTTGGGGGGGACTGGAAAGCCTATTCCGAGCGGGGCCCGCCGTGCTTTCGGCCCCACGGCGCTCCCGCCTGGGCCTTTCCACTCACACCTGCTCGGAACAGCACGGCGTGCCCAGAACCGCAGTCAAAGAACCTTCTGCCACCGGCACCAACAGCCGAACAGCCCGGAGCGCCTTACCAAAGTTCGCAGGCGCGGATCGCCCGGCCCCGCAAATTGCAAATTTCTGGGAAAGGTTCAAAAGCTCACCCGGAGTCTTGGCCGGGGCACAAACTAGTAGTTTTACCCCCAGAGTGCGCGCCACAATGGGGCGTCTTTTTTTTTTTTTCCATACTAGGATTCAATCGCCCCCCGCCCCAAGTCAAATGCCGCAGAAGCAGAGGCGCCGGCATTCTTGGTTCTCGCCCCAACAAGCTCTTTAAAATGAATTCGGTCGTGGCCCACACCCGGTCACCCTCCTGCCGTGGCCACCCCGGGGCGGTCACCAGCTGGGCTGTGGCAACTTCATTCCGCTACTGCGGCCCAGACACGCGGGAAAGTCCCTAGGCTTGGGGACACTGCCGGGACTGTCCTAACGCCACCGCTGAGACTGAGGTCCTCCACGCGCCAGCCAAAGAGCCCATCGCAGACCTAGATCACTAGTGGGTCTGCAGCAAGGTCTGCGGCGGGGGGCGCAGCTCCCCCTGGCTCTTGCCCCCTAGCCCCGCTCCTCCTCCGGTTCTTCCTGCAGCTGGAGCTGGAGGGCCAGAAGCGGGGCTGGCCGGGGCGCCGGTCCCCTAAGCCGACCGTGCGCTCCTCGCCTGGTTTCCCCGCGCGCCCTAGGGCCGAACGGGCCGAGTGGCTCTGGCTAAGAGGCGCGGTGGGGACACCCTGGTGGGGGTGTGGGGGTACTTAGGAAACACCTGTGCTGTGTTCGGGGCTGTGAGCGACCGCCGCGGCGGGCCCCCAACACCTGGCAGGGAGGAAGCCAGGAAGGTCGGTAAAGCGGACCGGGAAGCCGGACCCGCAGGAGTCCGGAAAAACGGGGGTGCTCGAGGGGCTGAGGGGGGTGTCTCTCTGGTCCCCACCTCTCTGAGCCCCGCCGGGCTTCGGGTTCTACTCGGGATGCTCCGGGGCAGCCTCCGACGCGGCCCCCGGGCTGCGGCTCGCGGTACCCGGCGCAGACGCGCGCACCCTCGCAGGGCCAGGCGTGGCCCAGCACTTGGGGAACCCTCGGCCCACGCCCTGCCCGCGAGGCCGGGGGACAGGCCCGCGGGACACGGGTCCCCCCGAGAGCCCCGAGCGCGGGGCGCCCGACGGTACTCACGCGGGGTGCAGGCCAGGCGCGCGTCCCGCCAGGGCGGGCTCTGCATCACTCCGGGCCAGAAGATGGGCGTCCGGCCGGGCAGCTCGGCCAGCGGCTTGGGGTAGCGACCCACGGCGGCCACGGCCGCGGCGCTCGGGCTGAAGTAGAGCCCCGGGGGCGGCGGCGGCGGGCTCAGGCTGCTGAAGCGGGGCAGGCCGGCCAGCAGCCCGGCCGGGGAGGACGCGGCCGCCGCGGCCGCCGCCGCCGCCGCCGCCGCGGCCGACGCGGAGGAGGCGGAGGAGGACGAGGAGGAGGACGAGGAGGACGAGCCGGAGGGCGAGGCGGAGGGCAGGGCGGCCCCCGAGGCCAGGGGCATGGAGGGCCGGCTCAGGATGTCGTTGATGCCGTGCGGGGTGGCCGCCGAGAGCGGCTGCGGGGGGCTGCCCAGGGACGAGAGCCCCCCCGCGGCCGGGGGCTTCAGGCCGCCCGGGTTGTGAGTGCCCAGCGGCGGGGAGGGCGACGACGACGACGACGACGACGACGAGGACGAGGGGGGCCCGGCGGGCAGCGGGGGGTAGGCGGCGGGGTACAGCGGGGTCTTCATCTCGGCCATGCTGTGCAGGGCGGCCAGCGGCGGGCTGCTGAGCAGGAACGCGCTCTGCCGGGTGCCCTCCATGGCCCCCACCGCTAACATCCCACGGCCCGGCCGCCGCCCGCAGCCCGCCGCCGGGGGACCCGCGCGCCGCGCCCGGGGGCGACCTGCCAAGCGCGCCGCGGCGGGCACCGGCGTCCGGAGCCGGCCGGGCCCCGCGCCCCCTTGGCGCCCCGGGTGTCCGGAGCGGGTCCCGATCCCGGGCTCCGACGCCCTCGGAAGACGCTCGGCGCACGCGGCTTCGGATCTCCTCCTCTTCCTCCTCCTCCTCCTTCTCCGCGCCCGAAGAAGCGAAACAAAACGCCGCGGGGCCGCCGAGAGTTTGCAACAAAGTTCAGAGTCGCCGGATCGCCACTTTTCTAGAAGTTGGGGGGCCGGCGCGCTGGCCTCTGGGGGTCCGCCGGACGCCGCCGCCTGCTCGCGCCGCGCCGGGAGGGACGCGTCGCATCCAGTCCGCCCGGGGACCGCGCCCCGGCGCCGCGCCGGGTTGCAGCGCCTCCGAGCCCCGGGCGCCCGGGCTCGGCCCGCGGACCTGCTGCCGCCCCCGGCACTAAGAGTTGCAGTTCGGGGGGAGGACCGCGGGGAAGGGCGAAATAAAACTGGACAGACTCGAGAAGGGGGGAAGGAAAAAAAAAAGCAGAAGAAGAAGTAAAAACTGTGACGGCGGCTCGGATCCCGGCTGCGCTCCTGGCGTGCACTTGTGCAGAGGGGTCCGGCGACCCCCGCCCCACCCCCAGCGCCCGCTCCTGCGCTCACTGTCCGCCCGCGCCTCTCGGCTCTCGCATCTTTGGCCGCTGCCCTCGCAGGCTGCCTGCGCGCTGCCCAAGTCCGGTCCTCGGCCGAGCTGACCCTCTCCGCGGCGCTGCCCGTCCTCTGCGCGCTCCCTCCGGGCCTGACAGTTCAGATGAAGCTCTCAAAGGTAATAAAACATTTGCATCACTCCCTTCCCCTCTTTAGTTGGGGGACAGGCGGGAGGGGGAGGGAGGGGGGGTCCAAAATGAGAACTTTGAGGGACGTCACCCGGAGGCAGCGGGGCGGGGCGGGGCGGGGCGGGGCAGAGGAGGCGGGCGCAGGCCGAGGGGGCGTCCCCACCGTCTCCAATAGCGCGCAGGCTCGGCCTTCGCGTGGCCGCAGGGCCGCGCCCAGGCGGGGGCCGCCGCGCCCTCTGATTGGCTGAGGAGGGCCCGCCCTGGGGCGGAGGCGCTTGGTCCCCGCCCCTCGCCCCTCCCTCCGTCCGCCGGTGGGCGTGGTCAGGGCGGGGCCCGGCGAGTGGTGCGGTGCCGCCGCGGGGCCCGTGGACGCCTCAATTAATTGTGTTAAATAAAATGGGAAAGGGGAGGGGGAGCCGAGTGGATAGGGTATTACTTTTTAAAGAGCAGAATAATGAAAACCCAGCCCTTTTATGGAAAAGCAGTTCATAGTCTTCACCTCCCCCCCACCCCCCCCACCCCCCCCCCCCCCGCTCCCGCTAGCGTCAGCCTCCCCCCTTCCCCCGCGAGCTCGCGGCGCCTCACCTCGAGGAAGGTCTGGGCCCTTGGAAAATGGAGCTAATGGAGCAGGCAGCAGGCGCAGCCCTGGCCCAGCGCCTTCTTTTGAAGGGATTAATTAAAGGCCATCTGGGCTCTCCCAGAATTGTGTAAATTAATTTGTTGCTCCTTAAGCCTATAGATGTCTTTAATCCCCTTGTAGGCCGAAGGATCGTCCTCCTGCAGCTCCCCCCCCCATCCTTTCCTTCTCTATTCTTTCTCCCCTCACCCTTCTTTTCATGCCTGCGTGTTTCCCCCAACCCTACAGCGATCGTTGTCTTTTCTAGGTTTTTTTACTCAGTTCACTAGGAACAGAATCAGCTTCGTGAGAATGTTCACCTTTCCTTGGACGTTTACACCTGAGAGCAGAGTTGTGCTGTCCTTTAAAAATCTTCTTTTTGTGGTTATTTGTTTTTGCATTTCTGTGGCGAGAGAATCATCATAGGTGAGGTGGAGTCGTTTATATACAGAAGTATAAAAAAAAACCCGGATACTATAATTTTTGAAAATCATCTACAGTTCTCTTGGGCTTGTCCGAGCACACAGGGCGGTTTCTGGAGATGGAGTGAACTTGGATTCTGGGCTGTGGGCAACGGGTGTCTAGAGTTTAAGAACTGGACAGTGGCTTCCTCCTCCCTGTAAATCTTTTTCCACTCCTGGAAGAGTCTTTAAATTCCCAGCCAACCGGATTGAATTGGGTACATGAGGACCCAAATTCCAGATTTCAGGATGTTCAAGTAACACAACTCAGGGCGGGATGATTGTAACAACTTGGATAAGATCTTTGCTTTCGGGGCTTGAAACATAGGACCGTGGGTCCCACAGTACATATGGCCCCACTCCTGAGCACAGAGCCAGGAGGAAGTCCTAGCACCATTGGGTGCGGCCGCCCCAACCGGAAAAGTTATATAGAGATATAGATTGTTTGACTCTGAAGTTTGACTAGCTCTAGACTGTTTGACGGGAACTTTGACTATGTGTGCCAATGTACTTAGGTCCATGCACAGAAAGTCAGCAGGGATAATTCCACTATGAGAACTTCGATTTCTAAAGCACTGGTTTTTAAAGAGTAGCAATGTGCACTGGAGTCTGAGTTTTTAGATTTCCCTTCAACTTTGGTCACCTTTTTTTTTTTTTATTTACTTCTGATATTAGAGAAATGTCATTCTGATTTGCTCGTGGGCCCTCTCTCTTCTCCCTTAACCCCCAGCCCAGGCAAATTCCATTACCTGGCACTTTGGAATTGGAAAGGGGGAACGGTACTTTCCTCAACGTGCTCTGCGCTGCCCGGCTGATTCGGGAACAGTCGGCATTGCCCCGGGAGGAGCTCCCGGGCCGAGGCTGAGTCTGAACCCCTGCGCCGCTCCGACCGTGGCCGGGAGGAAAGGACTGGAACGGGATGCGGGAAGCCCGAGCCTGCCTGGGGCGCTGGGACCCCTCGGCCCCTAGCTTCGTTTTGGACCAGACTTCTTCAACCTGGCTGTGGGCGCCCCGCTCCTGGGCCACAGCGCAGACACTGCTTCTCCCGGAGGAGGTTGTGATGGAGAGAGAAGGTGGCTAGCGGCATTCAAAATCTTTATTTCTGTGACTCGGGCAAGAATAGAACCTGTTCCATGAGGTGGGGAGGGGGATTACATTACATTAATGTGCAAGAGAGATTTAACCCAACTCCAGCAGTGCACGCCCATCGGGAAATTGTCGCTGCGCGTGACAAGTGTGCGGAGTTTAACCTGACATTCCCCAGCCAAGACAGCTCGCGTTGTTTTCTCTGGAGACGGTTTCCAGACATCCCGGCCTGCGTGTCCCAGGGCCGCGCGCGTGGCGGCCGCTCGGAGCGCAGCGCTGCGGGCCGCGGACATCTGGGTGCGGTGCGGCCCGGCCCGGCCCGGCGGGCGCGGGGACCGAGCGTCCAGCCCGGAGGAGGCGCCACCGCCTTGGCCCGAGAGGATCCCCGAGCCACCCAGCCAGGCTCGCGTCAGCTGTCGGCCGTCTGACACCCGTTTTGCGAAAGCCCCATGGAAAATCGGGGGTCCTTCCCCCAAGCCCAGTTTCTTTCTGCTCAACACCTAATAAAGTGGGGGCGTTCGGCAGCACCCCCCAGGACGGGATGCCCCCTCGCATCTCTGCACATTTATATGTTGGGGGGGGGGGGGTTGTGGATGTGAATGATTTGTGACATAATTGGGGGAAAATGAAAAGCGGTTTGGCAAATTCTGAGCTTTTATATATACATATACGTGTGTGTGTGTATATATATATGAAGGAAGGAAGGAAGGAAGGAAGGAAGGAAGGAAGGAAGGAAGGAAGGAAGGAAGGAAGGAAGGAAGGAAGGAAGGAAGGAAGGAAGGAAAAAAAAACGATCCAAAAGGGTAGGGGTGAGGATGGTGTTGCCCCTCGAGACTTCCCCTGTAACCATGGCCCCACCCCCTTCCCGGTTTTCACGTTGGAGTTTCAGCTGCTGCAGTTGCTACAGCGGGCAACAGACCCCGGAGGACCACCCAGCCCTGGGTCTGCACCCGACTCCGGAGTGCATTGGTGCCTGGTCACACGTCTGGCGGTTGAGGTGCAGGAAAGAGCTACTCAATCCAGGCTTATTCCCCCAAAAGGAAATGCGAATGAAACCTCAGACAAATGCACGGTAGCTGCTCTTCGCCCAACAGATATATAAGTACCGGGACCCTCCGAGGAAGCCAATTCTGCAGAGTAAGGGGCAGGGAGGGAACGAAGAGCGTGTGTCCGTCCGAACAAAAACAAAAACAGGAACAAAGCCCTGGGCAACACACGGGCTGCAACTGTCCGCGAGACTCCCGCCACCGAGGCTCCGCCCGACGGCCGGGGCCTGCCGGGGCCCAGCCGCGGCCGCCGATGCCCCAAGAGGGGCCGGGCGCAGGGGAGGCAGGGGGGCGGGGAGCGGGGACGATGTCGGGGCCGCAAACCCCTCCAGCATCCGAGGACTGAGCTGGTCTGCGCGTCTCCGCGTGGCTGCGGCCCCGACAGCCGCTGATGCTCCGGGCCGGACCCCGCGGTCCGCGCTCTCAGGCCGGCCGCGGAGCGCCAGGGGGAGCCGGCCTGGCCGCGTCCACTCCCGGCGATGCTCCAGCGTCCAGCCGGGCGCGAAGCCGCGCTCCGAAGCCCGAGTTCAACTCGGTGCTCTCGCCCGCGACGGGCTCAGAAGCGCCCCAGACGGAGCTGTCCCGGGGGGTGGGGTGGGGTGGGGGGGGAGGTCTGCAGTAGCAACCCCCGGATTCAGGACTGGGTGTCCATGCAGGGCAGCACCCGCGGCCGTCGAAGGAGGCCACGGTTCCCGAACGCTCAGCAGAGCGCACGCAGGGGTGCGTAAATCCCGGTGTTTTCGGCACCGCCTCTTGGCTTCCCCGGAACCCCGTTTGCTTAGAGGCTGGAACGCGGGATCCCGCGTGGCTGGAAGCAGTTTCCGTCTAGAGCAAAAGGCTGGCTCCCTCTGGCCCAGCAGAACAGCAGGTGACCCGAACGACCGCGAGACACTCAATGTGTGGCCAGCGCTCCGCGGGACACTCCCTTTAGGCGGTTTGAGACGGTCCGAGCATCACTAGCTCGGTGTGTTGTATTTAGGTCCTGCTTAACGAGATCAGGCGGGGTATTTCTAGCGTGTGCGTGTTGCTCCTTTCAGCCGTCTCCTGCGTGGTGGCTCCTGGTCCTCCGTGGAGGTGGGTGCGGTGGGGAGGGTGGGGGGAGTTGTTTTATTTGTTTCTTTGCAGTTTCAGCTTCTCTTTGCGGCGCCTGGCCTGGGGCGCGCGGCCCTCGTTAGGAACCTCGAGCAGGTACCGCCCTCTAGTGGACAAAGCGTCTTTAGCGGGTCACTTCTTGAGCGTTGCTGCCTCAAACCTGCTTAAGCGTGCCCAGGTTACAGGGAGCGTGTCATGCAGAGTGGAATGGCCCCGGAAGGAGAGGGACACGTACAGAACGACTGCATTTATTTGTGGGATATGAAAAATATATAATAGATGACTAATATCCATGGCCAGGGAAAACAGGGGTTGGGAAGAATGGTCAGTGGTTGGAACTAACCACAAGTGTGTGGGGCTGAGGGTAGGTAAGAGAGAGAAGAGACCGGTATGACACTAGTAGCTGGGAATGATCATGCTGGACAAGACCTGAGGGTTAAAACTAGATAAGGGATATTCTTGATAACCTTTCAGTACCAATACTGTAAACCACAATGCCTCAAAAGAGAGAGCTGGCGAGTAAGTGAGAGCAACAGAGAGAGAGAAGAGAGAGTGGAGAGAAGAGAGGAGAGAGGAGAGGAGAGGAGAGGAGAGGAGAGGAGAGGAGAGGAGAGGAGAGGAGAGGAGAGGAGGGGAGGGGAGGGGAGGGGAGAGGAGAGGAGGGTGAGAGGAGAGGAGAGGAGAGGAGAGGAGAGGAGAGGAGAGGAGAGGAGAGGAGAGGAGAGGAGAGGAGAGGAGAGGAGAGGAGAGGAGGAGGAGGGGAGAGGAGGGGAGAAGAGGGGAGAGGAGAGGAGGGGAGAGGAGAGGAGAGGAGAGGAGAGGAGAGGAGAGGAGAGGAGAGGAGAGGAGAGGAGAGGAGAGGAGAGGAGGGGAGGGGAGGGGAGAGGAGAGGAGAGGAGAGGAGAGGAGAGGAGAGGAGAGGAGAGGAGGGGAGGGAGGGGAGGGGAGGGGAGGGGAGAGGAGGGGAGGGGAGGGGAGGGGAGGGGAGAGGAGAGGAGAGGAGAGGAGAGGAGAGGAGAGAAACTCTAAAGGCAGGCAGGGGTTGGGAGTTGGGGTGATGGGAGGGAACAGGGGGACAGTGCTGGGAAATGTACTGGTGGAGGGATGGGTGTTGGAATGCTGTAGGACTGAAGTCCAATCATGAACAGTTTTGTGAGGGTCTGTCTCACAGTGATTCAATAAAAGAGTAAAATAAAAATAAAAAAGTACCCAGGTTGTTTTCTCCAAGAGGACAGCTGGAACTATCTTGTTTCTCTCCTTTTCCTAAACGGTGACCACGACAACGCCAACCATTTGTGAATTAGAGATAAATATACAATCACAATCACCCGGAACCCCCAACTCCAGTGACAAATGTTTCTGATACTGGATTATACACTTCTCTTTTTTTCCTCCGTTCTTTATTCTATGCCTTGTTTTAATACTGAAACTGTAGCGAGTACTTAATGTGACTTCCTTTGGGTGTTTGTGCGTGGGGAACGGTGGGGTGGGACTTCCGAGGGAGCTAAGGAGCTCTGGGACCCTTTGGGACCCAACGGCTGCCCCCTCCATGCTCTGGGGACCATGAGCACAGGAATCAAACCAATGCCGCTACACCCTGTGTTATCTCCCTCGCCCTGAAGGACACTTTGATAACCTGCTGTCCCCACTCTGACTGGGGCGAAGTCAGCGCTGAGCTCTCCGGGCGGCTGGCAGACTGCAGCCTCCCGAAGTCTGCATTCAGCCCGCCAAGGCTCAGCTTGCAGGGAGAATGTTCCTGCCCTTCCCCCTTTTCTTTTCTTTTCTTGTTTTTCACTTACGTGAACCTCTTTGGAGACCCAAGTACTTTTCTGCTAGTTCTCAGAATTTGGGGGAAATTAGTCATCATCATCATCACTACATTCAAGTGTTTCATGCAACTAATGTAGCATCTCTATAAATTAGGCTCTATTGCCTATCATAAGGGCTGATGAAAAGCAAAACACACACAAGTTACTTGACTTTCTCGGCTCATTCAGCTCCTACCGGAAACCCAAGCATTTAAGTCCTCCCTCCGACTGCCCTCCTGGCTTGGCTCCTGAGTCCAGGTGTTTGTTCTGTGTTTGTTTTGTTTTGGAGCGTGGGGAAGGGGCACGCCCAGGCTCGGGGCTTACTCCTGGCTCTGCACCCAGGGAGCACTGCTGGTGGGCTCAAGGAACCAGGTCTGGCGTGGACCCCTGGCTGGCCACGTGCTAGACAAGCCCCCTCCCTGTACTATGTTCAGGCCCCGTTCTAGATAACTAGAAAATGATTTTAAGACATACAAAATATTCTAAAGTAAAGTTAAGGTGAAGCTTGGCACTTTTCATTATCAAAAAAGCCACAGATTTCATATTTTTTTCAGATAAGAAAAACAATGAAGCCGACTTGGGAAATTAATGAAATTCTTTTAAAATTATTCAAAGGCAAGAGAGAGAGTACAGGGTTAAGGGCACTTACCTCCATGCCGCTGACCCTGATTCAGTGCCTCGCACCACATGTGATTCCCTGTGTGGCCCATTAATCATAAAAAAAATAAGAATAAATATTTCAATTGGAAATTTATATTAGAATGATTTCCACATAAGTATATACTTGAATTTTTTTTTTTTTTTTTTTTTTTGCTTTTTGGGTCACACCCGGCGATGCACAGGGGTTACTCCTGGCTTTGCACTCAGGAATTACTCCTGGCGATGCTCAGGGGACCATATGGGATGCTGGGATTCGAACCTGGGTCGGCCGCGTGCAAGGCAAACGCCCTACCCGCTGTGCTATCGCTCCAGCCCCTATACTTGAATTTTTAAATATTTAAAATTTTATTTACATTTTGAAAATCAGTAGGCAGTTTTAGAGCACTTTGTTAACTATGTTAATTAACTATGTTAATTTGTCACTTTAATTTGGGGGGTGCCACATTGGTGGTACCAATTTGGGGGCCATTCCCACTAGTGCTTAGGAATCAGACTAGGCCTTCTGCATACCAAGCATGGCTACAGCCCATTAAGTCTTCTCCTGGCCCCACTAACTTTGATTTTTAACATATACATACTTGAACTTCACATACCACAATCCCTATATTTGAGAGAGTAGTTGGTCACAGAATTGCCTCTGACATGGTCAGATTATGGCCCTAAGAAGCCGTTTAAGGGCCAGCTAACCCTGAAAACAAGCCAGTCAGTTCGACCCTTTATTGCCTGGCATGTGGGTTATACCCCTGGCCACCAAGAAAATCTCCCGTTCCTTGGGATACTTTCAGTATCAAGGAGGAATGATGAGCTGGAGCGCCTGGTGCCACTCTGTGTTGTGGGGAGGAAGTGCTCTCCAGGAGGTAGAAGCAGTCTTGTCAGTCTTGTAGAGGTCATCTGGTGAGGGGAGTAAGCCCCCTTATTCTGCGTGCAGACAGAGAGAAGTTTAACTGAAGTAGGAGGCAAGGGGCTAGGGGTGTTGAGATCAACAGCCAGGAGATTACAAAGGTGTAGGATAACATTGGTTTGTCCTTTCTGCCTTACCACAGGGAGTTTAGGTATATTGGATTACTCCCATCACAGTGCTCCCATTCCTCTGTGTTTACTTGTAAACTCTTTCTTTGTGCTCTGCTCCCCAACCGGTCAATCACCTTTATCTCCTAATCAGACTCGGTTAACTTGTAAATATTGCTTTTTTTCTTCTCCTTAAATCCTTTGCATAGTTAACTCAGCGCAATGTCCTTTTTGGATAGACACAGGAAGACAGTTAATGCTATGCTTTTGTAACTTGGGAGTTAATTGACTTTGAATAATATTCACTCCTGGGCAACTGTTTTCTCAACTTAAGCCTCAGTTGCCCTTAGTTCCTAGCACCCCAAAAACAGGGGCCCGACAAGGGACTGGATGGACCCAGAACAAGCCGTGAGCTACCATGGTATCGAGATGGGCCAGGCCAAAGCGCCATGATACTTAACTATAAGTAAAGAGCATGGTCATGGAAAAACTCTATCATGATCCAAAAAGTAACTGCTGGATTAGGACCCTGCTAGGGTTAGGAAAGATTAATCTGGCCTGAGCACTATGATAGGAGTAACCCAAATGAACCCAAACTCCCTGTGGCAAGGCAGAAAGGACAAACCAATGTTATCCTACACAAAGGGCCAACTGAGAAGAAGACAAGCAGCAGAATATGGGGTTCAAGCTAGAAACGGGTAACTGCCCACAGTGAGTGAAGGGTGTGCGTGCAGGTACCATTCACCGCTGCTGGGCTTGGCTTTTCTGGGAACTTGCTACCTGCTAGTCACATGCAGTTTCGATACTTGAAGCACTGCAGCACACTTGATATAACAGCTCATTTAAGCACTCCATTTTAATTTGACACAGTTTACATTACGTTGATTTATTACAGCCAAGTGGCTCTGCAAGGCCCTCATTTCCTTAGTGTCTGAAGGTCCATACAAGGGGTGGTTCATTCCAGAAGAACTCTCAACAAAATTCCTCCACAATTATTTATTATTCAAAAGGATTACATTGCAGGCAACAGATTAAAAGCCCTACTACTAGAATGGAATTACTGGTTATCTGAAATTTGGATTATGAAGTGATATATGGGGCAGCTATCCAGATGTTTAAAATATTGGAGGGGAAAATCAAGGTGGGGGGGGGAAACTCCTACATTTTGGAGGCAAATCAAGTCCAGAAACAAGCAATGTGCTATATTTGTTTTAAAAATAACATTTCTACAATGTCTGGCCTATCCTGAGTAGAAAGCATGCTGAACTGGAAATCAGACACTTAGGGACTAGCCTGTAAAATCTAATTCTCTTCACTCTTAAAAAAAAATACCTAGGTTGGGGGCTGCAGCCATAGCAGAGCGGGGAGGGCATTTGCCACGCGGCCGACCCGGGTTCGATTCCCAGCATCCCATATGGTCCCCCGAGCACTGCCAGGAGTAATTCCTGAGTGCAGGGCCAGGAGTAACCCCTGAGCATCGCCGGGTGTGGCCCAAAAAGCAAATAAACAAAAACCAAAAAACAACACCTAGGTTGGACCTGAGAGATAGTAGAGGAATTAAGGATCTCGCCTTGCACGTGGGTGACCACAGTACAATCCCCAGAACCATATATGGTCCCCCAAGCACCTCCAGGTGAGCCCTGAGCCCAGAGCCAGGAGAAACTCACATAACATGTGGCTTCCAACAAACAAACACATCGGGTAAGGTGTGCTCCTGCCTTACGCTGTGCACTGTGTTCGGAGTAATTCCCAGCACCACTGGGTATGGGTCCTCAAAATGACCATAAAGAAAGACAGCAGATAAAAAGTTTACCTTGCACACAGCCTACCTGGGTTCAACCGCCATCATCTTATACCCCTCCACGAGGGACCCCTGAGCACAGAGCAAGGAGTAAACCCTGAGCACCCCGGGGCATGACCCCAAAACCAAACCAAAAAAAAGGAAATTTTATTCAGAAACTTTTCTTTTAAAAAATATATTTTTTAATATTTCTCTCTCTTTTTTTTTTTTGGTCGTGTGTGTGTTTGTGTGTGTGTGTGTGTGTGTGTGTGTGTGTGTTCCAAAGTGTGAAATAACCTGAGAATATTCCACTTATCCTAGAGAAGATCATATATTAGTTTGGAGATGTGAAAGCCCTGCAAATATCTATCAAGCCTAGTTTATCCAATATTATGTTGCTGCTAATGTCTCTTTGGACCCATTAAAAATGGCATAGAATAAGAAAAAACAAAACTTTTTCTCTTTCTTTTGGTCTTTCTTTTTTTTTTTTTTGCTTTTGGGTCACACCCAGCTATGCTTAGGAGTTACTCCTGACTGCACTCAGGAATTACTCCTGGCAGTACTTGGGAGACCATATGGGATGCTGGGGATCAAACCCAGGTCAGCTGCTTGCAAGGCAAGTGCCCTACCCACTGTACTATAGCTCCAGCCCTGTTCTTTTCATTCTTTTGAAAACATTTCTACTAATATTCACATCAACATGATTCACAATAGACAAAAGGTAGAAGGTTCTCAATTATTCTTCCTTGAATGAAAGAATAAGCACATCCATACAAAGGATCAATGGAACACTGAGTCAGATAGTGTGGATAAGCCTTATAAATATTATGCTAAGTGAAGAAAAAGGTCATAAAATATCGCCTAGAGAATGATTCCACTCCTATGGAATAGAATACAGAAGAGGAACATCCATCAAGACAGAAAACAGATTTGCAGCTTCTCAGGAATGGGAGGGGGTAAAAGAAGCCCATGGGTGGAGCACCCTGGGGACATGGAAAAAGGCTCTAACACTGGATTAGTGACGTCACAGAACCATGTGACCACACCAAACATCTGTGAGCTGTGCGCGCAAATTTCTATGGCATGTGAAACATACCGAGATAGAAATATTAAGAGAGCAAGACTGTGAGAAACACAACTTGCAAGTTCGAGAAATAAGTTGCAGTGAACTAGGTGCAAGTTCACTGCAAGTGCAAACAGTGAGCCAGCCAGGTCACCAGGGCCTTTGCACCAGGAAATGTGCAGAGGGGAAGGATGACCGGCCTGTGGAAATGAAAGGAACCAGTAATGAGCAGGCACGGGAATGACAGCGCTGTAATGGGAAGACGAACAAAAACATAAAAACTAGGCAATATAGACACAGTTACCAGTTTTTTTTTTCTTTTTGGGTCACACGCAGCGATGCACAGGGGTTACTCCTGGCTCTGCACTCAGGACTTACTCCTGGCAGTGCTCAGGGGATCATATGGGATGCTGGGAATTGAACACAGGTCAGCCGCATGCAAGGCAAACACCCTACCCACTGTGCTATGGCTCCAGCCCCACACAGTTACTAATTTACTTATTCCAGCAGGTATATCTTAAATTTTACAAGTGTGAAAATATGCAATGAAAAAGCCAATATGCATTTAACATAGTTTTGTCTCAAAGTATTAGTCTGTAAGTTATTCCTTGTCTATCCTAGAGATAAAGAAAAGATCTGCTGAAGATTCATGCCAAGAAATGTGATGTCCTTCTCGGTGTAAATTTTTAACCTCTTAATCAAAAACCCGATTACCCTAGTGGGAGAACATAAGAAAGCCATATTTATCAGTTTTCACTCTTCTCCAGAAAACTCGCTGCCAAGGTGTCCATTCGGACGTTCACTGGAGCAAGGGAACTGAGATGTGGTTGCTGGACTCTACCAGGGATGCTTTGCCAGCGAGGGTGAATAACCTAAGTCTGTATACTCGCTTGCTAATGCTCTTTAAAATCAAGGTACTCCAATTCTGCTCCTGCTTCCTAAAAAAACATAACTACATCCAAAGACAAGTAAGAGGCAATTAAAAGAAACTTAATAGCTCAATCACACTCAATCTTATATTTGTTCAATGCAGCCACTGTTTTGCTGGTGATATACTGCAAGGCATTATCATGAGCCAAGAAAATGAATCAGATATTTAATGGATGTGTGAAAACAGATATTTTCTTGCAGAAATACAGAACTGCAAGCCAATGATAGACTATGCTATAATAAAGTTTGTCATTAAAATTCTAGGCAGGGTGACTAGACACTGCTTTTTTCTTCTCTGAAAGATTAGGTATTCTGCAAAAGATTTCTCCAATAAAATGTTCATTCATTTACAGATAAATATACTATGTAGGCTGCTCTAAAAAGCCGGTGGATGAATTTTCCCCAACTCATAATTTATGTGTATTAACGTTATAAAGTGAGAATGAAAACCTTAGTTTTGCACCTAACCGGTTCTGCCTGGATCACTTGATCAAAAAATGAAAATATCTTCTCACAACATACCGGGTCAGACGCTCAAGACCTCAAATAACCAGGAGTAGTTACTACATTCCATACCGGTGGTTTCCCGCCACTGGACCATGGACTGGTGACAGTCCATCAGGTGTAGACAGGTTGAAAACCAGTGTTTTGCTGAAGGGGTTATAACTTCCGTGGACTAGTACGCAAACAGGTGCTGGTCTACAGGTGCAAAAAGTTTGAAGAACACGGTTCTAAATGTCGCCGTAATGCCTGATCATCCCTTCCCCTTTAAAAGTGGGGATTGGCTTTGGCTCAAGTTGAAAGTCCCCGGAAAGACAGAGCAGGCTGTCTTATTAGTCACGTAAGTCTGGCACGACAGGCTCAACCTTACCTGAAAGCGGGCTTTTGCGAGGTGGGCAGGGTGGAGGGCTGTATGATGGCGCTGAGCACCAGGGGCAGAGGAATGAGCGGGCTGGAGCCAGGGGTCTTCTCAGAGCACTGGGTAGGAGCGCAGGCGCGGTCTTGGTGAGCAGGGGCATCAGCACAGACCCCAGACTGGTCAGGAGGGACAGACCCTCAGCTGGTCGGGAGGGACAGAGAGCAGCGAGGAATGTGACACCTTGGAGAAGCTCCCAGACAACTAAAACCTGCATCTTGTTTTTTTGTTTCCACCCCTAAGACCTTGAGGGTTTTTTTTCCTGTTTGCCAATTGTATTATATAACATGGTCTCCTGTCAATTGATTCAAGCATACAAAAAAATTAAGTCGTTGAGCCAGAGACATAGTACAGGGGTTAAGGTGTCTGCCTTGCATATGGCTATCCCGAGTTTGCACCCCAAAGCTGCATATTGTTCCCCAGAACTGCCTGAAGCACAGTCAGGAGTAATTCCCCACACTCAGCCAGGTGTGTCCCCCAAAACAACAACAGCAAAAATCACTGTATCACTGTATCACCGTCATCCCATTGCTCATCAATTTGCTCAAGTAGGCACCAGTAATGTCTCCATTGTGAGACCTGTTGTTACTGTTTTTGGCGTGTCGAATACGCCACGGGGAGCTTGCCAGGCTCTGCCGTTCGGGCGGGATACTCTCGGTAGCTTGCCGGGCTCTCCGAGAGGTGTGGAGGAATTGAACCTGGGTTAGCCTCGTGCAAGGCAAACACCCTACCCACTGTGCTATCACTTCAGCCCAACAACAAAATTAATTAATTAATTAATAATTAATTAAAAGCAGTCGCTCAACTGACTACCTATGCCAAGTCACAAATAGGATTGAATTCTCAGCAGATTGAAATATCGTTCAGGTATAAAATACACCCAGTCCAGCTCAGCCCGGCTCCATCCGCCGGAAGCTGCGTGCTAGCATGGGAACTTCACTTGGGGAGCTTGTTCGAGTCCTTGTGCAGGTCTGGTGTGACCTATCTGGAGCTCCCTGCCCACTCCCACAACAATGTGAGCGAAGGGGGCTGGAGAGAAAGCAGAGCGGGAAGGGCGCTTGCCTTGCCTGAGCCGGACCCGGGCTTCGTCCCCAGCATCTCACATGGCCCCCAGAGCACAGCCAGGAGGGATTCTCGAGCACAGAGCCGGAAGTAAGCCCTGAGCATTGCCAGGTGTGACTCCAAAACAAAAAACAGAAGAATAACGTGACCTGTGGGATGCTTCCACACAGCTCCATCCTAATTACTACTATTTTTCCTTAACGAAGATAGTTTGTATCATGCCACTCACTTTAATGTTAGAATAAATTAATTCTACAAACGGAATTTTAAGTAAGAGTCACAGCATTGTTGGGAGACGGGGGAAAGCACGGGAGATTTGGATTTTGGATTGAAATGCAACAAAGCGAGTGGATACAACACACCAGGAAAGAACAAGGGGCCCTGCGCTTATTGAGCTGGGGAGGGGCCACAGACACTCACGCCTGGAACCGCTCCTCCTTCTCCGCCAGTCATGCTTTTGTGTGATTGACAGCTCCTGGGAGCCTGTCCGAGCCTCCTCCTCACTTGCCCCCCAATCTGGCTGGCTGGGAACTTTTCCTGGGCTTTTCGAGGGCTCCTGTACACTCACTTCCGGGACAACCTTCTCTTCCGATTGTTTCCTTGAGTGTCAGTTTGCTGGTCACCTGCATTTCAGCCCTGTTCACGGCGACACTGCGTCACAGCTACGATATGAATCAACCTGGGTGTCCCATGACCGATGAATGTGCCATGAAGATGTGGTATGTATGGAGCACTCTGCAGCTGCAGGGTATGATGAAGTCGTGCAATTTGCTGCAACGCGGTCGGAACTGGAAGATAGCATGTTGAGGGAAGTTAGAGGAAGAAAGACAAACACAGGATCACCTCACTTATCTGTGGAATATGGAATCCTGGTCGCGGAAATATAATGTGGTAAAGGGGGGAGGTCAAGCTCACCGTTGCCCCCAGAGTTTAGGTTGGAGACAGAGAAGGAAAGAAATCAAGGAGGGAAGAAGAGAACAGGAAGTAATGGTGAACAGGCACCAGTTATACCAGCCATAGGAGTGAGGGTAGAGCTACAGACCCCAAACACAGATTCAACGGAACTGGAAACGTGAGATCTAAGTGGCAACCACTGGGATTCTGTAATGTGCTATCAAGTAGACAGGTGAAGGTAGAGTGGGGGTTGAGTGGGGAGGGAGTCTGGGAACACTGGTGGAGGGAAGATGGCACTGGTGGAGGGATTGGTACTGAATTATTGTATGCCGAAAACACAACTATGAGTAACGTTGTAAACCATGGCTCTTTAATAGCATTTTTTTTGTTTAAAGAAAAAAGCCCAGCCTTTAAGGGAGGGAAACAGCGTCTCATTCTCCTCTGCTCGCCCCGTGCAAGGCAGAGCACCTAGCACCTTGAGGAGAGGCATGTTGAAGAAGTGAATAAATTCAGTGTTATGAGAAGTTATACTTCACTTAGCGATGGCAAGGTTACTTCTACTCAAAACGTATGACTTCATTTTTCAACCACAAGGTTTATTTTTAAGTTCGACTCCAAATATGTTAATACTAGAAAAAGTTTCCTTTCTGGAGATCAGACATTCCCTCCGAGTTATTTTTGGAAGCATCCCTTAAAAAATGAAAAATACATCTAAAAATAAGAAGCAAGAACATTTAAAAAAGCAGCATTTTGTATCCCCCCCAAATGACTTCTTCAGATTGTTTTTTAAACTAATATTATATTTCACAAATAACAGTTTTTATTTCAAATGATAACAGAGAGCAGGTTTCCAAAGAGGGTTCCGAGGAATCCTGTGAGTTCTCAAAACCATTTCGTGGGTCTGCTAGTCAAAACTAGGATGTCTTCGTCTTGATCATCACAGTGATTTATGCATCTATGCTATAAAAGCTGATGATTAGGCTCAACGCGTGGCTCAGTGGTAGAGTGTGATGTCACATCTGTGAGGTAAGGCCCTCATGAGTTCAATTCCAGGCACGGCAGAACAACAACAGCAATAACAGTAAAGAATAATAATGGTGGCTAAACCACTGTTTGCTAAAAATGAGGTTAGATAATACAACAAACTATACCAGTACTGTGTCCATCAGGTAGCCGCATCTGAGTGAAAAATAAGCATGTTTCACTTGATAACATCCTTAGTAAAGCTATTGAAATGCTCTTTAGTAAATAGTAATGCTTGAACAAAACCTTTTTTTTTGTTTTGTTTTGGGGCCACACCCGGCAATGCTCAGGGGTCACTCCTGGCTCTGCAGTCAGGAATTATTCCTGGTGGTGCTTGGGGGACCATACGGGACGCCGGGGGATGGAACCTGGGTCAGCTGAGTACAAGGCAAACACCCTACCACTCTCACTGTGGTACATAAATCCTATTTTGAGTAAAATCTTTGAAATATCTTGTGTAGCAAAACTGGAAGTATATATAAAACATTTCTGGGCTGGAAAGAGAGTGCGGCCTTGCCTTGCAGGCAGACACCTGGAGTCACCCAGGGGCGATTCCTAAGCACAGAGCCAGAAGTAAGCCCTGGGCACTGCTGGGGATGGCCTCAAGCAAACAAAAAAAGTGAAAAAGAAAGAAAGAAAGAAAGAAAGAAAGAAAGAAAGAAAGAAAGAAAGAAAGAAAGAAAGAAAGAAAGAAAGAAAGAAAGAAAGAAAGAAAGAAAGAAAGAAAGAAAGAAAGAAAGAGGGGCCGGAGCGATAGCACAGCGGGTAGGGCGTTTGCCTTGCACGCGGCCGACCCGGGTTCGATCCCCGGCATCCCATATGGTCCCCCAAGCACTGCCAGGAGTAATTCCTGAGTGCAGAGCCAGGAGTAACCCCTGAGCATCGCTGGGTGTGACCCAAAAAGCAAAAAAAAAAAAAAAAAAAAAAAGAAAGAAAGAAAGAAAGAAAGAAAGAAAGAGGGAGGGAGGGAGGGAGGGAGGGAGGAAGGAAGGAAGGAAGGAAGGAAGGAAGGAAGGAAGGAAGGAAGGAAGGAAGGAAGGAAGGAAGGAAGGAAGGAAGGAGGGAAGGTGGGAAGGAGGGAGGAAGGAAGGAAGGAAGGAAGGAAGGAAGGAAGGAAGGAAGGAAGGAAGGAAGGAAGGAAGGAAGGAAGGAAGGAAGGAAGGAAGGAAGGAAAATTATAGGGCACGCACAGGGGTGCAGAGCCACTGGCATATGTCGTCATGGTAACTTCGCCCAACCTGGAACCCAGAGCACTGGTGGCCGCCATATTGGATCTCCTGCTCCACAGAAGCAGCCCCTGAGGTTGAGTCTGGGGAAAGCGAGCTCGGGGCGTCCTTAGCAGAGAGCTTGGCTAGGCAGAGAGACGTGATCAGGAGTGCTTCCTTCTGACAGACAGACAGACAGACAGACAGACAGACCTGGTTCTTGCCATCCACACTTGACTGCTAGCAAGCCAGCTGTACCCCTGCCAGGCAGAAAGTGCTCTGCGGGTCTCAGCCAGTTACGCCTGCAGAGCTCCTGGACACCGCCAGCCGGACTAGCTGCCACCAGCCCTCCTTGCCGGCTGGGGTTAACAGTCTCCTCCGAAATGCACCATGTGCTACACTCCCCAGCCTCCTCCAGCCCTGTGGGCTGAGGGAGGAGCTGGCCACTGGCATCGGCGACCTGGATCCCTAGCTGCTGCCTAGACACTCTTAACCTTGGCACCCAGGTGTCCTTGAACACATTCTCAAGCCCCTGGTCACCAATGCCTGTGTGAACACAGTCCCCCTGCCCCTGCCCATGTCCGTTCCCAGGCCGAATAGGGAGGCAGAGGAACTCAACGGAGGGATGAGAACAACATCTTGGGGAACACTCCAGATGTGACAGTGCAATGCAGGCTACAGCGAGAAGAATTCGAAGCAACAACTCTAATGATGCTTACTGAAAGGAGATCAGGGGAGGAGGACTCCAACCTTAGACCAAAACGAGCGAGAGAAGACCAAGCAGAAACCATGGTGCTGAAGAACATACTCACAAAACTGAAAAACACAATTTAGGACTTCATGCCAGAATGGAGGGAGCCAAAAATTAAATCAATGAGTTCAAGAGTAGTGGACAGTAGTAACCTTTCCCAAAAATCAGTGAGGTAGAGATAGATAGATAGATAGATAGATAGATAGATAGATAGATAGATAGATAGATAGAGAGAGAGAGACAGACAGACAGACAGACAGAGACAGAGAGAGAAGAGAATTAAGAACAATAAAAATATAGCATAATAACTACATGGGACAGCAACAAAAGGACCCATATTTACATTACAGGGCAAAATTTTAGCCAAGCTGACATAAGAGTTCTGAGATCCAGGAAGCTCAAAGAATTAAAAAAAAAAAAACCACATACACACATTATAAATAAAATAACAAAAGTCAATAATAAAGAAAATCCTAAAAGATCCTCTTGGTGAAAATCTCACCAAGAGAAAAAGGAAGACTTTTTCTTAGGAAGCATCTGGAAGACTATTGCATTTTTCTCAACAAAAACTCAGCAGATCAGAGGGTGTGGCATAAGTGAACAAGTTGTTTAATGGCAAAGACCTCCAAGCAAGAATTCTCTACTACTGGACTTGAAGGAGTAATAAACAAGCTTTTTAGACCAGCAACAATTAAGGAAATCCATTGAGGGAAACTAACCCTCTACGAAACACTGAAGAGATTTCTATAAAAAGCAAAAGTAGTACTTCACTGGCAAGTACTAGGTTAGCACTGATCCACCAGTGGGTAGGGTCTCCAAACAAAAAAGTAAAATAATATGTGGAAGAGAGATGAATAATAAGAATTCTGTTTCTGTTTACAGATGCTTTTCTTGCAATTTTCATTCTGTTAACTTCAGAGAATTTTTAATTTCAAATATATTTTTTAGTTATAAAATTTATGTTTGGGTCTTTTTAAATAGATCTTATTTCTGTTGATATGTCTTATTTGTTTATTATTAGAAATAATATTGTCCCATATAGCTATTATATTATATATTATTAGATTTGTTTATTATTATCATATTTTCCACTCCAGCATTAAATGTTGTTAGAAAAATGCTTATTCTTATTTTACTTAATTTAACATATGGGTTAGTCTATATTGATTTTCTTTTGTTTTCAAAATGGGTCATGTATTAATTCTTCTTTTGTTGGACAATTTTGGACTGGATCCCAGATATATTATATATCTTATTCTGAGTCTCTAATTTTTTTATCCTTCTGGAAAAAAAAGAACAGATAGATATTATTAGATATCTTTTCTGTGGTAACATTTTAGACAAATTTCCTTTAAAATGTTTGTGGTTGGAAAGTCAGATCGAAATGGATTAAAGACCTCAACATCAGACCAGAATCCTTAAGGTACATTGAAAACAAGGTCAGCAAAACCCTCCATGACATTGAAGCTACAGGTACCTTCAAAGATGACTCGCCACTGACCTGGCAAGTGGAAACAGAGATAAACAAATGGGACTACCTTAAACTGAGAAGCTTCTGCACCTCAAAAAATCCAGTGACGAGGGGCTGGAGCGATAGCACAGCGGGTAGGGCGTTTGCCTTGCACACGGCCGACCCGGGTTCTAATCCCAGCATCCCATATGGTCCCCTGAGCACCGCCAGGGGTGATTCCTGAGTGCAGAGCCAGGAGTGACCCCTGTGCATTGCCAGGTGTGACCCAAAAAGCAAAAAAAAAAAAAAAAAACCAAAAAAAAAAAATCCAGTGACGAGGGGCTGGAGCAATAGCACAGCGGGTAGGGCATTTGCCTTGCACACAGCCGACCCAGATTCGATTCCCAGCATCCGATATGGTCCCCTGAGCACCGCCAGGAGTAATTCCTGAGTGCAGAGCCAGGAGTAACCCCTGTGCATCGCAAGATGTGACCCAAAAAGCAAAAAAATTAAATATATTAATAATTTAAAAAAACAGATACAGTGACCAAAATACAAAGACCGTCTACGGAATGGGAAAGGATATTCACCCAATACCTATCTGATAAGGGGTTGATATCAAGGATTTACAAAGCACTGGTTGAACTCCACAAGAAGAAAACATCCAACCCCATCAGAAAATGGGGCAATGAAATGAAGAAAAACATTCTCAAAGAAGAAATCCGAATGTCGAAAAGACACATGGGGTAGAGAGGACGGGGTGGAGGTGGAGGGATGCTGGGACCATTGGTGGTGGAGAATGGGCACTGGTGGAGAGATGGGCACTCGATCATTGTATGACTGACACGCAAGCATGAAAGTTCGTAAGTCTGTAACTTTAACTCACGGTGATTCACTAATAAAAAATGTTCTAAAAACTTTTGTAAATGAGGCCTTTGTTTCTTTTAAAAATAAATAAATAAATGAAATGTGGTTGGGTTGGGTTACCGGGAGGAGTGGGGAGTGAGCTTTTGTTGTTCTTGTTGCTGTTTTTGTGTTTGTGGTGCCAGGAATTGAATGCAGAGCCTTACACACATGAAGGATACACTCTAGTACTAACATGCATCCCTGATTCTCAAGATGCTGTTCTCATTATAGCTTAAATCAAATTCTTCTAGGGCCAGGGATGTGGCTAAGTGGTCGAGCCACTGTCTTTATGTGTGAGACACTGGCTTCAACTCCCAACACAGAAAAAGAAAAAAAGGAAGTAAAAGAAATACATGTTCAGAGTTGTTTGGGGGTGTGGGGAGCCTGTGCAAGCCCACCTTTCTCAGGCTTACCCTGGCTCTGCACTTAATCACAGCTGGCCTTGCTTGGGGGATCATGTGGGATGCCAGAGGTGGATTCAGGCAGGCCATAGTGCAAGGCAAACGCCCTACCCAGTGGGCTATCCTCTGACTCCAGAAGTACATTTTCAAAAGACAGTTATTTTGAGGGGGCTGGAGCGATAGCACAGCAGGTAGGGTTTTTGCCTTGCATGCGGCCAACTCAGGTTTGAATCCCAGCATCCCATAGGGTCCCCTGAGCACCACCAGGAGTAATTCCTGAGTGCAGAGCCAGGAGTAACCCCTGTGCATCGCCAGGTGTGACTCCCCCCCGAAAAAAGACAGTTATTTTAGGTGCTGCATAGTCCAGAAAGTAGGGCATTTGTCTTGCATGCAGCCAACTCAAGTTGGATCCCCAGCATCCAGTATGGTTCCCCAAGCACTAATTCCTGAGTGTTAAGACAGGACGAACCCCTGAGCACCACCAGGTATGCCCCCCCCACCAAAAAATATTATTCTATTTAACATCCATGTCTTTTTATTATTAAAAAGAAACATGAAGGAAAAGAAAGAAAGAAAGAAAAAAAGAAAGAAAGAAAGAAAGAAAGAAAGAAAGAAAGAAAAAAAGAAAGAAAGAAGAAAGAAAGAAAGAGAGGGAGGGAGGGAGGGAGGGAGGGAGGAAGGAAGGAAGGAAGAGATAGAGAAAGAAAGAAAGAAAGAAAGAAAGAAAGAAAGAAAGAAAGAAAGAAAGAAAGAAAGAAAGAAAGAAAGAAAGAAAGAAAGAAAGAAGGGAGGGGGGAGGGAAGAAGGGAGGGAGGGAGGGAGGAAGGAAGGAAGGAAGGAAGGAAGGAAGGAAGGAAGGAAGGAAGGAAGGAAGGGAGGGAGGGAGGGAGGGAGGGAGGGAGGGAGGGAGGGAGGGAGGGAGGGAGGGAGGAAGGAAGGAAGGGAGGGAGGAAGGAAGGAAGGAAGGAAGGAAGGAAGGAAGGAAGGAAGGAAGGAAGGAAGGAAGGAAGGAAGGAAGGAAGGAAGGAAGGAAGGAAGGAGGAAAATGAATTGGAGACCAAAGTATCAACCTTGCCAAATGCTGCCGAGGGCCAGTGAGAAGTGCTCTCAGAATGGACGCTGGCCAAAAGGAAAACCACGAATGACCTGCAGAACATGGTGGCTCTGGGCAAAACCCAAATGACGTGGGTTCAGGGAATATGAGAAAAGGAACTGGAGACAGTGACCAGAGAGAGCTTTGGGGCAAGTTTTGCTGTAAAGAAAAACAGAAAAAGATGAGGTGGCAAGATAGCACAGTGGGTAAGGCGGCCAACCCAGATCGGACCCCGGCACGCCCCCTGGGCCCCTGAGCTCACCACAAGCGAGTGGTCCTGAATGCAGAGCCAGGAGTAAGCCCTCAGCACAGCTGGGGGCGGCCCCCCCAAGAAACAAAATACAAACAAACAAGAAACATAAAAAGAGAATAATAATATGGGGCTGAGAAGTTTTGTTTTCTAATAAGGTTTTGGCCTTTAGGAGTTTCTGTTTTTGGTGGAGACGAAGACAGCTAATTTTTTAGCTAGCTTGTTATTTTTATTACAATATAATTGCAGACACAATAATTCTTTATCTGTCAGGTTGGAGATGGATTTTGCTCTCATTTCTTTTTGCATGAGCCCGGTTAGCAATGGTAGAATCAAGAAAGAAAAACCCAAAGCCCGACAGAAGAGAACAGATGCTTCGTCTGGACACACAGCTAAGAAGCAGGTCTTAATTAGCTTCAGACTTTGAGGACAAACGGTCGCAAATGGATTCAACTTTACTGAACTATGTATCATTTATTTTGTTACTGAAATAGGAGTATTGGGCAACTGGAAATCAATGAATTGATTTAAATATTATGCAAAAAATGGAGCTATTACGATGGGAACATTTTTATGATTTGAAAATCACATTTCAGCATTTTCCTGATGTCAAAGGCTGTGACAGGGCAGCATTGATTAACACATTCAGACCCAATCATCAAGAAAAAGACTTGGAACTGCAAATTTCTCTTGTAAAAGATGCCTTCTAGGTCCACACCAAGTTCAAAGTTATTAAATAATGACAGTAGGTTTGGGAGTTTGGGGAGTTTGATTTGTTTTTAACTTTTTACTATAAAAATGTCAAAATATGGTAAGAGTAGATAATAACTCCCCAGATATAACCAACAATTACCAATGCATGACTAAGTTTATTTCATCTGATTTCACCCACTTCTCTCTCCCCAAGCACTGAACTTCATTTGGAAGCATCATATTATTATGCCTACAGTTATTTTAGCATGCATGTCTAAAGAAAGCAACTTTAAAAATATGTAACAATATGAACATTTTCGCACCCAAATTCAAGCTAGTTATTTAATCCCATCAAATATTCTTCAAGGAGAGAATGACGCAGAATTCCCTGGACATTATATTCTGTCCATAACAAGCAATACAAAAAAAATTGTCTAGCATTGCCTTTTCGGCAGGTTTGAGTGGTGGTGAGAGTGGTGTTGAAATATCAAATGTAACCAAAGTAGAGAGAGAGTGCAGGGGAAATTGTCTTCCACACAGGCAGGGGAAGGGTTGGAACGAGGGTGGGGGATACTGGGGATTTGGGTGGTGGAAAGAGTGCACTGGTGAAGGGATGGGTGTTTGATGATTGCATGACCGAAGCTCAAACAAGGAAGCTTTGTAACTGTATTTCACAGTGAATCAAAAAAAAAAAGGGGGGGGATGGGGGAAATAATAATAAAATCACTATATCACTGCCATTGTCATCTCGTTGCTCATTGATTTGCTCGAGCGGGCACCAGTTCGTCTCCATTGTGAGATTTGTTGTTACTGTTTTTGGCATATCAAATACACCATGGGTAGCTTGCCAGGCTCTGCCGTGCAAGCAGGATACTCTTGGTAGCTTGTCGGGCTCTCTGAGAGGGATGGAGAAATCAATCCCGGGTTGGCCGCATGCAAGGCAGATGCCCTACCCACTGTGCTATCGCTACATCCAATAATAAAATAAAATTAACATTCTGAATAAAAAAAGAAAAAGCAATGTGGAGTTCATACCCAATTCAATCAGCTTAATCAATGGCTGGATAAGTAGCAGTGCTCCTACATTATTAAAAAAATATTCTTCAAGGTTACCATTTCCCCAAAATCTCTTTATATACTGGGTTTGTTTGAATCAAGATGCTAAAAAAAAAAAAAGAAGAAAAAGAAAAAAAGGGGCCGGAGCAATAGCACAGCGGGTAGGGCATTTGCCTTGCACGTGGCCAACCCGGGTTCGATCCCCGGCATCCCATATGGTCCCCCAAGCACCGCCAGGAATAATTCCTGAGTGCAGAGCCAGGAGTAACCCCTGAGCATCGCTGGGTGTGACCCAAAAAGAAAAAAAATTGAATCAAGATGCTAGTAGTGTCTACAAAAGAATATGTTGGTTTTCTGCCATAGTGGCAGTGTGGGGTGGGGGGAGACGGGACTGGGGAGGGGGAGAGGGATGTTGGGTTTACTGGTGGTGGAGAATGGGCACTGGTGAAGGGATGGGTTCTCGAACTTTGTAAGGGAGAAACATGAGCACAAAGATGTATAAATCTGTAACTGTACCCTCACGTTGACTCACTGACTAAAAATAAACTATTAATTAAAAAAAAAGAATATGTTGGTTTTTAAAAGGAACAAGTGAAGAAATTGAAGACATTTTAGTGGTAAGCAAATTACCAGCATCACTTTAGTGGGGTATGGTATTTTGTATAAAATCAGTTTGATTGAAATGTTCGTGTGCCTTTAAAATTAGATCCCAATCGAGCACACCAGGAGGGACCCTGACCACAGTCAGAAGTCGCCCTTGAGCACTGTCAGGTGAGGCCCCCAAATAAAAGCAAAACAGATATATAGTTATATATATATCAAATAAATAGTTATATACATCAATACATATATAGCTATGTATACATATATATAACTAGACATAAAGACATTTAAAGTTAAGCAAGTAACTTAGCAATAGCTACTTAATTCACTTAGACATAACGGTCTTATTTTTGGTGTGGGTGCTACATTAAGCAGTGCCAGGGATCAAAGGCAGGTCAGTTGTGTACAATGAAAAACTTATCAGCTGTACTACCTCCCCGGTCCCTGATGTACTGCTTTCTATCATCATCATCATCATTATCACCATTGTTATTATTTTGGTTCACACCCAGCAGTACTAAGGGCTTACTCCTGGCTCTGCACTTAGGAATTACTCCTGGCAGTGTACAGGGGACCGTGTATGGGATGGTGGCTGTGTGCAAGGCAAATGCCCTACTCATGTCCTCTCGCCCCGCCCTCCCGTGTACTGCTCCTTACTGGAGCATCACACTGCACAGCCCTCCAGGAGAAGGCAGGGAGCTGAACTGAGTGACTTATCTGGGTTCAAGCAGCAGGAAGGCTGAGCCTAGCCCCCTGCCTATCACACAGATCTCTCTCATCTCTGTCTCTGTCTCTCTCTCTCTGTCACTCTGTCTCTGTCTCTCTATGTCTATGTCAATGTATCAGTCTCTGTCTGTCTCCCTCCCTCCCTCCCTCTCTCTCTCTCTCTCTCTCTCTCTCTCTCTCTCTCTCTCTCTCTCTCTCTCTCTGTGTGTGTGTGTGTGTGTGTCACAGTGAGTGCTGACCTGCCAGATCGTTTGGTTTCCATCTGCTCCTTTTCTGCTAAACGGCATTTCTCCTCAAGGTGGAGCAAACCTTGGGCCAACCATTTTCAAACTGATGTGTGATGTTACCTTTGCAGTATGGCAGGCAATGCTACCACCAATCTTTTTCTGGAGGAGGAGGGAAAGGTTTGGGCTGCATCTGACTCTGTGCTCAGGGAACCAGGTAGTTCCAGGGGTCAGCCACATGCATGACAGGCACCTCTCGACTCTCTCTGGCCCTGTTCTCCACAACCTTAAGTGACTTGTAGCAGCTGGGGACGCTGGGTTTTTTTTGTTTTTTTTTTTTTTGCTTTTTGGGTCACACCCAGCGATGCTCAGGGGTTACTCCTGGCTTTGCACTCAGGAATTACTCCTGGCGGTGCTTGGGGGACCATATGGGATGCCGGGGATCGAACCCGGGTCGGCCGCGTGCAAGGCAAACAAACGCCCTACCCGCTGTGCTATTGCTCCAGCCCCATGGGGGCGCTGTTTAGTGGGAGACTGTTCGACTTTTGTGTGTGATGCCCGGCTTCAGGCCACGGCACAAGCAAAAATATTCTTTTTAATAAATGAAAAAAAAAAGATTTTATTTTTTCACTATCTTACATGCTCAATAACTTTCTTTAATTGTATAATCCTAATAATTATCTAGCTCTTACAATTTGTATTACCTCCTTTTGGACAAAAAAGGAGTGAAATCCAGTTTTCAAACTTTAGTAATTCTCTCTGAATTGTATTAGTTTATCTTTTAAAACAATTGGCTTTTATACTTATAGTCCATACCAAAAAAAAAACCCGAATATTACCATTATTTTCACTTCACTTTACATTATCAATTAATTGTGCAAAATATTTTAAGGGAACAGCATATTATTTGTTATAATAGCTCCCCCTAGTGAATAAACTCACAATTGCTTTTCTGCAAATTCTAGGTTTAGTCATTTTAATTGTTTTTTAACTTTTTCTTAGAAAGTTTTCTTTCTCCCTTAAGTGTAAACTGAACTTAGGTGGCCAAACGGTCCTTTCAGCTCCACATAGAAACCCAATAATTAATTCTAGCAACAGAATGTTTTTCAACTAGAAAAAAACAGTTGTTCATTTTAACTCAAGTTGAAACAGGAAAAATGAGAAAGAACGAAGATGGCAACATAATACAATAACAACAAAATAACAAAGATAACTAGTAATTCTGATTTACTGAGCATTTTCTTTGTGTTATCCATTCTTCTTAGCATTTAAACAGGTAGCTTCATTTAATCTTTGTATCACTCTATGATGGGGACACTGTTAATAATGTCATTCTGCAGAGGAAGGAACTAAATGTTAGTCTTGTGGATTAAGCTAGCAAGCATGTGAGGATGAAAATTGAATCCTGGGGCTGGAGCGATAGCACAGCGGGTAGGGCGTTTGCCTTGCACTCGGCCAACCCGGGTTCTAATCCCAGCATTCCATATGGTCCCCTGAGCACCGCCAGGGGTAATTCCTGAGTGCAGAGCCAGGAGTAACCCCTGTGCATCGCCGGGTGTGACCCAAAAACAAAACAAAAAAAAAATTGAATCCTGGTGGCCTGAACCCAGTGTCCACACTCCAGGCCACTATTCTGTTCTGTCCACACTGGCCCGGGATAACATGCACCCAAGCCTGATTTCTCTAATAGTAGCAACCTGTACTCTAGATTCATCCACTAACCCTGTTTGCCTTCATGAGTCACTCAGCTCGGCGTGTCACGGCAAAGCCCAAGGTCTTCCTGCTCCAGTTGTGACATTTTCTCCTTCTGCATGCGAAAGCTGCCCCATTGGAAGGAAGTAAAAGTGGCTTCTTGGGTCAGAGAGTGAGGAAGGGAGGAGGACTTCCCTTCCCAGGCATCAGGGATCACATTCCTAACTCCCAGCACCAGGCAGCGACCCCCAAGCACCGCCAGGGGTCACTACTGAGCACCGGTGGGTGTGGCCCCCAAATCAAACCAAACCAAAATGGTTCTTTTTTTTAAAACTATTTAAAATTCCAGGAACGAGTCAGGATAGACATAAGATGAACACAAAACAGGGCCGGAGCGATAGCACAGCGGGTAGGGCGTTTGCCTTGCACTCGGCTGACCCGGGTTTGATCCCCGGCATCCCATATGGCCCTCCAAGCACCGCCAGGAGTAATTCCTGAGTGCAAAGCCAGGAGTAACCCCTGAGCATCGCTGGGTGTAACCCAAAAAGAAAAAAAAAAAAAAAGATGAACACAAAACATCTTGTTATGTCAGAAAACAAGGGATTTTTTAAAAAAATTAATGACATTGGTGTCATTGAAACATAGGTGCCAGCTTGAAGATTTCTGGCCAAACTTGGGTAATTCGAAGAACAAAATCATCTATCAAAACCTGCTGAAAAATAAAAGCTCAGGAGAACAAGCTAACAGATTGGTTAAGATGGTATTCTCTGCCAAAGTGAGAGCCCAGAGGGTAAGGGGCTTCTACTAGATACACAGACACATAAATAGCAAGATCAGAGAAAGAGAGTGTTTCTTTTGGAGAAATACAGAAGGCAGACCCGTAAGTGCTGGAGTTTTTTTTTTTAAAGGATCATTTTGCCATCATCATGGAAAACTTGAAGTAGGGAAGAAGCATCGAGATTCCAGATTGAAAGGAAAGTAGGAAGTTGATCTTGAAGTTTTGTCTCACCGGCTATTTAGTTAGTTGCAAGGGAGAAAATGAAGCAGCGATTGTAGGCTGGAGAAAGACAACACCTTGCTTCAGCATCACTGCTGGGGAACAGCTGGACCTCCCAGCCTCCAGATGGGACACCCTCTGAAGAGCACGTCACCGTGGTGTATTTCCAACGAGAACTCGGCACCTGACTGCGACCACCATGACACATCAGGAAGAAGGAAAATGATGAATGCCCTGGTCTCTGGAAGGGGGTGGGAGACCGTGTTCAGTCAAAAGCATAAAAGTGAAGAAGACCTTAGAAACAATCCCGATCCAAGCAACCCAAGAACTCGGCAATCCAGAGTTGATTCCGTACCAGAGGAGGGAAAAGCTATAAAGGATGTTCTTGAGTCAACTGAAAAACTGAAGCAGAAAGAGTAAAAATTGACAAAGGCATTGCAGCAAGGTAGACTCACTATGCTGTGGTTATTTAATGTCCTTGACATCAGCAATTATTCAATGCAGAAGAATCTAGGAGGAGGGGGTGATTGCATTGGGTTTTTTCTCCTCGATGCTTCAGAGAAAGTGGGTGGGAAAGACAGAGCAGCAGGTAAGGCACTGGCCTTGCACACGGCTGACCCAAGTTTGATCTCTAGGCCCCTGAGCCCTGCCAGGAGTGACTCCCGAGTGCAGAGCCAGGAGTAAGCCCTGAGCACCGTCACAGGTGTGCTCCCCCTCCCCCAAGAAAAAGAACAAGTATCCATGTGTACCTGTGTACGTTGTGGAGGGCCCACAGAGCTGTGTGTCTCTGGAGAGAGAGCAGTGGGGAGACGAACATCTCTGTGAAAAGGACTTCAACACGGCTGAGAGAACATTCTCCACCAGAGACAGAGCACAGAGGGAAGGTGCTGATCTTGCTCACAGACTCGGTGATTTCAATCCCCCGAGCACCACCAGGGGTGACCCAGGGTCAGGAGCAAGCCCCGAGGATTCCTCGATGGGCCCCAGGAACCTTTCCCCAAAGACACCAAGCTCTGCTGTTATATCACAGCCTACAACGTGGCCAACTCTGCTTTAAATCCCCAAGTTGCCAGGGGTTAAAACTGAGCACAATGTCCATAGCTTCACAGCAGCTCAGGTGTACTCCACACACACACACACACACACACACACACACACCACCACCACCACCACCACCACCACCACCACCACCACCACCAAAATATTTCTTTAATTTTTGTTTAGGAACCATCATTTACAATGCTGTTAATAATAGAATTTTAGATATACAATGTTCCAACTCTAAATCCACCACAGTCCTGGAAATCTAGTGGGGGGATGCATGGCTCTGTGGGGGGCAATGGGGGGATAAGGAGGGAAGGGGAAATAGAGAAGGGAAAGAGATCTACGGGCTTGAACAACAGGACAGAGGGGAGGGCGTTTGCCTTGCAAGCGGCCAACCCTGGTTCAATCCCCGGCATCAATGTGAGCACCGCCAGGAGTAATTCCTGAGTGCAGAGCCAGGAGGAACCCCTGAGCATTGCAGGGTGTGTAGCATTTGCTCACAGCTTGTTATGTCCTCGTGGTATTGCTATTCCAGCTGCTGGAGGACATTCATATCTCAGCGCTCCACCGCGTGGAGCAGTTTGGGAAACCGCCCTGGTGCTGGGTACCACACTGAACACTCTCCAAACGCCTTCCGGAGGCAGCTGATACAGGAAAGCCCAGGAGTTTGCATGATTTTTCCCCCATTTTATTTATTTTTGTGTGTTTCTGGGGCCACACCAATGGTACTCGGGCTCTATTCTCAGTTTGGAACATGAAGGTCACTCCCGCCATTGTTTGGGGGTCCGTCCAGTAGTGCCGGGATCAAACTGGGGGTTCCAGTATACATTCCAGCCATTGGATCTCTTATTGTTGGGTGGGGGGCCATGTTCCCGAATGGCATTCGGGGTCCCAGGGGCCACTCCCAGCAACACTCAACCAAGCAGGCAGGCGGTTCCATGCTAGGACCCAAGGATGCAGAGTGGCTTTGTCCTGTGGTGACAGGGCCCAGCTGTGCTGTCCTGACAGTGCTCGGGACCGTCAGTGCTCCGGATGAAATTGGGCTTGGCCTGCCATGGGCCCTAAACTCAGTAGTTCTCTCTGGTACGCCCACCATCAAGTGTCCATTTTATTTGTGCATATATTTATTCACTCAGTTGGTTGGTTGTTTTTTCATCACACCAGCCATCCTCGGGGCGTACCCCTGGCTCTCCATCTGGGACTCACTCCTGGGGGTGCTCCAGCGACCATATGGGATGTCAGGGATCAAACCCGGATTTGCCTCGTGCAAGGTGCCTTACCCACTGAACTGTCTCTCCATGATCTGTGACCACACCCCCAGCGCACAGTGCCCTTTGACACGTAGCCTTTAAAGCGTATGTTCAGGGGCTGGAGTGATAGCACAGCTGGTAGGGCGTTTGCCTCGCACTCGGCCAACCCGGGTTCAAATCCCAGCATCCCATATGGTCCCTTGGGCACCGCCAGGGATAATTCCTGAGTGCATGAGTCAGGAATGACCCCTGTGCATTGCCAGGTGTGACCCAAAAAGCAAAAATAAATAAATAAATAAAAATTTAAAAAATAAAGCATATGTTCAGACTCCTGGAAAGTTTCCCCTTTATCCTCTGGGAACTTTGGAGATTTAATGGGAGGTGAGAGAAAGGCAGACAGAGACAGACAGACAAGGCAGAGACAGAGACAGACAGACTTTCCCCCTCTCCCCAGAGTCTGACCCACAGAAAGACTTCATTCCTTAATCCGCCTTTGGAGTTTCGCCCTTCAGAGGGGAAACGCGATGTGTCAGCTCTTTCTTATTAACTTGCATGTTTCTAATTTGCTTATTATTTTTGGTTTGGGGGTCATACTTGGTGGTGCTCAGGGTGTACTCCTGACGTGGCGCTCAGGGATCACTCCTGGAATGATTTTAGGGACCCTGTGTGGTGCTAGGATTGAACCCAGGTTGGTTGGGCGCAAAGCAAGTGCTTACCTGCTGCGCTGTCTTTCCCCTCCTCAGGGCTTACTCTTGGCTCAGAGCCGGGGTTGGTCCTCACAGTGCCTGGGGCCAGGCAGTGCCAGGGCTTACACCGGGCCCCCTACATGCCAAGTGGGCATTACTGCCCTTTGAGGCATTTTCCTGGCCCTTGCTTGTTCTTTTTCATATGTTCAAGGGTATTGGGGTCTGTTCTGTTGTAAACTCTGTGGCTTTGCGTTATTTCTTCGTCATCAGTACAAACCACTCCCAACTTCATGAAAGACTGAATGTTATATAGGAAATGGAAAAAGTATGCCCAAAGTATACCCAGTTTCATGATTGTCTGCTCTTCTTGTAAACTAAGGAACCCCCATGAGTCAAGGGAGAGCTAACAGCTTTCCCTCCCTGCAGTGAACCAGACTATTTAGACTATTTATTTTCCGGCTTCTTCCTAGAACAAAAGCTGACTCTTCTTCAACCACTAAACCGAAACTTCATGTTCAGTTCCCTTGTTGTTGATTTGGTCTTATCTTTCAGAGTTTCTATTATCCACTGTTTTTTTAATCTTGAACGGGAAAAAAATAGACAATTAAAAATTTTCACATATTAACACAAAGAAATTTCAAGGTGCTTCAAGTGACTAATTTTCACACCCTTTTGCTATTTTCAAACCAAAAGTAACTATTTAGCATCTTGGGGAAACTAAGTTAATTACAGTATTTAGATATTAAATTGATTAAAATTATTCTAATTAAAATATACATTGTTATCTACTTAGTATAATGTATCTACATAAACTTTGAAAATGTTTGTTCTTGTTTTTTTTTTTTGCTCTTTTTTGGGGGTCACACCCAGCGATGCTCAGGGGTTACTCCTGGCTTTGCACTCAGGAATTACTCCTGGAGGTGCTTGGGGGACCATATGGGATGCCGGGGATCGAACCCGGGTCGGCCGCTTGCAAGACAAATGCCCTACCCACTGTGCTATCGCTCCGGCCCCGAAAATGTTTGTTCTTGATTTAAATTACACTTTGTTGTTATTCGGCTAATGGTATTCCCAACTAAATTAGTTTGCTAAACTTTTTTGGGGAGGCGGGAGTGGGGGAGAAAGGCCACAACCAGTGGTCCTTAGAGCTCACTCATGGCTCTGACCTCAGGAATTACTCCTTGATATTTGGGGGACCATTTGTGGTGCTAGGGATCAAACCTGGACCATACCCATGCAAGATAAATGCCCTACCCTGCTATACTATTGCCCCTTGGTTGCTAAACTTTATACAGGAGTATTGTCACAGCACGTAACTGGCATTGAACCCCACGCTGGAGAAGTCAGTGCCTTCAACTGATCTGAAATTACTTTGTCCTCTGTGAAACTTACTAATTAGGAGGTCCTTGAAACTTATATTGATTATAAAATCTCAAGTAATTATAAAATCCTGAGTACACACATATTTTCTTTCTCCGTTACCCTACCGCAGGGCTAAGGCAGAAAGGACACTTTGATCCAGGCACTTTGTGTGGGCTCTTGTCCAATGAAAGGAACAGAAACACGGAAGAATAACCAAACAAACACTACATGTGTCATTGGCATGGCATGCACCTTCTGCCTGGTAGTAGAAATTAGGTCGTGCTGACGGAAGAGAGCAATAATGAGAGCATTAAAAATGAATGCACAGCTCTAAGATGAGTTTCAAGCTTCCAAGAACCCACCGAATTTTCTCTTACTAGACCAACTGGTGGAAGTGCTCAGAGGCTGTTGGTGAAAGAAGACAGATGCTATCATTAACCTTCTGTGTCATCGTGGCTCATTCCCAGTACCAAGCTACTTGATCAAATATGATTTTAGACGCTATACAAAAGCTTCTACAGAAAGAGTTTAGATGAGTGACATTTATATCATCGGAGTTTATGTAAATTATATTCTTCTCATGGGGATGGGTCTAGAGTCATCAGTTGAAAACCCTAATTAAGAAAAGATGAACCTCCCCCAAAGAAGGGAGAATTCTGCCAGTGGATTAATTTATTTTAAATGAGGAATCATGCCTTATGATACTAAAATTAGGTTCATGCATTAGATGCATAGTGTTTCCACAGTATGCTGTGTGGAGCTGGAAAAATGAAGGGGAAAAGGGCAGACAGAGCATTTCCGATTACCTGCATGCCTGCTGTTTGCTTAGCTCCTGTGCTTTTCTCATGAGGAGGGACTTGGCTGTAAGGCAAAGGACAGTCTTCCATAGACGGTGGCAGATAAGCTTCATTTTTAATTGAGGTACCAGGATTTATAATAGTATTGGCATTTGCTCTCTTAGAATACAATGTTACTGCACTATTCCAGCACCAGAGTGCCCATATCTGTTGCGTGAATATTCGTTCAGTCGGAGGCGCTGAGACAAGGAACGTGAGAGAAATTGTATTTCACGGAGGGTCCAGGTTTGCTCAGACACTGTGACAAGAGTGCCCAGAAATCTCCTTTTGTTGCCATCCTACTGTTCACACCCTCTAAAGGGCTCCACACAGTGAAGTCATCAACAAAGGAGTTACAGGAAGAACATTCGAAGCCAAAGGTTTTCTGCATATTGAAAACAAACGGGCTAAATTCCTGATATCTACATACTGAAAACAAACAGGCTAAGTAAGCACCTAGGTTCTGTGAGAAGAGGAAGGCTGACTGAAATTTATGAAATGATTTACTGAAGGCAGCTTAAAGAAAAAAATGTTCAGCCTCATCCAAACCAGTCAGGACACACGAGTAGTCTCGCCCATTTTCATGGGGCCCCTGTTCCTGCCCACTTGTGGGTCAGTCTACATGGGTTTATCCTGACGGCCTCATCCGGCCCCAAAACATATCTTCCTACACAATTCCTATGTCCCTTCCCTACCACCCTCTCCTTCTCACTGTACCCCCACCCCCACTGGCTTAGTACCTGCGGTTCTATGATCTGGATCAATGGGTTTGTTTTTCACTGAGCACTGTCCATTTCCCTTGCTTACATACCACATATGAGAGAGTTCACTCGGCATTCGTTCTCCTCTCTCCAACTTATTTCATTTTTATTTTGTTTTGGGGGCATACCATGCTGTGTCCAGGGTTTACTCTTGGATCTCAAAGATTATTCCTGGCAGTGCCCCAGGGACCCTATGAGATGCCGGAGATGGAACTGGGGTCGGCTGCATGTAAGGCAAATGCCTTACCGCTATACTATCTCTCCCTCTCTCTGAAACAGTTCACTTACTCTAACTCCATCCACTTTGTAGCACAAGGCAAGATATTATCCATTCCCACAGCTGACTAACATTCCATTGTGTGTGTAGACCACAGTTTCCTTACCCACTCATTAGTTGTTGGGCACTCGGGTTGTTTCCAGATCTTGGCTATCGTAAAGAATGCTGCAGCAGACATAGGTGGGCATATCCTCTCTTGAATTAGTTCTGTCCGTCTCAGTGTAGATACCAGGAGTTAGATGCACTGGATCATGTGGCGGCTCTGTCCTTAATGTTTTGGAAAGGTCCCCAGAAAGTGTCCCATAGAGGCTGGACCAGACTGCATTCCACCAACAGTGAGCAAGTTTCCTTTTTCAACAGCATCCCTGCCAACACTATTTGTTTCTGGGCTTTCTCACTGGCCGGAAGTGATGTCTCGTGCTCATTTTGATTTCAGTGCCCCTGCCTCGTCCCCTGAATCGGAGACGAGGAACCCATTTTCCATCCGTCTGTCGGCCATCTGCGGGAGTGTCCTCTCTGAGGAGAGACAGCTCTTCTCCCGCTCAGGCCACAGGACTGCTGACCAGCCGTACAGAGAGAGGGCCTTGCGAGGCCCCACAGTCCCGGGTGCCAACTTTTGAGAATTAAATCTCTGTTTCTGTGTCTGCTTTTTCCTCCCCCCCAAGTTAAGGTGTATCCATCTTCGTAGGTCAGCATAAACTCACGTACCCGAACCCTGCGACAGCCCATTGATCAGCCTCCTGGCTGTTTCTTTGGAGACCCTGACTCTGTACCTCCTGCCAAGAGTATACGGAGTGTGTGTGTGTGTGTGTGTGTGTGTGTGTGTGTGTGTGTGTGCAAACTTGCAAGGAGGAGTGTGGGACGGAGGAAGGAATGAGCCTGAGGTGAGGGAGTGGGTGTCTCACCAGGTGACCGTGTCTGTAAGGACTGAAGCAACCACACGGACTTTAGACCGGTTTGGGCACCTTCCAGCTGCAGCAGAGGGCTCCACTCTGAGGCCAACCCATTCCTCCCCTCCCCCTCCCCCTGCCCCGCCAGGACACAGGACACTGAGCTCAGCGTGACTGCATCCTCCTCATGGCAAAGGCGGGACTCACACACCGGTGCTGCCTGGCTATTCTCAGAGGCAGGGGAGAAAAAAGTCATGTTCCCTCTGCCCTGCTAGATGGTGATGATGGTGATGATGATGATGATGATGATGATGCAGCAGATGATGTTTTTACATTAAGTTTCTTTTTAAAAATTAAGGTGCTGGGGCTGGAGCGATAGCACAGCGGGTAGGGCGTTTGCCTTGCACGCGGCCGACCTGGGTTCGATTCCCAGCATCCCATATGGTCCCCTGAGCACCGCCAGGGGTAATTCCTGAGTGCAGAGCCAGGAGTAACCCCTGTGCATCGCCGGGTGTGACCCAAAAAGTAAAAAAAAAAAAAAAAAAATTAAGGTGCTGTGTTTTACAAGTCATTCATAGTTGAGTCTCAGGAAATATCCCAGCACCAATCCCACCACTAGTGCCCACTTCCCTCTACTGGTGTCAACAGGGTCCCTCCCAACCCCCAGCCTGCCCCCTCGACAGACACATTTCTAAGTTTGGTTGCTGTGGTTTGGGGCTCATGGTCAGAGCATTTTGTAACTGCAGTCTAGTTACATGCAAATACCTCATTGCCACACACTGGTGTGTCTACAGTGTGACCCCTATTATACTTCTAGGTTTTCTTTTATTTATTTTTGCTTTGGGGGCTACACTCGGCAATGCTCAAGGATAACTCCTGGCTCTGCACTCAGGGTATGCTCCTGGCAGTGTCCCAGGGACCATATGGGACACCTGGGACCAAACATGGGTCTGCCCTGTGCAAGGCAAGCACCTTCCCCGCTGTACTATCTCTCTACCCGACACTCTTAGGTTCTTAGAGCCTCTTATAACTTGAGCAGAATCACAATAATCACAATATCACAATATCCTGTTAATCATCAATTTCTTGGGTGGGCTCAGTAACACCTTATTTCGTCCTTTCCCTGAGATCTTAGAAGTCTATTTCAACTTGGCCCTCCTAACGATGTTGCACTGGGGGCTCTTCAGGGTCAGGGGAATGAGATCCAGCTTGTTACTGGATTTTGCATATGAATACACCATGGGAAGCTTGCAAGGCTGTCCCATGGGGGCAGGAAACTCTCAGAAGATTGCCAGTTTCTCCTAGAGGGAGAGGTAGGCTAAAGATATCAGAAGCGGCCGCATGCTTCTGAGAGCTTGCTTTTAAGTCTCTGGATGTTGGCTGTTGATGGGATTACACACACCTGGGTTCCTCTGCTGGTACCTTCATGCATGAGGCCTGTCCGAACGTGTAGAGAGGAGCCTCCAGCATGGCTGCAGCTAGGTTCCGGTGGTCCTCGGCCACCGGGAGCTCTGCTCGGGGTGGGGAGGGAAGCTCGAGACCACCTCCTCCGAGGGGCCCCAGGGAAGACAGCCAGGCGTGCGGGCAAGAGACTCTCTTGAGCAGAATAAAATAATAATAATAATAATAATAATAATAATAATAATAATAAAGCACATACACAGAAACCCACAAAGGTATGAGACTCAAGAAAGTGACCAAAGTAACAAACTTTTATACCTTTCAGATAAGGAAGCAATGAATGGGTGAAGAGGGAGTATGACAAAGGGCTGTGGGGAGGGCCAGTAAGTGGTGACCAGGGAGCCAGTTTTGTTTGCCGAGCTCAGCTCTGCCCTGTGCCCCAGACCCTGGCACCTCAGGCTCTCTGCCTGCCTGCGCTCAGGGGGCTCTTTCCCGCAGGAGATTTCTCTTCTGCAAGCAGCGGACCCTGGAGGCTCGGAGCACTATTCTTGCACCCGCTGTTTCTCAGCTTCCTTCCATTTCAAACCACTCATCTGCCAGAGTGCCATGTTCGAGGTAAGATACTCTGAACCAACGTCAAATATCACCTCACCCTCCTCATCCCCGTCATCCCCGCCACCTGAATGAGGGCAGGTTGGTCTCTTCATCTCGACCCTTGATGATCCATGCAAGGGATTGAGCTCATGTCCTCTACCTTTGTAAGTCGCTATTTCTCCCAACAGGCCCCAGTCTCTAGCGCCATCCCTAGGCTGCTGCTGGCTCATGAAGAAGAGATGTTTGCTCTGGATCAAGGAAGGATGGTCTCTTTGCTGAAGGCTCGGGAGGCGCTCTCAGCTCCAGGAGCTCAAATTTTCTTTTCCGATCTTCCTCTTTTAAGCTCCTGCCTTCACTTAGATCTGACTCCTGCACACTTGGCTGTGGTGCTCTCCATGGCTCTCAGGCTGTAGCTGCAGCTGCAGTGCTCATCATGCACGCTTGGTCACGTGCTCCAAGATCTCCCCTTTTGTTACGGACCCAGGGACTGAACAGCAGCATTCCAGGCACATGCGGTGGCGTGTGCGGCTGAGTCGTGGCCCTTCGGTGGAGAGACCTTCCTTCCTTGGTGCACTGAACTATCCCAGGTCCCCTTCTCATCTCATCTTTGTTTTTGCTTTGTTTTGTTGTGGGAGGGAGGGTGCAGTTTGGGCCACACCTGCGGGTGCTCAGGGCTTACTCCTGGCTCTGCACTCAGGGATCACGCCTGGCAGGCTTAGGGGGCCGTAAGGGATGGCGGGATAGAACCTGAGCTGGCCGTGTGCAAGGCGATTGCTCTGACACCCTCATCTCATCTCTAATAACTCCTGTGGATACAGTAACAAATAAAGTGGAAAAGATACTACTCGTGAAAACTAAGCCCACAAGCACATTTCAGTAATGCTAGTTACTGTGTGTCTATAACCAATGACCAGGCCTATGGTTTCTCCTTAGTTTGCAAATGAAAACATAGAGACTTGGTGTTTTATTCCACGAGATTTGCCTAGGGCTCTAAGCCCTTTAGTTATATTCCAGAGTGAATTTTCTTTTGCTGCTGTTTCAGTTTTATTTGGGGGGCCACACCCAGTGTTACTCAGGGGCTGGGTGTTCTGGGGTTGCCCATGGAAGTGCTCAGGAACTAAGGAATAAGCCCTGACCTTCTGCATGCAAAGCAGGTGCTCAAGGCTGATTCTTGCCTCTGCACCCAGGAATTGCACCTGCCAGTACTCGGGGACCCTATGGGATGCAGGGGACAGAGCCCAGGGGAGCCGGATGCAAGACAAGTGCAGAAGTGAGGACTTCTCTGTAAGGCACTGTGGGAGACTTTAAAGAAATAGACACTTAGCGTCAGGGTAAGTGCTAGGAAATCTGAGCCTTTAGGCTCATCTAAGAGTAAAGAAAACAGATTCTTGAACAATGTCATTTCATTCAGCAGCGCCCTGGGGTTGTTTTTCCTCATCATCAACATTATAATAAAATGACGCCAGCAGAGGACTGTGGTGTTCAGGCACTTGATGATGAGGCAAATCACTTAATTTAGTGCAGTTAGTTCCCAAAGTAGATTCTGAGGAATTGCAATTCTGAGAGATTCTCTTTTCCAAAAGAATTCCAAGGTTTAATATAGATGGAAAATATTGCATAATCTTGGAAATTCCAAATAGCACTTCAGCAAACAAGTGATCTTGATAAGCGCTACACTATGAATAGGAATTTAACTATGAATTCAACAAGTCCTAAACCTATTGAATTTTAGGACTTTAAAATTGAACATTTTTCTTTCTTTTTTTTTTTTGGTTGTGATACATTAACTTTGGTGTCCTTTTAAACACATTTTGGAAAATAACATGTTGTTATTAACTACAATATCCCCACAATGTGGAGAAGAGAAAGAGAATATTTATTTTAGAGTTTAAGCTCAGGGATGCTTGAAGAAAGAAGCTGAAAGAGATATGAGAGGGAGAGAGAGAGAGAGAGAGAGAGAGAGAGAGAGAGAGAGAGAGAGAGAGGGAGGGAGGGAGGGAGGGAGGGAGGGAGGGAGCTCTGATTAGCTGCTTCCTTAACCCCCCAGGTTTATATATATCATTGTGACAAGTGGGCTATTCTCAATAGAAGAAAAATTTACATTAAAGTAATAGGGGGACTGGAAATATAACTCCACGGTAAAGCACAAGATTTCCATGCCTGAGACCTGAGTTTGATCCCCAACCCTGGAAAAATATCAAAACTCTGACCCAACTGAAAGAATCAGAGCAGGAGCCAGAGAGATGAGTCAGGGGTTACGGCACTTGTCTTGCCTGTTGGATTGTTCCCGACATCATGCGTGGACTCCTGAGCACTGCCAGAGTGATCCTTGAGCAAAAGCCAGGAGGAGCCCCGGGCATGGCCAGATGAGGCCCCCCCAAACAAACAAACAAACAAACAAACAAAAAGTAGCTTATAATTTACCCTGACATATTTTTGTTAGGTGGAACTTTGTCCTGTGTGGGTTTCTTCCCCCCTGAGAGGGTGGGCGCTTAAAAGTACTAAGGGGTTGGGAAGACCGTGTGCCATAGAGCAGCAAGGCAGGTCTCCACCCTTCGACTATCACCTGGCTCTTTGGCCTGGTTTTTTATAGCAGTAGACCTGCCCGTGCAGATAGTCTCAGCAAGGGCCTGGAATGCAGATGAGCTGGATAACAGGACTTACAGACACACAGAGAAGGCTTGCTAAATCTCCACAAAGTCACCTCCTCTCTGCCCAACTTTACTCCTCACTGTAATAATCAAGAAAGCAAAGTAGCACTTACAGAGCATTATTTATATTACTTCATCTCCTAACAGGGTGGAGTGATAGCACGGTGGGTAGGGCATTTGCCTTGCACGCGGTGGCCGACCGGGTTCGATTCCTTCGTCCGTCTCGGAGAACCCAGCAAGCTACGGAGAGTATCCTGCCTGCACTATTTGCTATGCCAAAAACAGTAACAACAGTTTCACAATGGAGACGTTACTGGTGCCCGCCCAAGCAAATCGATGAACAAAGGCAAGACACTGTGCTACAGTGCTCCTAACAATGCCACTGCTGCTTGTACTGGATTTTGGCCGGTCTCTTCTGTTTGAGACTCCACTGGCCACCCCTTACGTTACTCAGTACCTTCATCACTTGAGTGCTGTAAGCAGTACGGTCAATAACTATGTAAGAAAGCATTTGTGTGAACTGCAGTTCTGATTGCTAAATTAGCTCTGATCGCTGAATTATTATCAGCAAGTCTAGAGATTCAAAACGCAATTTAAACCAATTTTACAATGGCTTCAGATAAATCTGATGAATGGCAAATGGGAGACTCAGAGCCCTCTGGGGGTTAATATGCAACATACATAAAGCATTCACAAAGATCAACAACAATAAATCTAATAACCTCATTTGAAACTGAGAGAAAACGAACAAACACTTCTCTAAAGAAGACAGATTGATGGTCAGGTGGCATACGAAAAAGTGTTCATCATCATGTATTCAAAGGGAAATTTAAATAAGGACAACAGTGAGCTAACACTTCATACAGTGAGCATGGTATGCACCAAAACAAATAAACAAACAAACAAACAAAAAACTAGAATTAACCTGTGTTGTGGGAAATGTGGAGAAAAAGAAACTCTTTTGCACCACTGTTGTCTGGCTTAGCCCCTATGGAAAATAGTGTGGAAAGTTCTGAAAATAATTAAGGATAGAGTTTCCATATGACCCAGTGATCCCAGAGTTTGGTATCTACCCCTAAGTCACAAAAACATCTGTGCACACCTATGATCATTGCAGCAGTTAACACAATAGTCAGGCTATGTAACCAAACCAGGTGTCCAAAGATGGGTGAGTAGATAATGAAGGTATAATATATATACACTATGGAATATTATGCAGCCAGGAGGAGTGACCAAATTGTGAAAATTGCTGCAACTTGGATGAAACTGGAGGATGGCATGGTAAGTCAAGTAAGTCAGAAGAAGTACAAATATTAGGTGTTCTCACTAATCTGTCATGTATTGAATACCTGTCAAGGAAATGCAAGGAATTAAAAGCAGGCAAACCATTGGCTCTAGATTACAAAAATAAAAATGCCAGGAGCTGGAGCCATAGTACAGTGGGTAAGGTATTTGCCGTGCACACGGCCAACCCTGGTTCGATTCCCAGCATCCCATATGGTCCCTCGACCACCGCCAGGAGTAATTCCTGAGCGCAAAGCCAGGAGTAACCCCTGAGCATCGCTGAGTGTGACCCCAAAAGCCTAACATAAATAAATAAAAAATTAAAATGCCAGGGAAGGGGAGAAATGGAGGGGGTAAGGGCAAATAAAAGGCAGTTTGGAAGTAACAAGGGGGCAAAAGTCATGGGCCTTGGGTTCGTCCATAGTGTTAGAGACGAGGTAACTGTATGTATCTAGTCACTAGAACCTGCATTACCGGAAGCAGGAGAACCACACCACAATAATTAAACTTTAAAATGTGATGATCGGGGCTGGAGCAATAGCACAGCGGGTAGGGCGTTTGCCTTGCACACGGCCGACCCTGGTTCTAATCCCAGCATCCCATATGGTCCCCTGAGCACCGCTAGGGGTAATTCCTGAGTGAAGAGCCAGGAGTAACCCCTGTGCATCTCCAGGTATGACCCAAAAACAAACAAACAAAAAAAGTGATGATCATGCCAAGATCCAAGAGACCAGAAGGTCCCAATGAAAATAGAATCAACAAGGAAAACTCTAAGACACATTGTACTCAAGTGGCAAACTCTAAAAGAGATTATTGAAAGCAGCAAAACAAAACAAAAAAACCCACTTACATACCAAGGGAGGCCCATGAGATTCACGGCAGATCTAGCAAATGAGACTCTATGAACCAGAAGAGAATGGAGGGTTATAAAATAAAACTCAGTTTGCTAAACACATTCCCAAGAATACTCCCTCCAGCTAGAATATCATTTAGATCTGAGGAAATGCTACAGAGCTTCAGAACAGGCAACTGTTTAAGGAATTCATAGCCTTAAAACCAGTACTTGAGAAATTTATTTATTTTTTGCTTTTTGGGTCACACCCAGCAATGCACAGGGGTTACTCCTGGCTCTGCACTCAGGAATTACCTCTGGCAATATGGGATGCTGGGAATCGAACCCGGGTTGGCCGCGTGCAAGGCAAACACCCTACCCGCTGTGCTATCCCTCCAGCCCCATACGTGAGAAATTTCTTTAAAAATATAAGACAAGGGGCCAGAGCTGTAGTACAGTGGGTGGGGCATTTGCCTTGCATGTTGCCCCTTGGGATCCATGCTTGGCATCCCATATGGTCCCTTGAGCCCACCAGGAGTGACCCCTGAATGCAGAGCCAGGACTAAGCACTGAGCACTGCTGGGTGTGGCTCAAAAACCAACATACACACACACTCACACACACACACACACACAACAAGTCAAATTTCTTAGCACTTGCATTGAGTATGGTATTCACTCATGACATGGTCGCCCTCCACTAGATTAAGAAAGGTTTGCTTACATCGATCCTTCTAAGGGGTGTTATACATTTGCAATAAGGAAATTAACGTTTCATCTGTACTGAATGTTACATGCCTGATCAGATGTTTCCTGCTGAAGTCTCTCGCCCAGAGGTCGTGGCTCCTCTGGGCTGCTGCTGTGTCACTAAAGTCTCTCACACCTCCAGTCTTCAACTTGCAGGTGTCCACAGGGCTGGCGACAGGATTAACTTCTTTTATGGATGATGTCTTGGTTGCCTTAACTCCCCCAAGCTCATTACCTGGCTGCCTGTCTGTCTCCTGACCCTTTCACTGTATGTTTAGACAACCCCGGACATGTCATTTCATCTTTTAATATTCCAATATCCAGCTTTCAAATACAAAAGCGCTTTTAAAAAGTCTAGCCACAATGTTAAAGATCCTTTTTTATTTTTCTCTCGCTCAGTCTCTCTGTATCATTCAATAATATTGCCGTTTCCTCCCTTTTAGATTTTGTTTGGGGGCCACATCTGGCAGTGCTCCTGATTTTGTGATCAAAGATCACTCCTGGTGGGATTTTGGGGACCATATGGGGTGCTGAGAACCGAACCCAGGTTGATCTCATCAAGGCAAGTTCTCTCCCTACAGTGCTCTCTGGCTCCGCATTTTTTTCTTATGGCTTTCCTTTACTCTGGTCATCCTGCTCACTCTTTCCTTGTGGTTACTTTTATTTCTTTTGACATCCTTCCTTTCTTGTCAGACTGCTTTGCCCAGTATCACTTCCCCCCTCTGTCCTACATGAAGATGGGAGAAATCCCCTTCCCATTCCCACCACCCTGGCTACTTTTTTTGTTGTTATTCATTTCAAGTGTTCCTTTGTTCCAAGATAACAAAATTAATTACAAGCTCAAAGTATACTTGGGCAACCTTTAGTCAGGCACCAAACTTTCCTAAAGATAAACTGTACTTAAAAGTGATCACAGAACAGTTCAAAATGCAGAGAAAATAGGATGAAAAACATCTCAATTGACCAGTGGATTGCTCTGATTCTTTCATTCTCTCACTAGAATCGAACTTAAAAGGTAAGCTGTAACTTCAGCAAAACAGAAAGATTCCATCACACAGAAGAGTTTCCACTTAGAGTCAGAAAGAGAGAGACAGACATAGAAAGATTGCACTCATCTGTGGAATATTGAATAACAGAGTAGGAGACTAACACCCAAGAATAGAAGAATAGTAGAAATAAGTACCAGGAGGTTGACTCCATGGTTTGGAGGCTGGCCTCACATTCTGGGGAGAGGGCAACTCAGAGAAGGGATTACCAAGTATAATGCGGTTGGAGGCCATGCGGGGGAAGGGTGATGCGTGCCGAATGTAGACTAGCGACTGAACACAGTGGTCACTCAACACCTCTATTGCGAACCACAACACCTAATTAGAGAGAGAGAACAGAAGGGAATACCCTGCCACAGTGGCGGGGCGGGGTGTGGGGAGATGGGATTGGGGAGGGGGGAGGGATGCTGGATTTACTGGTGGTGGAGAATGGAAACTGGTGAAGGGATGGGTTCTCGAACTTTGTATGAGGGAAACATGAGCACAAAAATGTATAAATCTGTAACTGTACCCTCACGGTGATTCACTAAGTAAAAATAAACAAAAACAAAAAAAAAGAGTTTCCACTTAGTGTCAAGTGCTTCTAGGTTTCCGTGGAGTCAGACGTGTCATGCTGGCTGAGACCGACCCTTCTCTGCCAGCAGCTGTAGATCTGAAACTGGCAACTGTCTCCTTTTCCTGCTGTGCCACAGTGCTCTGCACCAGTGCTTCTCCACCCAGTGTCCCCTGCACTCCTGCTCCTCGTGACGTGTCCTGCTCTGGGCAGAGAGACGGTAGTCCAGATGTAGCCATACCCGGTACGTAACTTCCAAGGCCATACCAGTGCTATTCCCCTGGGCATCGAAATAGTGATGGCGCTTTTGAAGATGTGCCTGCTGTGCTTTCTTCATCTCAATTCCATCGTTGATTTGCTTCATGGAAGCCCGTTTCACCTCTTCCAGCCGGGTGATTTTTCGCTCATGGAGTTCACCAGCAAATTCTCCCACAGAGACACCATATTTTTTAACCAAATAGACAAGCAACCCTCTTGTTGATATGGCGGAGAAAGAGTCTGAAGCAACAGCCTGTACTATTTGGGTGGGAAATACAAGATAAGCGCAGTTCCAAGCACACAGGGTCTTGTTACGCCAGTTTTAGGATAAAGGAACTGGAAAAACCCCTCCGGGATCAGCCCCAAATGCACTTCCCCTTCGCGTTCAGGAAGAGGCGAGCAAGGGGCCGAGAAGGCTGCCCTGTGTGAAAGACCCTTGTTGCCTGCAACACCCCCACCCTGCTGCTGCGGGCACCACCAAAACTACCACAAGGGACAGCATGGTCAGCAAGGGTCCAGGCAGCAGCCGTCTTACCGTCCCCAGATACCCTGGCTACGTTTAATCTTGCTGACCCAGTGTCTGAGCTTCTTCAGCTTCAGGGAGCTACAGATCTCTGAAAGCACAGTTAAAATACTGAGTGTACGGGCTGGAGCAATAACACAGCGGGTAGGGCGTTTGCCTTGCACATAGCCAACCCCTGTTGGTTCAATTTCCAGCATCCCATATGGTCCCCCGAGCACCATCAGGAGTAATTCCTGAATGCATGAGCCAGGAGTAACCCCTGTGCATCGCTGGGTGTGACCCAAAAAGAAAGAGAAAAAGGTTAAAAAAAAAATACTGAGTTCAGGTCAGCAGCTCCAGTACGAAGACGGAGCTGCTGCCTTTCTCTGAGCATTCGGATGACGGCCCCGGTGCTCACTGTCCTCCTTATAACTTGAAGCAGCCCCAAACCTCCCAACTCTACGGCGGCCACCCAGCAAGTGAACTGCCTTCAGCATCTCTGAGGGGACAGGAAGCCGAGAGCTGGGGTCTTCCGGCTCAGGCTCTCTTGAGGAGTCGCAGTGCAGTGGTTGGGCAGATTGTGGTCACCCAAAGGTCACTTGCGGGGCTAACATCTGCTTCCAGCGCCTTCCCATGGCTGTTGGAAGGAAGCGTATGCTCAGAGCCAGATGCTTAGAGGGTTTAAATGGCCTCAGGACACAGCAGCTGCCTTCCCACAACAGCCTTTATGGTCCAGCCTCAGAGGTCGTGCTGTCGTTTACATAACGTCCTGCTGGTTACACAGGTCAGCCCGGGAAACCACGGACACCGGGCAGTGGACGCCGGAAGTGGCTTCACACAGGTGGAGAAGCCTGTTCTGAGGAGCAGGACCACACAACATGCTTGGCAGATCTGGGGGGTTGTTACCATCAGGATTCACTTCCGAGGAAATCTTTTCTCACTTAGCGATTCTTGCCCCCCTGAGATTCACGCCTGTGTTTCTAATGACCAATGCAGTACCTCTTGCAATTTGCAAACGCTAATTTCTGATGCTTAAACCCAGTCTGTCTGGTATTTGTCATGTTCCTGACTTTTGTAAAAAGTCATTTTCTGGGGGCCCTGGTGCAAGCAGGAAAGGTCCTCACACAAATCCAGGTGAGTCCATCTTGTGAGCAAAGATATCCACAATCAAAAAAGAGTTTGACTTATTTCTTAAATTTATAGTTAATCTTCAATTGCACACAAGATTGATTAGCATTTATGAAATGCTGTATATTCATTCCTGATAACGTCAACCTGATTTTATAAAATAAAATGAAATAAAGTACTGATACATTCAGTGCAAATTATATATATATATATATATGTTTTTTTTTTTAATTTTGACTTTTGGGCCATAACAGGCAGTGCTTACTCTCCTGGCTGTGCTCAGGACCAAATGCAGATGGAGCCCAGGCTGACTATGTGCAAGGCAAGCACCTTGTCCCTATTCTGTTTCTTCTGCCTCACTACTCTCTTTTTCCTACTATTTAAATGACACAGTGCTACTGGATTTGAAGCTACTTATCAATATAAGCAATACCTTTTAATTTAAGAGAAAATTGTGTGTGTCCTGGAAATCAAACCCATACAATATAAGGCAAGTATTCTACTATTGAACTAAATCTCTGAACTTTAACCGAGCTTTCACACAGATTTAAAAAATTAAAAGTAAAGAGCTGAATACATGTTTTGCATACAGGAAGCCTGGGTTTGAGTCCAGAACCACAGCCCCTACGCACCACTAGGAGTGACCCCTGAGCACTAAACTGGGAGTACTACCAGGTGTGCCCTCTCTCCCATAGCCTTTTGCAACATTTGAAAAATACATGCAAGTTTTTAAAAATAAAAGTTAACCATAAGCAGGGACAGATTATGAACAAAAGCAGCTTTATTCACTAAATAAATGAATGCCATTTTACCTTAATGCAAAAGAAAAAAAAATTATATGTGAATTGTTTTTTATTGAGAAAGGAGTTTCCATATTTTCCTTGAAGAACTATTTTGAATATGAACTTTTCCCTGGCTTCCTCTGTTCCCTCTTTGTTTTCGTTTGTGCTCCGTTTTGACACTGCCCTAATTTCAGGTTTACTTTACTGCTGCAAAATTAATCACTGGACAAATACATACTGAGCATCACTTATGACCCAGGCGTTGCGTTGAGTTCTGAGGGTTTAATGGTGAGCAAACAAGTGAGTGATGTCTGGGTGGGAAGATTGCACAGCAAGTCAGGCGCTTGCCTTTGCATGCAGCCAGCTTGGGTTCAATCCCCTGCATGGCTTAGGGTCCCCCTAGCCCTGCCAAAGTGATCCCTGAGTGGCGCCCAGGAGGGGGGGGGTGAGACCCCTCCCTACCCCAAGGGACCCGGCCCCGCAGCCGAAAACCTCCAGAACGTAACTGCTGCCAAGCTCACAGCTGCTCTCCACGCACTTGGGCTGAGCCTCACCCAGAAGCGAACATATTTCTGGACCACACAGCTGCATTCACACCCTCCGACAACTCGTACTTTACACCACCCATGCTCCAAGAGTACCACACCACGAACGATGGGGTTTAGAGTAGGAGGCAACCAGTCGTAGGAGGAAATATTCACACACACACACACACACACACACACACACACACACACACACACAAGTACACAAGGCTTAACCTTTAACAGCCAATCTCTTATAGAAGGGCATCAAGGCCGCTGGGTGAAATACAACACTCCTCACACTCTTTCCTCTAAGGAAACTTTTTTTGTAACACTTTCAGCGGTTTTTTATAACAAGCAATACAAAATAACTTATTTCAGTTCTGCTTGGGGGCAGGAGTTGGGGTTCTGGATAGAAACGTCTAAAATATGGTGGTGGGAAGGTGTCATGGTGGTGGGATTGGTGTTTAAATATTAAATGTAATCAAATATTGTGAACTACCTTATAAAAAAATAAAATAAAAAATGATCCCTGATCCTGGAGCACAGAGCCAGGAATAAGACCTGAGCATGGGCAGGTAGGGTCCAACAAAAGAAAAAAAATTTTTTTTGAAGTAAACAGATTTTATTTAGAGGTTTCTGAGGGAAGGAGGAAGGGATAAATGGGAGAGAGAAGAGTAAGAGTAACGCGCTCAAGAGAGAACTTTGTAGGCTTCTCCAAGGGTGGAGGAAGCCCCTACACATAACTGAGCTTTAGACACAAAAGTATGAAAGCATGAAAGTACACATCTCAAGGGGGGAGATGCGGGCGACACATGTGCTCAGGCACCACATGTGCTCAGCCATGTGGGCACAAGCAGCACACGGGCTATGCACCAAAAGAAATATTTTTAATTAATTTAAAATTAATTTTATTGAGTTTTTTAAATGTAACTGATTTCATTGTGTTTTTTTTTGTTTTTTTGTTTGTTTGTTTGTTTTTGGTTTTTGGGTCACACCCGGCGATGCACAGGGGTTACTCCTGGCTCTTCACTCAGGAATTACCCTTGGCGGTGCTCAGGGAACCATATGGGATGCTGGGAATCAAACCCAGGTCGGCCGTGTGCAAGGCAAACGCCCTACCCGCTGTGCTATCACTCCAGCCCCTTATTTCATTGTTTTTAATTAATCAATTTGTTCCTAAGCCAGTGGTTTCCAGCTGCCCTTCGGAGCGTATGAGGGGGTGTGTTAGTCACACAGCCCTTAGGGCGCCCTGGCAGTAACCAGTATTTTCGTTTCGGTGCATGGTGCCCAGAAGGAGGCAGGGTCCACTGGGAAGGACTGAGTCCTGGTCTGGCCAGCACCTGGGGCCAGCAGTCTGTCCTGGCCTCTGCTGGCAGGACAGCTCTGGGCATCCCCAGAGGCCCCTGCATGCAGATGGGCTCTTAGTTTCTTGGTAGTGTCCTAAAACCCAAGCCCAGCTCCTCACGCAGGCCAGGCAAGTGCTCTCCCGCGGAGCCGCATCTCCAGGCAAAAAAGGCCAGTTTTAACACTTTCTGAAAGTTTCATTATATTTGCATTGTTTTTTGTGGATTTGGGGGTGGCAGGTGGGGCCTTCCTCCACAGTGCACAGGAGCAGTTTCTGACTCTGCCCAGGAGCGACCTGGGGCAGTGCTCAAGGGACTGCACGAGTGCCAGGGACGTGAGCTGAGGGCGGAGGAACCCAAGGCAATCACCTTAATTTCGATTGGAGCCCTCTGGCCCCAGTGTTGTTGTTTTTACATTTTAAAGGATGCTATGTGGCAAGAGATGGACTCCAGTTTAGTTCATCTGTTGACTGCACTGCCGGGGATCGACCCCACAGTTTCAGCATGCAAGACATTGTCTACAGTTGAGGCACAGGGGTTGGGCTGATAGCACAGCAGGGAGGGCGTTTGCCTTCAATTCCCAGCATCCTATATAGTCCCCTTAGCACCGCCAGGGGTAATTCCTGAGTGCAGAGCCAGGAGTAACCCCTGTGCATCACCGGATGTGACCCAAAAAGCAATAATAATAATCAATGTTACTGTTGCTGTCATCCCGTTGCTCATGGATTTGTTTGAGCGGGCACCAGTAACGTCTCTCATTGAGAGACTTATTGTTACTGTTTTTGGCATATCCAATATGCACGGGTAGCTTGCCAGGCTCTGGTGCGTGGGCTCGATACTCTCAGTAGCTTGCAGAACTCTCTGAGAGGGGCGGAGGAATTGAACTCAGGTTGGCCGCGTGAAAGGTGAACGCCCAACCACTGTGCTATCGCTCCAGCCATCATCATCATCATCATAATAATTATTATTATTATTATAACAATAACAATAATAATAATACAGTTGAGCCACAGCCCTGGCTAAGTCTTAACTTTAATTTGAGATCTTAAATATGTGATTTCTGGGGGCTGGAGTGATAGCACAGCAGGTAGGGCGTTTGCCTTGCATGCGGCCGACCTGGCTTCTATTCCCAGCATCCCATATGGTCCCCTGAGCACTGCCAGGAGTGATTCCTGAGTGCATGAGCCAGGAGTAACCCCTGTGCATCACCAGGTGTGAAAAAAAGAAAGCGATTTCTGAGTGTAACTATGATGTTTGGGGAAAAGGCAAAACGAAGAGAGAGGAATTCCAGGGGCTCTCAGAGGCCAGCTGGGAGACAGTCACGAGTTCCTGGGACAGTGAAACTACTCAGCCTGGTGTCCCCAGGGAGGACAGGTGTCATCTTTTGTTTGTTCCAACCCACAGAATGCACAGGTGGTCATGATTACCATACAGGTTGGTTCACTGGTTAGAGCTAGTGACGCACTCTGGCGTGGGATGGTGTTGGAGAAGGGGGAGAGAAAGGGTCTGTGGGAACTCTGTACTTCCTGCTCAGTTCTACTCCGTGTGTTTTGAAAGAGTTTCCCCTCCTGTTACAATTTTGTTCTGAACGTTTTTCAAAAATACAAAAGTTCAGAGAACAAGATGAGCTCATCAGCTAGCTTCAGTCATCACCAGATGGCCAACCTTGTTTAACGTACACACCCACTATACGCCCATTTTAATTCCTTCCATTTTATTTACGTAGAACTGTCTCATCAAACCAGGTTAATTGAGCTGAGAAAAACTGAACCAAGCATGACGGGAACCTTAACATGTCTCAAAAATCCTCACAAGGCAATAATAGGTAAAAGTAGAAACTTAAAATATAACTTTAAGTCATACTTAGTCACCTAAGTTAATCAAGTGGATTATGAGTTATTTTATTGCATTTTTCTTCAGAGCACCCCCCCACTCTCTCTCTCAGCTTGGAGGGTGGGGAGGGGTGCCAGCCCAGTCGTGTTATGGATCATTCCTAGCTGTCTATCATTCCGCTGTACTATCTTTCCAGATCTAGGTATCTTTTTTTTTCTTTTCTGTCTTTTGGGGGGGTGGGGGAGTCACACCCGGAGATGCTCAGGGGTTCCCCCTGACTCTGCACTCAGAAACTACTCCTGGTGGTCCTGGGGGAACCACATGGGATGCCAGAGATTGAACCCGGGTCAGCCATGTGCAAAGCAAATGCCCTCCCCACTGTGTTATCGCTCCAGCCCCGGAATCTTTTTTATAAGCACTTGGAATAGTTTACTCCATCATCCAGTAGTTTTCTCCAACATCTTTACCAACATCCACATCAGTTTTTTTTTTTTTTTGCTTTTTGGGTCACACCCCGCGATGCACAGGGGTCACTCCTGGCTCATGCACTCAGGAATCACCCCTGGCGGTGCTCAGGGGACCATATGGGATGCTGGGATTCGAACCCGGGTCGGCCGCGTGCAAGGCAAACGCCCTACCCGCTGTGCTATCACTCCAGCCCCATCCACATCAGTTTTTCAATACAGTTTTTCTCAGCAGAATCTGGGAAAAAAAATGGGAAATAGCGCAGTCGTAGTGCTGACAAAGTGAATAGTTTACGAAAGCTCTGAAAGAGGAAAAACAAAACACTATTTGATAGTGCCTATCTTTTCTTATGCTCCTTCCAAAGTTTAAAGAAGCAAGTAAAACTCTTGCTTGTCTGGCCTCACATGCTGGGGAGAGGGCAACTCAGATAGAGAAGGGAACACCAAGTAAAATGTGGTTGGAGGCCACGCGGGGGGAAGGGTGATGCGGGCTGAATGTGACTAGAGACTGAACACAATGGCCACTCAACACCTTTATTGCAAACCACAACACCTAATTAAAGAGAGAGAACAAAAGGGAATACCCTGCCACAGTGACAGGGTGGGGTGGGGGGAGATGGGATTGGGGAGGGTAGGAGGGATGCTGGGTTTACTGGTGGTGGAGAATGGGCACTGGTGAAGGGATGGGTTCTCGAACTTTGTATGAGGGAAACATGAGCACAAAAATGTATAAATCTCTCCTCCGCAGCTGCACGAGCGTGAATCCAGACCCAGCTGAACCAGATTCAACATGGGCAGCTACTTGCAGAATGTCTCCAGCCTGAGAACTAAGCCTCGACCCCATGCCCGCCCAGGAGGGGAAAGGTATTTCTCTCTCTCGCCTGGCCCTTCCCGGGGATGAAGGGCGTGGGGACGCCATATTATGACAACCACAGATGGGATTTTACGACAAAAACTGCAGCAAAAGGACTCTAGGGTGCTCTTGGGAAGGTGGGAGGCACTGGCCCCTCCTGCCGCTGCTGAGATGTGACCTGCGTGCGACCCCTCCGCAGCTGCATGAGCGTCAACCCAGACCCAGCTGAACCAAATTAACATGGGCAGCTACTTGCAGAATGTCTCCAGTCTGAGAACCAAGCCACGACCCCATGCCCGCCCAGGAGGGGAAAGGTATTTCTCTCTCTCGCCTGGCCCTTCCCGGGGATGAAGGGCGTGGTGACCGCCATATTATGACGACCACAGATGGGGTTTACAAGCTTGCAATGATCCAATATCTAGAAGAAATCTCCCTGGACGTAGTTGTTAAAGTACAGAAATACAAAACCTCGAGGCCAACCTCATTTCTCTTCACAACAGGTCTGACTCTAGTGGGGTGCTCCTAACAATAATGGTGAAGATTGTGTTGAAATATTGAATGTAACCAAAGTAAATAGAAAGTAAAGTGAAATTTATCAGTTACAAGGTTGGGGGTGCGGGGGGGGGCGGGATGGGAGGTGTACTGTGGTTGTTTTTTTTTTTCGGTAGTGGGATATGGGCACTGGTGAAGGGATGGTTGTTTCAGCATTGTATGACTAAGACTTAAGCCTGAAAGCATTGTAATTTTCCACATGGTGATTCAATAAAATAAAATTTTAAAAAAATGTATAAATCTGTAACTGTACCCTCACGGTGATTCACTAATTAAAAAAAAAAAAAAAACTCTTGCTTGTATTGTCAGGTTTTCTTCTGATGGGTAGGTTTTCATTCAGCACCCCGGGAAGCAACTTTGACACACAGTTTGGCCAACAGCCCTGGAATGCTGAAGTCAGTGACCTAAGCTTTCTCAAGGCCAAGTCACGTCTATGTTATGCTGAAGAACACCTCTAACTATCCCTTGATAAATAAGGGAAGGGCTGGAGATGTTTTTGATAAACATTATCATAGGTCAGATGGCAATAGGGATCTCCATCGAAATGTAGCACATATTTAATACCATGTTTGTTACCAAGACCTACCGAGATTCTACTAAAACTATAATATCAGAATTAAGAAAGATTTAAAGCCAAAAGACTAAGTGAAAGGCGGGGGGCTTACAAAAGAACAAAGGTAAGAAAAGATAAGAAGAAAGCAAATGAAACGTCAAGAAGATTCTGGGAGTTGGAAAATGTAGAGGAATAGTTGTCGATATAGCCCCACAGAGAAAGCAGAAACTGAATTGCCACCCGGAAGGAAAGGGAGATATTTCTTCATCAAAACACTTGCACTGCTTAGGCCTTACTCTGAAAACAACTGAAAATACCAGAGCCCTGGGCAGGTGGGATGACAGTCAGGGTGGGAACAGATGAAAAACAGAGTCAGAGAGATGGGGAGAGGGAAGGCATAGTTAGGGCGTGATCCCTGGGCACCACTGGGTGTGGCCAAAGAAAGAAAAGAAAAAAGGGAAGGGCAGACGGCAGGCTAGAGAGGGAACAGATAGGATTATAGTTAGAAGGAGATCCGGATTCCATGCATACCCTGCAGAGTCAGGTTAGAGCCGCCCCAAACTCTGGCAGAAGACGAGGCCATTCTCTGAGCCAGGGGGACCAGGCACAGACGGAGAGATGGCACAAAAAAAAATGCAGGGGATTCAGAGATGGCACCAAAAAAATGCAGGGGATTCAAAGCAAGCAGGAAAACCTGCATCAGAAGCTCTGAGACTCCCAGTTGATTCTTTTCCACCACCAAATCCCATGGGGCCTCAGAAGGGAAACCGAGACAACTTCAGAGACAGATTTTAATCTGTCACCAGGGGCTAGAGGTATGAGTCAAAGCGATGAAGAAATAGACTTGCCTGCACAGGGCCTTGCTTTGGAGTTCCAGAAATCCATAAAGCCTGCTGTGGGTTCCTAGCAGCTTGGCCCGGGTGCTGTTGCTCGCAGTGAAGCTTCAAAGGCAGCTCTTGGATTACCTCCGAGATTTTTGTTTGTTTTTGGACACAGACCATCCAGCAGTGCTCCTGGCTCTGTGCTCAGGGATCATTCCTGGCAGGGCTCACATGTGGTGCCAGGGACTGAGCTCTGGCCCCACCCCAGAGATTTCTTTTTTTTTTTTTTTGGGTCACACCCGGCGATGCACAGGGGTTACTCCTGGCTCTTCACTCAGGAATTACCCCCGGCGGTGCTCAGGGGACCATATGGGATGCTGGGATTAGAACCCGGGTCAGCCGTGTGCAAGGCAAATGCCCCACCCGCTGTGCTATCGCTCCAGCCCCACCCCAGAGATTTCTTAAGATGCTCAATAGTCTCCCACAAATTCTCTCCTGCCTAACTCAACTAAAGGAAGCTGTTTTTCATCAGTAATAGTTGTAAACAGTGTTTGGTGAAAATGAAATATTAAGCAACCATTTAAAGTATACAGGGCATTGCTGGGATACACAACAAGCTCCCAGGTATCTTATAAACTGAGCAAGATGCGGGATAGTATGTGTTAATCAATGATGAAATATCCAAATCCTGGTAAGACAAATTACCATTCTAAAGGGTAAGAGTTAATAAACAAACCGCCTGAAAGCCCATAAAAATCTGGTTCAGTTTTGGCCAGAAGAGAAAAATGAAACCATCCTCACAAAGCTGGAAGAAACAACCCCTAGGCGGTGAATGTTCTTCATTTTATCACCTGTGGGGCACGGTGACCTACGTGCTTCTGTGTGTTCTGTGTGGTTTAGACAAGGATCTGTAGACCTTCTGGGTGTGTCTGAAGGTGCCATCAGGGCCCGGGAGTTGGGACTCTGAGGTCTCCTCTTTGCTTTATTCTCTTTCACTGCAAAGCTAATCTGGTTCAGTCTTTTTCCTGAGCCCCACTACTCCGGAAGAAAACGTGTTCATAAATGTATCGCAACTGGGCTGGAGCAATAGCACAGCGGGTAGGGCGTTTGCCTTGCACTCGGCCGACCCGGGTTCGATTCCCAGCATCCCATAGGGTCCCCTGAGCACGGCCAGGGGTAATTCCTGAGTGCAGAGCCAGGAGTAACCCCTGTGCATCGCCGGGTGTGACCCAAAAAAGCAAAAAAAAAAAAAATGTATCGCAACTAGACTTGCGGAAGTTAGACTGTCATCTCTGCCGGCCACTTCCTCCTGGCAAGAGGGGCTATCTGTGTTTGAAGATTTTTTTTTGGAGCAATTATTCTGGCATTGTGGGTAGTCTGTGAGAACTGGAATAACATGTTGAAGTAAGCGCATCCGACTAGACACACACCCCATCGGCCCTGCCCAGCTGAGCCAGCGGATTGGCTAACTGGACCGCCTGCATACAACTGCTAATTAGACTGCTCGCATTTCTGACACACTCAGAGAGGTAGAAAGTCCTTGTTATTCTACTCGTTTCATACCAACCCTATGAGGTTTGTGCTATTATTTGTTCGCTTTTGCAGGAGAGGAAATCAGCTTATGGAGATTAAATAACCTACCCCCAGTCACATGCCCGAGAAGTGAAGGAGCCGGAATGACAAACCAGGTTTGTCTGCAGGGAACGTCCACACGTCTAACCACCGGACTGGCAGCCTTGCCCGGCTGCACAGTCAGAATCCCACCCTCTGGGTGGGCTGAGTCTCTACAGTCCCGTGGTCTCCCGCCCTCCGCCAGGATGCCACGGAGCCACCAGGACACGGCTACCACTGCTGGGAAGTTTGATCTCCCGAGATCAGGAAAAATATGTCCGTCCTTTAAAGTATCTGCATTCATTTCTTTTGTCTGGTGATTTGTTTTGAACTCAGAGCCAGGATTACCCCTGGGTGATGCTCCGGAAACCAAATTCTGTGCCAGAGTTTGAACCCTGGCCAGCCACATTCAAGGCAGGCACCTTAACCGCCCCCCACCTTCACCCCCCAAGCCAGTCTATCTCTCTGGCCCCTAAAGCACCTGCATTTAGAACAAGGCTTTTGAACTTTAAAACAGTTTACCCTAATAATTGATGAGTATGCACACATATATGCATGTTAATTTGGTTTATTGGTATTCAGCTTGAGGCAGCACATAGAACAAGTGAGAACAAAATACACACAAAATTGAGGACTCAAAAAGTATAAAATGAAAACACCCTTAAAGGTCAATATTGAAACTATTCTTATTTTTTGCTTTTTTTTTGCGGGGGAGGGAGTCATATCTGGTAATGCACAGGAGTTACTTCTGGCTCTGCACTCAGGAATTACTCCTGGCAGTGCTTTGGGGATCATATGGGATGCTGGAAATCGAATCCAGGTCGGCCGTGTGCAAAGCAAACGCCCTACCCACTGTGCTATAACTCTAGCCCCCAAATCTATTCTTTAATATTTCATATTTTATTTTCTAGAGAGTTTATGTTTAATAAGAGTAAGCTGAGTCGATCAAATATTACCTATGAGTAAACAATGGAAATACTACTTCAAAGTGTCCTTATATAAAATGTACAGAGAATTCCATTAAGATGGTTTTTCTGAAAGGGACAAATTAACTCATTCTATGTTGGAAAAAAATACCAGGTAGACAACCCAAACCACTAATCCAACAGGTTAGGGGTAAGATAGAATAGTTGTGAGAAAGCTTTCAGTGCTAAGAATGCTTAAGATGGAAACTGATGAGTAGGTGGAGAATCACAGCATATAGCACTGTCGTCCCATTGTTCATCAATTTGCTAGAGCGGGCACCAGTAACGTCTCCATTGTGAGACTTGTTGTGACTGTTTTTGGCATATTGAATACACCACAGGTAGCTTGCCAGGCTCTGCCATGCGGGCGGGATACTCTCGGTAGCTTGCCGGTCTCTCCGAGAGGGACGGAGGAATCGAACCCAGGTTGGCCTCATGCAAGGCAGATGCCCTACCCGTTGTGCTATTGCTCCAGTCTGGAAAATCATGGTTCACTAAATTATTTTAACCTTTAACCCACTGATAATTATTTGTGCAATACCTTATTCTTTCATGACAATGCCATATCAATAAAAACAACTTTATAAAAAGCTGAAATTTGATTTATAATTGCAATCTTTCCAAATTTTTCTTAAGGAACACTTATGATTAGAACATTTGGCATGTGTGGGGGGAGATGCACCCAGAGGGCTTACTCCTTGCTCTGCACTCAGGGATCATTTCTGAGGGCTTGAGAGACCATATGGGTCCGCTGTGTACAAGCGAATGCTCTACCCACTGTCCTATCACTCCATCCCCAAGACTCTTATTACTGAATATTTTACTAATGCTGTGAGTTTAAAAATATTTCTCTTCCATAATGAAGTGAGAACGTGCTCCTGCAAATACAAATTCATCTATCTTGAAAGTGGTACATCAGCCATCTGTTAAGGTTGGGTTTTGCATGCAGCACACATAGTAAATGAAATAGCAGCCGAGTATTGTAAGATGCATTAGGTCCTGGTGGTGCCTATTTTGATGAGCGAGAATCTGGACGTGCTAAGAGCGTGGACTTTGGCACAAAACTGCCCACGTTTGTCTCGGGCCACTGACATTATCTAGGAATGCAATCTCGGGCAAGTTGTTCAATCTCTCTGTGCATATCCATATGGGTGATGTTACAATCACTCACCGCAAAAGGTGTGATGATTATTGAAACACCTTCTCGTCGGAGTGCTATGAGGGTTAAATGACTGTCAGAGGAAAGTTACTGGATGGCACAGGGACAGCTGGGCTCTTGCCCTTCACAGCTGTCTCCTCAACCACACTCCAGTAGATATCTGTGGGCTGAAGAAATGAGTGACAAAGAATCATCCTCGATTTCTTCTCTTGGAGTTGTTAACAGATTGGAACTATATGGTAATTCCACAGGGCTGAAATACAACAGACGCCCAGTTCTGCCTCTAGACCGATAGACCGTGTACTGTTATCACTCCAGCCCCAAGGCTGGATCTCTTACTACTCAATATTTTACCAATACCTCAAAAATATTTCTTCCCCATAGTGAAATGAAAATATGATCCTGCAAATATAAACTCATCTATCTTAAAGTAGTCCTATCAGAATAAACATTAGACCTATCAGAATAAAAAAAAATTGTAAATTCAGATAATCCCACACCAGGGCATATTCTGTCCATCTTCATTGTGATCATGTTGTTTTGGTTTTCCCCCTTGGCTCAATATTCTTGATGATAGTTTCATAGATAATAAAATGGGCCTCGGGCTGGGGTTATAGCACAGAGAGTAGGGCATTTGCCTTGCATGCTGCTGACCCGGGTTTGATCCCCAGCAGCATCCCATATGGTTCCCCCAGCACCACCAGGAGTAATTCCTGAGCGCAGAGCCAGGAGTAATCCCTGAGCACCACTGGGTGTGATCTGAAAAGCAAAAAAAAAGAAAGAAAGAAAAAAGAAGAGAAGAGAAGAGAAGAGAAGAGAAGAGAAGAGAAGAGAAGAGAAGAGAAGAGAAGAGAAGAGAAGAGAAGAGAAGAGAAGAGAAGAGAAGAGAAGAGAAGAGAAGAGAAGAGAAGAGAAGAGAAGAGAAGAGAAGAGAAGAGAAGAGAAGAGAAGAGAAGAGAAGAGAAGAGAAGAAAATGGGCTAAAGTTAATAGAAGGTCTGAAGGCAGGGAACCCAGTGATTATTTGGTGACTTCAAACCAGGCTTGGGGAGATATTTCAAAGAGCACAAGCTCTGCATGCGGAAACCCAACACCATTGGGTCCCTCCAGCACTGGTGGGACCAATTCTCTGAGCACCAATCTGGGAGTAACCCCCAAGCACTACCAGGTGTGTGCCAAAAATAAAACAAGACTTGACATACACGTTTATTTGTCTTTCCTGTTTTAATATCCCCCCTTCCTTCCCTTTGCTGTTGTTTTGATGCCTGGGGTAAACACCTCTCTGGCTGTGGTATTCACACACGTCACTGTGGAGCTCACTGGGGTTTGCACACTTCATGTGCAGAATTTGCATATGCGCTTGCTGAGGGTTTCACTCATTCAGCCGTAGTGCTCACCAGGGGCTACTGCAGTGCTCACAGTGGGGCACTTGTGGCCATGGTGCTCACGTATTTCCAATTTTATTCTATCATAGTTTAGGTAATAGGGTTATAATAGTCTTCAAGCTTATGGTAGTGACATATAAAATTTCTCTACACTCCCAACAACAAAGTGCCCATATGAGCCTCCACGCTGCCCCCGTGTCACCTCGGATCAAACATTCCTCCCGCCCACGCACTCCCCCACTTTTTGCTGATTAACAGTTATGGGTTTAGCACATTCCGTTGCCTCCCTTAGCACCATCCATGTGCCCCGGACCATCCACCGAGGCTCCATCTTACCTCTGGCAACCAACCCGCCACTCCCTAGCCTCTATCCCCAAATGTTCCAGTATCCGGCAGTTATTACCATTTGATACTGTGCGTGTCCTTAATCTGTTTCTCAGTATAACAGAGGAGCGAGATCATCCCGTGCTTGTCCTTCTGCCTCTAGCTTTTGCCACCCAATATGATACCTTCCAATTCCTTCCAGGTTCCTGCTAATGACACTACTATTTTTTTCTTGTGACTGCATACTATTCTGTTGTACATATAGAAACCACTCCTTTGTGTATGTGTGTGTGTGTGTGTGTGTGTGTGTGTGTGTGTGTGACACCTGGCAATGCACAGAGGTTACTCCTGGCTCTGCGCGATACACAGGAGTTACTCCTGGCTCTGCACTCAGGAATTATTCCTGGTGGCGCTAGGGGGGCCATATGGGATGCTGGGAATCGTACCCAGATTGGCCATGTGCAAGGCAAATGCTCTCCCCACTGTGCTATTGCTCCAGCCCCAGAAACCACACCTTCTTCATCTATTAACTGTTCCTGGACATTTGGGTTACTTCCATATCCTAGTAATTGAGCTAAGAATTGCAATGAATATAGGTGTGCATACATCTTTTTGAATTAGAGTTTTTGTATTTGGGGGGTTAAATAACTAGAAGTGAGAAAGCTGGATCAAATATGAGCTTTATTCCTGTTTCTTTTTTTATTTTTAGAAATCATACCATTTTTCTATAGAGGCTGATCCAGGTGACATTCCCACCAGTAGCGAATGAGGGTTACTTTTTCACCACTCCTGCCAACATTTGCTTCATTTGGGGGCCACTCCTGCTGTGCTCAGGGGTTACTCCTGACTGTGTGCTCAGTAATTCCTCCTGGCAATGCTTGGGAGACCACACAGGAGGGAGGGGGTTGAGTCTGGATAGGTCACGTGCAAGGAAAACCTTACCACTCTCCTATCTCTCCAGCCCCCACCCTTTTTAATCAATGCCATCTCACTGATGAGACCTCAGATGACACGTCACCATGGCTCTGCTTTGGCTGATGCATCTTTTAGCTGTGGTGCCCCCGAGGGGTCCCACACTTCAGTTGTGCTCACACACCTGAAGATCTCACACTCTGACGGTGCTGAGGTTCCCAGAGAGAATAAATTTGAGAGTGCTCACTTGGGTGGCACTGGGGATGGGTTTCATGCCTCATGCTTGCAAGGTGGGTGCTTCCAGCCGTGGGGCCATTCTCCAGGGCCCTCAACCAAGTACTTAAAACCTCAGAGGTAAGACTTTGAAGAAAACTGAAGTGATATTTACCTGACTGTGACCCTAATGTTCAGTGAGAAGGCTGGGGAGAGAAGACAGCAGGGAAGGCATCTGCCTTGCAAGTTTGATATCCGGTAGCACATCACATGTGGTTCCCAGCAGTACCAGGAGGGTCCCCTAATCCTTGAGCACCTGCAGGTATGGCCCCCAAACAACAGCAGCAACAAAACTCAATTTGGTAAATTTGGTCCATGTGACACTAGATATTCATGAACCATCCATACTCAAACAACAGCATAAATAACTGTTCTCTCTGCATTGGCTATAAATTCTGTTCCCCGGGGAAGGTGGCATCCTCTCCTGCCAGTGCCTTCAGCAGCAGAGTACTTAGGACTCAGACACTGATAAAAATCTGCAGGTGAGTTCAAAATGAGGCAGCAGAGGTACCATGAGTAACATCATTGATTAATTGAATAGATACTTGTACTGTAGCACTGCACTGTCGTAGCACTGTCGTCCCGTTGTTCATCGATTTGCTGGAGTGGGCACCAGTAACGTCTCCATTGTGAGACTTGTTGTGACTGTTTTTGGCATATCGAATACGCCATAGGGAGCTTGTCAGGCTCTGCCGTGTGGGCGGGATACTTTCGGTAGCTTGCCAGTCTCTCTGAGAGGGACAGAGGAATGGAATATGGGTTGCCCAAGTGCAAGGCAAATGCCCTACCCACTACATAATAATATATATGCTACAAGTATGCATACAATTTTATTCATATTTATATTTATATATAAAAAGTCTAGCAGTTAGCAAGTTCTCAGAGAAAGTAATACTTTTCTAAGAAGATGGATAGGATCTTATAACTATATACACTAGGCCAGCATTTCTCACCTGGGGCCACGTGGTCCCCTGAGGACCCCCAGAATATTCCAGGAGGTTACAGATGAAAATTGTGTAAATAGAGGGCTATGGCACAAGACTTGGGGAACATTTGGTACGGGGAGATACAAAGGAATGAAGTGAGATTGGAAAGGGGAGCCGTTTGGAAAAACGTTGAAAAACAATAGTGATACTAAATTCTTTTTTCTTTTTGGGTCACACCCAGTGATGCTCAGGGGTTACTCCTGGCTTTGCACTCAGGAATTACTCCTGGTGGTGCTTGGGGGACCATATGGGATGCTGGGGATTGAACCTGGGTCGGCAGCGTGCAAGGCAAACGCCCTACTTGCTGTGCTATCGCTCCGGCCCCCGATACTAAATTTTAACTCTTTAGCTTTGAGAAAGTATTCATGTGTTATACTTATTAAAATGCATATGTTACACATATTAAATTGTATAGATGTGCATACATACAATAAAAACAAATCTACATATGGGAATTTCCATTGATTTTAATCTCCTTAGATCCCATAAAGTATCTGATCTTATAGGTACTCATTTGTTACATAAGCAGATGAAAACCTGTCATATGGAAACAGGAATGTATTATTATTGCTATTAAATAATTTTAAATCCATGAGTCATTAATTGCCTATAACCATAGAATGAAAAGATCTCTAAAATTTTATTTAAGGCATTAGTTTAATGTGAACCAAAAAGATAATGAAATAGTTCAAATTGGACTTGAAATACTTTATATTCTCTACCAGACAAAACTCCATTATATTGTCATGTCAAAGAATAAAACATTCCCCCACTGTCATCCCTGCAGGGTTGTAAAATGCCTAGTTGAGCAAAGACTAGATGTCTGTGTCCCTCCCAAATTCACATGTTGCAACCCTGCCCTTCCCAGGTGACGTATTAGGAGGAGGAACTGTGAGAGCTAATTATGAACAAATGAGGTCCGGATAAGAGTTAGTGACCTCACAGGAGTCAAGAGAGAGCTTTCCCCCCTCTCTTCTCTGCCCTTGGAGGATGTTGGAAGTTGGTGGCCTAGGGCTTGGCGATGTAGTACAGCATCTGCCTTGTATATCCGTAGCCCTGAGCTCGATCCCAGGCATCCCATGGCACCTGGTCACCACCAGGTGTGGCCCCAACACGAACCTTCACAACAAGAACAGGTCACCAATGTCCATCTCAGAGAAGGTCCTCCAAGAAGTTGACCTTACTAGTAGCTTGAGTGGGAACTGCTAGCTTCTGAAACTCGGTGAAATGCATATCTATTGTACTAAGTTACCCAGTGCTTTTATAATGGCAGCCTGAGCTGACTAAGACACCGGTCAAAGATGCCTACCTCTGTAATAATAGATAATTGCCAGCAAACCCAACCCCCGTGACAAAGCAAGCCAGGAATCTCATCATTTCCAAAGCTTTCTCAAGGGTTCCTATGCTGCGAAGTTCTCCTGACATTGCTTTGTTGACAATTCTCTGTGTTCTTTTTGGGGGCGAGGGGGGCCACACCCGAAGGTGCTCAGGGATTATTCGCTCTGATTCTATGCTCATGTGTTCAGGGGTCACTCCTGGTGGGGCTCAGCGGGGCATATGGGGTGCCGGGGATCAAACCTGACTTGGCCTCATGCAAATCAAACTCCCAATTCACTGTATGGTGCAAGGAGCTCTGTGTTCTTGATACTTGGAAACACTCACGAATCTCTAATACTTGTCATGATTCCATAGTTCTTAGTCTGAGAGAGAGAGAGAGAGAGAGAGAGAGAGAGAGAGCAGGAGGGAGGAAAGGAGGGAGGGAGGGAGGGAGAAACGGAGGGAAGGGAGGTACTTCATTCATTCTCTTGACAAGATTGCCAAGTGAGGGAGGCGCTGGAGCAATAGTACAGCAGGTAGGGCCCTTGTCTTGCGTGCAGCTGACCCAGGTCCAATCCCTGGTATCCCATCCCATGTGGTCCCCTGAGAACCTCCAGGAGTAATTCCTGAGTGCAGAGCAAGGAGTAATATCCTAGTGCAGAGCCAGGAGTAATCCCTGAGCACTGCTGTGTGGCCCCAAAACAAAACAAAACAAAAAACAAGATTGCCACGTGATAGGATGTTGAAATTTACTTACAAAGTAAGATAAGTAAGAGCTTTGCTTCACTAAACAAAAAACATATTAACTATTTAACAAGTTTTATTGGACCGCTAATCTCCTTCTCAAATATGGAAATAACTGAGCAAAGACCAGTTAGAATAGGTTGTTTTGGTGTGTGTCCCTTAAACACAATAGGATATGTATAGTCTGTGTGGCATATTGCTGAGGCAAGGCTTATAGACAATGTATATATATATATATTATATATATATATATATTACACACACTCTCTGTCTCTCTCTGTCTCTCTGTCTCTCTCTCTCACTCTCTCTGTATGGTTGGTTCTTCCTTAGGCATTTTAGATTATCAATTACTCCTGGTCCACTCAAATGCATTCGAATAGATTTCCTATTCCAGCCTCCTCCCAGCTGCCTGGCTGCCAAAATGCAAGTCCACAGTGTCTTTCCCTCTGCCGTACACCCATCCCTGTTCCATGCAGAAAGAGGCATCTGCATACGCATCAACAGGCACAAACCATTCCTGTTAAGAAAGTGGGTGAGATTAATGAGATCTCCATAGTGCATTAGAATATTACTTTGGGGGATAATTGTCTTTTTAAATATGATCCAACTCTTTGTAGGGGCCAGAGAGATAGTACAGTGGGTAGAGTGCTTGTCTTTCCAGGTTCCATCCCAGGCTCTGCATATGGTCCCCAAGCACCTCTCAGAGTGAGCTGGAGGTCACGTATATATTAACATGTAAGCATCACTGTCATCCCGTTGCTCATCGATTTGTTCGAGGGGGCACCAGTAATGTCTCACATTGTGAGACTTATTGTTACTGTTTTTGGCATATCCCATACACCACGGGTAGCTTGCCAGGCTCTGCCTATGGGGCGAGATACTCTCGGTAGCTTGCCGGGCTCTCCGAGAAGGGCGGAGGAATTGAACATGGGTCAGCCGCATGAAAGGCGAATGCCCCACCCGCTGTGCTATCGGTCCAGCCCACATGTAAGCATATCAATATATATTTAATAACTTACGTTAAATTGGCAGAAAGAGGGGCAATCGATGGTAGGTATTGCTAGAAATGCTTTTAATGTTAAAAATCGTTTGTGGAAGGTGTTTTTGTTTTTGTTTTTTTTGTGGGAGGTTTAACAGATGATCAGACGCTGCCTTGCAGGTGCAAGGTTGTGATTTGGCTTCTTTATCCTCTGTCTGCCCTGGCCACAACCTGGATGGCACTGCAGACAGACGTGTGCGCAGTAAACCATGCAGCCCGTGCCGAGCACTGTGCCCAGGAGCCTTCTGGCAAGCGTGCGTGTGAGTACCTCAGCCAAAGAATGTGAGTCCCGCACTCCCAGTGCCAGCCTATACGCTAAGGAAGCTCCAGCCCTGCCCTGGTGATATGCGGACACCGAACCCTGGCCTTTGACCTCCTGCAAGCACCACAACCGTGTGTGCGACTCCTCGTGTGAGCAAGCCCAGGTCACAGCATCGACTCAGCGGAGGGGGAGAAAAATTCTTCTGCAATAGATAGGAATGAAATAGGTTCGCTTATGAAATGATTGCTTCCTTTTGGAGCCTCGCAAGCAGTGCTCGGGGCCCCGGGGCCAATCTTAGCAGCCCTTGACTAAGGCCCAGGAGGCCAACGTTCGGGACCACGGGGCAGTGCTGCGTGAGTGCTTCAGGGCCGGGGGCTTCTGGGAAGCCAGGAAGTGCCAGGACTAAACCAGGGTCCCGAACGTGGAAAGCACCCCTTGTTCCTACGCTATCTGCCAGCCCTTAATAAAATAATCTGGGGCGGGAGCAATAGTACAGCGGGTAGGGCGTTTGCCTTGCACGCAGCTGACCCGGGTTCAAACCCCGGCATCCCATATGGTCCCCTGAGCACCGCTAGGAGTAATTCCTGAGTGCAGAGCCAGGAGTAACCTCTGAGCATCGCTGGGTGTGACCCAAAAGAAGCAAAAGCAATGCAGAGGCTTTTGGCAGAAATGCGTCCAGACTTCGAATTAAGTTTTCTGCCCAAGGCCTCCCCAGGTGGGAAAAGGTGCCGATCCACCACCTTTTCCCCCTGGCGGCTCGGGGTCACCCTCTTCCAGAGGCCAATGGACAGACAGGTTTGGGCCCGAATTGACAAGGCACATGGGGCCTCACGGGATGGGGGTGGGGCCAGCCCTTCCCTCCGCCCCGCCCCATTGACCCTGAGTTCCTGCCCATGGAGACCTCTCTGGCCCCTGATTGAGTTGCTGAACAGCCATGATCCCAGAGACGCAGAAATAGATCTCAGAACCCAGCGGCTTTTGGCAGAAATCCCTCCAGACTTAACTATCAAAATTTCAGAATTCCAAAATCATATGCTATTCATAATCAGCAATAGAAAACAAAGTGTCTAATGTTGCCTTCTTGGCAGATCTAAGTGTTGGGGGGAAAATCTCAAATAACAATGGTGGGTCCGGTGTCAAAATATTGAATGTAATCAAAGCAAAGAGAGAGTAATGCGGACATCATCTGCCACACAGGTAGGAGGAGGGTGTAGAATGGGGGTATACTGTGGTTGTTGGTGGTGGGAAATGTGCACTGGTGAAGGGACGGGTGTTTCATTATTGTATGACTGAGTCTTAAACCTGAAAGCTTTGTAACTGCTCTCACGGTGATTCAATAAATAAATTTAAAAAAAAAAAAAGCAAAAGCAAAAAAACCAAAATTGTGTGTGGGGGATGGGACATACCTTGCAGAGCTCAGGGATTACTCCTGGCTCTGTGCTCAGGGATCACTCCTGGAAGTGCTCAGGAAGTTGTATGTGGTGTCAGGGATCAAACCTGGGTTGCTCATTGTGCTATCTCTCCAGTCCTGAAATAATTTTTAAAATATGAACATTAATGATATTTCCTAGACCAAAGATTCTGCTCAATGTAATCTAGCAAAATGGATTTTTTCTTTTTTTATAAAAACTTTTTCCTTGGGGTGGAGCGATAGCACAGCGGGTAGGGCGTTTGCCTTGCACGCGGCCAACCCGGGTTCGATTCCCAGCATCCCATATGGTCCCCTGAGCACCACCAGGAGTGATTCCTGAGTGCAGAGCCAGGAGTAACCCCTGTGCATCACCAGGTGTGACCCAAAAAGCAAAAAAAAAAAAACTTTCTCTATGTCTTGTCATTTTGATTTAGAGATTATGTAGATATGAAAAATATGAAGAGGTTTTTTATTTTCTTTCATTGTAATTCTATTGTTTTATATATTTAATAAAGACTCCTTCCTTAAAAATACGTGTAGTTGGAAATATTCAGGAAAAAATATGTATGATGTATGATTTTCCTAATCCAAAATAGTCCAATATCTTAAGGAGGAATTTTGTTTCTTTTTAATTTATTCACCTTCCCTCCTTCTGTGCTTGTGATGACTGAAGGCTGCAGGGAGTCGGTTCTGAGGCTCCGACAGTGGGTCGTGTCGCTTGCTGAGGCTCTCGCCTGTGACTGCAACGCCGGGAACCCCATACAGCAGCGTCACTGGGCTCCCATTTGGGCACGTGGGGTGGTGGCAGGGATCGAACCCAAGACCTCACGGACCTCGTGCACTTTGCCATTGGGCTATTCCTGGTCCCCTAAACACAGTCACTATTATAAACATTGTACTCGATCCCTGCTATTAAATCATCGTCTTCATTTTCCTTTATTCACTGGAGGCGTGTCTGGGGCCACACCCAGCTCGTGCTCAGGGCTGACTCCCGGCACTGCACTCAGGAATCACTCCCGGCAGTGCTGGGGGAACCATATGTGCTGTTGGGGATTCCAACCCGGGTTGGATCTAAGCCAGGTAGGCACCTTACCCCGTCCTCTCGGACCCTGAACCAGCATTTAAGAAGTATCATTAACGTTCGGGTCAAGATGGAGGGTCAGCAGAAATCTGCGCTCTGAACAACCCACGGGGCTACCAGATTTCTGCCTGAGTGACCGTGGGTGCCCCCGGGGAGTTCCGCCCCGGGGAGAGCACCACTAAGCACACAGCCGGCCGGTCGCCCGCCAGCCGGAGTGGGATGTGTGAGGATGGTGCCAGCGTGACCACCAGCGGGCGGAGGTCCTGCGGCTCTCGGCGCTGTGGGCAGCGGCAGAGTCTTTCCAGGGCTGCACAGGGCTCTTTGGTCCTATTAGGCACCACTGCAGAGTGCGGGGGTCCGGGTCCCTGCGTGGAGAAGGCGCTCTGGGTCACGCCCCCATGGGGCCTGGCGCTTCCCGCCACCGTTTCCTCCCCAGTCCAGCGCGCGCCACTCGCAGCACATTATGGAGAAAATCCTCCCTGAGCGCCAACTGTGTGGAGACCCAGGAGGAGGGCGTGTGCCCCCTGGTCAGGCTCTGCCGGACAGGTGGCCGCAGGCCTGGGCGCTGCCGGGGCCACTGCTGCTGTGCTACTGAGGCCCAGGGGGATGCAGCACCGCTGGCAGGTCAACCTGTACCTCTGGGGCACGTGCATCAACAGCTGGTGGTGCCCTCAGGCTTCCTCATACCCCCCTAATAATGTGCCGCTGGGCCTCTGACCGGACTCAGGACAACAACCCAGGAGCGAGTTTCCAGAGAAATTAAATGACCCAAAGTTAGGTGTGTGGGAGCCACGCCCTGAAGCCACCTCCAGCTCAGCCATACAAGCTCAGTTACTGACTTTGCTTCAGAGACCCATAACATAACCGCAAAAGAGATCAGAAGCCGCAGTCAACCTCGGACCTGCACAAGGCTGAACAGACAGTGTAGATCCAAGGGTGGGCAGCCTGGTGACCCGCCAAACAGAGCTCCCAGCAGCTGCTTGCTCCCACAGTCCCAAATCGCCGCCATGCTCCGCGCCAGACGCCACCATCTCGGGACAGACCTCACCAAGGTATTAATCTGCTGGAAATTCAGGGATGCAGGTTTTGTGACTAAAATCTCCAGGGTCTCTGGGGGTTGGGATGGACAACCTCCCCCCACCTCCCTGTGCTTCCAGAAGTCCTGGCAGTCATGTCCACACCCCAAAGCTGCCACCCAGTTGCAAACCAAAATGGACAAAAGGAGAGAGAGAGAGAGAGAGAGACAGAGAGAGAGAGAGACAGAGACAGAGACAGAGACACAGAGAGACAGAAAAGGAGACAGAGACAGAGAGAGACAGAGAGAGAGAGAGAAGAATGGTGGCTGCCACCGAGGCAGCCAGGGATGGGGTGGTGGGGGGGCTGGGTAGGAGGGAGGTGAGTGGGAAGGTAACTGGGGATATTTGTTATGGAAAATGTACACTGGAGGAGGGATGGGTGTTGGAACGTTGTATGACTGAAATCCAATCATAAATAGCTTTGTCATGGTCTATCTCACAGTGATTCTAAAAAAAAGGAAAAAAGTACCATTGTGTCAGCCAGTCCAGTACTTACTTACCTCACATGCAGTTGACCCGGGTTTGAATCCCTGTCACCACTTCTGGTGCCCCTGTCCAGCCAGGAGTGATCCCCGAGCACAGAGACAGGAGTAAGCCCCAAGCACCACCAGGTGTGCCCACCCCTCAAATCAAGGACTAAAAGTATTATTTTATGTACTATTCCAATCCCCACAAGATATTAATACTAATACAATTATTAATTAATTAATCACGATCACAAAATCCTGTTAATCATCGATTTCTTGAGCGGGCTCAGTAACCTCTCCATTCATCCTTTCCCTGAGAAGTCTCTCTCGACTTCATAACCCCTGTGAGATACAATTTTGACAAATTTTCTTTTGCTGAAGTATTTTCTAGTGATTCCATTTCGTTGTAACCAGTCACATAAAATAAATGATTTTGTGCCCGCTAAGGGGGCAGGCTTGAAGGGTGTTTCGGGGAAAGGGGACAATGGTAGAGGGAAGGTCACACTGTGGTGGGAATAGCATCAAATGCCCGTAACAACTGTATTATAAACAATTTTGTAAGCCATGGTGTTTAATCAAGAGAACATTGAAGAAGAGCTGAGAGTTCTGACAAAGGGTAAGAGAGGAGGAATGACGAGATGAACTGAAGCAACAGGAGGTCACTGGGATGTTGAGGGTCTGTGCACCTCGGAGGTTTGTGCCTCACAAACCACAAACCACAAGCACTGACATTGTTATAAAATGTTACCCAAAATATAACAATGTAATTTTTTAAAATGAGCTCAGCGGTCTGGGAAGATAGTACAGAGGGGAGGACGCTTGCCTTGCATAGGCACGTGGGTTCCAGCCCTGGCACCTGTGTAAGCCCGCCCCCACCATGAGCACCTCCAGGAGTGACCCCCAGAGCACAGAGCAGGAGTGAGTCCTGAGCACAGAGGGGTGAGGCCCCCAAAACAAAGACAAAAAATGATTTGCCAAGATGGGACCCTGCGGGACGCTGGTGGGGACCCACTGACAATGGGGCAGGTGTGCAGGTGGAGCTTCGTGTGCCTAAAAGTCTTATCAACAGGACTAAGAATCAAGGCGCTCACATAAAAATGGGCAAGAATTGCTGTTGTATAACAAACTGTATCAAGGATGACTGTATATGTTATAATGTTGCTATAATGTGTATCTATGTCTATATACATATGGAGGGAGGGAGGGAGAGACAAAGAGAAAGAGTGAGAACAATCTCTGTTCCACAAATTAATAAAATCTTAGCGGTCATTCAAAGTTCATAGATGGAGTCTGGCTAAGTTAGGCAGAAGAAGAATTTATTGAAAGCTCACAGAGGGGCTAGAGTGATAGCACAGCGCTTAGGGTGTTTGCCTTGCACGTGGCTGGGCCGGGGTTCGATTCCCAGTATCCGGTATGGTCCCTTGAGCACTGCCAGGAATAATTCCTGAGTGCAGAGCCAGGAGTAACCCCTGTGCATCGCTGGGTGTGACCCCTCCCCGCCCCGAAAAAATCAAATAAATAAATAAATAAAAGCTCACAGAGTTCTTAGGCTGACAGGGGACAAAATCAGGACAGTGCAAATCACCCTTCTACCACAGAGCTACACCCCTGGCCCAGAAATAGAGCTTGAGCTCCATTTCTCTGATCAGGAAGGGGTCTCGTGGTGATCACTGTGTCTCAGAAAGTGGTGAGGCTGAAGGGCCTGTGTAGTGTGATTAGCTTTGGAGGCCCCTGCTGATGGGTTTGGGTGTGACTTTGACAAGCAGTCTTAGTTCTGCTCAGCAATCTCTCTTCCTCCCTTATGCTGGCTTCTCCACTTATCACCTAGCATTCTGTGAGCTTAACATTCTTCAATAAATCCCTCATGTGCCAAAATCAGACAAACTTCACAGGTGAACTTTGATTCCTCCAAGATTTCAGCGACTTGTGAAATACAGATCATTAATTGGAAGCAAGTCAGTAACTCAGTCTCTCAGAAAAGTTAAGTTAATGCTCTCATTTCTCTCCGTAATCATTTCCAAAAAAGGAACAAACACGGGGCCTGGGGAGATAGTAGAGGAGTTAAGGTGTTTGCATTGCCTTCAGTTGGGCCCCTGATCATGGCCCAAACTGATCCTTGACCTCAGACCCACAAGTAAGCCCCGAGCACTGCCAGGTGTATAAATCCATCTATATCCGTCGTCAACATGTATCATTAAAACCACTCATGTGCCCATCGTTTTAGAGCGTGATTTACAAAGCTATAGAAGGAGTGTGCAGACCATTTTATAAGGGCAGCAAATAATTTGCCAACGCTGCTCTGACTCAGTAGAGAAGCTAGAAATAGAAGCAATTTTGCACTCCCCACACCAGACACAACGTACTCTTAGGAATTCATTCCAACACACTGCCAGTTTCAGTCTTCGTACCACTGCTGAAGTTGAAAGCAAAAACAAATTGATCCAATAAGTTGAAGACTTCTGGGCACTTCTGTACAATGAGTCGCTCTCCCTCATTTATCAATACCAGCCTACCCCTCCTAACCAGTGTCCCACAAAGCTTTGTGGTGTTATGCAAACTTCAGAGAACTCGGCAGCTACACACTGGTCTTGAAATGCAGCTTTCATTTCAGTCACACAAACGGTCAAAATGGGTCTCTTGTGGGCCATGTTTCTTTTCAAAATTTTTTTTATTTTATAAAGTTGTTCACAATATTTGATTACATTTAATATTCAAACACCAATCCTACCACCATGACACCTTCCCACCACCATATTTTGGATGTTTCCATCCTGAACCCCAACCCCTGCCCCAAAGCAGAACTGAAGTAATTTATTTGGTCTTGTTTGTTATGAAAAACCGCTGAAAATGCTACAAAAATGTTTTCTTAGAGGAAAGAGTGTGCGAAGATTGTTGTATTTCACCCAGGGGCCATTCAGCACTTCTATAAGAGATCACTAACAAGTTGTTAAAAGTTGAGACTTGTGTGCATATATATATATCCCATTGCTCATCGATTTGTTCGAGCAGGCACCAGTAACATCTCTCATTAAGAGACTTATGTTACTGTTATTGGCATATCCAATCTAGAGGGAAATATTTTTTTGCAAATATATATATGTATTGGGTGTATATATATGTATACATATATATGTATACATATATATTGGGTATACATATATATATATATATTTGAAAAATACTTCCCTCTGAGATTGGTTGCCTCCTACTTTAAACCCACCAAATGTGGTGCGCTACTCTTGGTACGGGCGGTGTGAGGTCTGAGTTGTGCAGGCATATGTTCACTCGTGGGTGAGGCTCAGCCTGAGCGTGTGGAGAGCGGCTGCGAGCCTGGTGGCTGTTGAGTTCTGGAGGTTTTCGGCCACTGGGGCTGGATCCCTTGCGGTGGGGAGGGGTCTCACCTGCTCCCATCTGGGGTGCCCTGAGTGAAACAGCCTGGCGTGGGATCCGCCGGCATAATTATGGCATGTGTCATGTTATGCTCCCTTCCGGGAGAGAAGGACATACGACTCTGAATCGTGGCTGATGATGAGATGATCTGGGCCATGTTTCTTTTTTTTTTCTTTTCTTTTTGGGTCACACCCGGTGATGCACAGGGGTTACTCCTGCCTCTGCACTCAGGAATTACTCCTGGCGGTGCTCAGGGGACCATATGGGATGCTGGGAATCGAACCCAGGTTGGCCACGTGCAAGGCAAACACCCTGCGTGCTGTGCTATTGCTCCAGCCCCATGGAGCTTTATAACCTGACACCGTTATACTGATTTGTCATCAGCTAGCCGATTTCATCTTCCCGAGGATGCTGGGAGGAAGCGAAGAACGCTGCAGAGGGGGTCAGACCAGCAGGTGGCAGACCTTCTCTCTGGACTCCTGAGACTTGCTCCCTCTTAGAATTTCACTAGTATCTACTAGCAAAACAGTTGCCGGACACGGCAGACCTGGCCGAATTTAAAGTTCAGAAACCTGGGTTCGAATTCCAAACTTCTTCCGTAAACTTCGGCAGCTGAGACGATGAACCTGAGGTTTATTTCCTTGTAAAATCGGAATCACATTTTGTCCTGCCTGCCTCCGAGGTTGCTGAGGAACGTCAGTACAATCATCTTGTGCTGGAGAGCCAGGGAGACGGATCAAAGGGTTGGAGGGTACGCTTGACACGTGGGAGGGCCCGGGTAGCAATGCCAAGGACTCGGCACCGCTGGGTATGCCACACCCAAAGGAAAACAAAAACGAACCGAAGCAGATGGCTCACAAGAAAGAGCTTGTAAAGAGTTACAGAGAGATAGTTCAAGGATGAATGTTTGGCAGGCATCTCCATGAGAAATTCAGCTGCCTGAGATGAAACGTTCATAGCATAAATTGGGCAGAAAAAAGTTGGTAGAGCAGCCTGGAAGCTGGGCTTTGGGTACAGAAGGCCCCGACTCCAAATCACTCCACTATGCTCACGCCTCTGCTGCTTGGCGTTTCTCACACTTGATGGCACAGCATTGTTTGCCCGCGCGGTTGCACCAACATCAGATCAGACTTCAAGACTTTCCCTCCAGTTCCATGCTGAGGAAGTCAGTCCGAAGGCAAAGGACAGACCTGGAAGAATCTTTCTTGTGTGGGACTTCAGGATACACAGCAAGGTCGCAACAAAAGGCCAACGGCAACTCAACATCACAACTGATCCGCACAACTGAGTCTGGGGGCAGGGGGGCCCTCAGGAAGGGGTGCTGGGGTCTGTGGGAGAGGGAGGGAGGAATGCTGGCGACGGCGGTGGTGTTGGAATTATGTACACAGGAAGTCATCATTAACTGTATTGCACATCCAGGACCTCAAGCAATAAAAACAGTTTTTAAAAAGTATAGAGGACATGGGAAAGAGGGTTAATTCATTCAGTGAATAAATTAATAAATCAGTGAGCTGATTGTTTTTTCTATGTTCCAATTTTTTGTGTTATGTTATACATTTTGGCCTCTAATTCAGAAATACATTACTGTTTAATCCCCTACCTACCTTTGACACACGATCTGATCTGACAGAAGGCGGCAGGGAAAGATAGGTCAAGTGACAAAACTATAATGTGGGCGCCCAAGTGACGGGACCTTTGGCGACTGGGGATGATTTCTTTTCCCCCTGGCAGGCTGGGAACATTCTAGCCAGGCGCCTTGGAGCCTGGGATGTGAAAACTTGCTCAGATTTCCACACAAGAGAGGATTGATTATCAGTCCGGGTGCATTCTGAGGGGACTCGGGGAGACAGTGATAGCTGCTTTCTCCGGCTCAGATTCTCATTACTTTAGGCAAGTCCTCTCCGTCCTCAGAAAGAAGTTTTTAAAAAGTAAACTGAGAAATTAAGGCCATATAAATAATAATCTTAACACGTTCCCTTGCCCCTCCCCCCCCACCAATCACTAAAATTACACAGCATTCCAAAAACACTACGGTTAAGCCTGGCCATCATAAACTAGGAAAGAATGGCGAGTGTCGCCTATGTGCTGGGAAGGAAAAAATAGTCTGAGGACATTAAGTCAGGCCAGCTGTGGACAACTAACTCATCTTTTTGTTTTGTTTGTTTTGTGTCATATCTGGTGGTACTTGGGGCTTGCTCGGGCTCTTTGGTTAGGGGTCACTGCTGGTGGGGCTCAGGGGATCATATGTGGTGCTGTGGATCGGAACAGGGTCAGCCGCAGCCGAGGCAATAGCCTTACCCACTGTACTACCTTTCTGACCCGATTAACTCATAATAAATAAAATATGCAAATTATGAGACGGGGTGAGGGTGGAGGAATGTACAGGGATTGATTAGGTGCGTGCCCAATAGGCACTTGACCTGGAATCCCAGAATCATAAATTCCCCCAAGCACCACTGGGTGCAGCCCGGGAAACCCCAGCACCCCGGTGTGTCCAGGGGACCTTCAGTACTGCACGTCCAGGTAGCATCAGATCTTCAGACTCTTATACTGAACCGAAGGCCTGGTGGGGCCACCAGACTCTGCAAGCACCACTCAGGAACTCTCCAGATTTGCCAATTATTACTAGAACCCCTTAGTACTCCTTCAAGCCATACTCTAAGACGTATTAAAATCAGTCTCTCCTTCCTAGATGGGTACGGCTATCCCAGGTCCAATTCCTGGTGCTGTGTATGATCTCCCAAGCTCCTTCAGGAGTGATCCCAGAGTAGTGCACAGCCTGGAGTAAGTCCTGAACATTGCTGGACACACACACACACACACACACACACACACACACACACACACAAAAGCAATCTCCTTATCACAGAAAGTAAAAAATGAGGACAAGTGAGTACCTACCTAAGTGTACTCTGAACCTCTCTACTAAAGAACCGCAAATGTTCTCTCTCTCTTCCTGGCTGAATGACACCATGGCCTTTCATCCAGTTCTTCACTCACCTCTTCACCAACATGTGGACTGTTCAAGGAGTGTCTCGTGTAGATGAACCAGTTGTGGTTCCAACTGTCTGGGCCCAGTGGAACCATTCGCCCCGCCACAAGGACAGACATGGAGGAGACAGGAAGGGTCCTCCCAGCTGGGGCACAGGAACTCGTGGGTTCTAAGGAAGGTGAGGGAGTAAAAACCAGTCTCCTGGCAGTCCCCGCACCAAGCCCAGTGTCCCAGGTCGGGGACGCTGCTTTCTATCGCTTGCCCCTCCTGGGACGAGCTTGAAGCAAAGGCAGAAAAAAATCAAAGGTGCTATTGGGTTGATTCAGGAATATTCTTCAACATTCTCCTGCCTGTGTCCCTCCTTTCATGGTTTCCTTCTTGTGGCTCCCTGACCTGCTGGTTGGCCCCTGTCTCCTGCTGTGGTCCCCCGTTTACACAACTTTCACTTGGGGGCCCACAGGGTTGAGAAACCTGGAGTCAGGGAAAGGAGCAGGAGGCAGCCATCAGCCATCTGCTCTGCTCAGTCCCTTTTCTTGGGGCATTAGGGACCAAGAAGGACCAGATGCGGAGACAAGCGGGAGAATCCCGTGTGAGGAGGCCGACGGTGGAGGACCACGGCGGAGGACCACGGAGGAGGGCTACTCTTGGTGATGGAAGGCAGCACAGTTAGGTGGGGGTGGGGGGGCCTGGGAGACTGCAATGCACTCATGCTCGCGAGGTCAGAACGGCGCAGTGGTGCACGCATGCCTATGGTCGTGTCTGCATTCGGGCGAGGGATCCAGATCCAACGCTGCCTTCAGGAGCCTTTTCAACCCTCCGCCCTTGACGACCAGGCAGTTTCCATTCGGGTCCTCCAAGGAAACGCAGAACTGGTCAAGCGAGTCCCCCACTCTCGGCACACGGAAGCAATCACCCCGTCTTGCCTCCTTGCATAGATTTTTTTTTTCTTACTCACCCCCCTAAGATACTGACTGCTTTTTCCCTCTACTTTGAGAATGTGGCGGTGACCCAAATAGCTTTCGTAGCTTCAGAGAAGTGTCTCCTGAAAGGAGCCAGCTCTGCCGCTCTGCCCCGCAGCGCCTCCTCCTTGGCACCTGCTGCTTTCCGTGGCTCTGCGGCAGCACTCGCGGACCGCGGGAGGTGTAGGCCGTGACCTTGGGACCTTCGTCCCGTCTTCCCGGCTGCGTCCTCTCAGTCCCCGCCCCCAGTGTCTTTGTTAGCTCGTCAAGGCCAGGTGGTGGACACGCGTCAACAAACCTAAGCGCCTTCTCCTAACAGGATTTGGAGTGGGAATTACACGGGAGCCTGCAGCTCCCGGGCCCTTCCCGCTGCGTGCGGACGGCGCTGCAGCCCGGCGCGGTGCAGACCCGGCGCGACGCACGCCTGGCCGGGCTCCTCGCGGGGCACCGGGGCTGGGCAGCGGGGCTGGACACCCTGGGCAGGGCACCGGGGCTGGGCACGGCGCTGGCCCGCGCGACCAGCCGCCCGCCCTGCGTTCCGGGCCGTGACAGGGGCTTCGAACGCCGCCAAGTGCACAACGAGTCCTTCCTGCCCGACAAGTTTCTGCCGCGGGACGCCGCGGAGTCTCCCACGCGCCCTGGAGCGTCCAGCCGCGGCGCCGGGCCGGGGAAAGGGCGGCTCCGGCTGTGTGTGCGTGTGCGTGTGTGTGTGTCTGTCTGTGTATGCGCGCGCGCGTGTGTGTGTTTGTGCGTTTGTGTGAGTGCGCGCGCGTGTGTGTATGTGTGTGTGTGCGCGCGCGTGTGTATATGCATGCATGTGTGTGTAAGTCTGCGTGTGCGCGCGCCTGCGGGGCGGGCCGGGTCTGTGACGCCACGGGGAGGGGCCGTGGGAGCCGCAGTGCAGCGCGAGGGGCGTGTTTAGGGGCGTGGCGAGGGCGGGGCTCTGGGTCCACGGTGCAGCGCGAGGGGCGTGGCGGAGGCGGGGCGAGGGCGGGGTCGAAGCCCTGTGGCGCAGCGCGAGGGGCCGGGTGGGGGCGTGGCGGGGGCGTGGGGGGGCGGGGCCTGCGGCGCGTGACCGGGCGCGGTGTGCGGCGGGCGGGGCGGGGCGGCGACCCGGCGACTCGGGAGGCGGGGCCGCGGGGCGGAGGGGCGGAGGGGCGCCCCGCGCTGCGCCCCCACCACTCGCGCCGCCTCCTACCTGGGCCTGTGCGTGGAGCCGCGCACCTGGCAACGGGCGGCTCGCGCCCCCTCCGCCCCGCCGCGCCCGCCCGGCTCCCGGCGCGCTGCAGGCGGCCTCGAGCGCCCGCTCGTTGATGCCGTTTTGGGGGTGACCCGGCGGGCGGCGCCGGTGCCCGACGGCGAGTGCGCGGCCGGCGGGGCGCCGGGACCCCGCGCGCAGCTCGGCTTTTTTTTTTGGGGGGGGGGGGCGGTCCGCGCGGAAGCGGGACATGCTGGAGCTGAGGCACCGCGGAGGCTGCCCCGGGCCCGGGGGACCCCCCGCTCCGCCCCGCGAGGGCGAGGCGGCGGGCGGCGACCACGAAACCGAGAGCACCAGCGACAAAGTAAGCGGGGGGCGGTGGGGGGGTCCCGCCCGCGCCCGGCCGCCACCCGGGACCCGGCCCCGTCGCGCCCGCGTCTCCCGCGGCCGCAGCCGGCTCCGCGCCCCGCGGCCCGCCCCACGCAGCCGGCAACTTAGCGCGGGCCCGAACTTAAGACGGGCCCCCGCGCCCGCCCCGTCACCGATCCCGGCCCCGGGCTCCGGCCCCAGCGCGGCCCCGGCCGGCCGGCGTGGGGATGGTGCAGGTCCGAGGCTGCCCTCCACGTGACGCGCCGGAGCCCTCTGCGTGCCCGCCGCGCACACTTGCAGTGCTGGGGCTCGACGGCGGCACGTCGTCATCTCCGGAGAGCTTATTACTATTATTATTATTATTATTATTATTATTATTATTATTATTATTGTTATTGTTATTCCCATCTCTTATGTTGAACAAGAGGAAAGTGGATGCAGCCCCACCGCTCTGCTTAGATCTGAGTTCGTGCTTTTGGTGGGAGCAGTGATGGAAATAGAAAAATTGAAGGGGGAAAAAAAATTTACCCCAAACCCAAACAACCAACTCGCAGTTGCTAACCTTTAGGACTGGACAGTTGAAGGTATTAGGTCAGAGATGAGATTGTTTTACAGCCCAGGTTTATAAAAGTTTATTGTAGATGATTGAGGCGCTTAGGTTATTTCTGGAAGTTTTGGTTTGGTGGTTTCTTCTCTATCTCTTTCTCTCTCTCTTTCCTTCTTTCTCTCTTTCTTTCTTTCTTTCTTTCTTTCTTTCTTTCTTTCTTTCTTTCTTTCTTTCTTTCTTTCTTTCTTTCTTTCTCTCTTTCTTTCTTTCTTTCCTTCTTTCTTTCTCTCTCTTTCTTTCTTCCTTTTCTTTCTGCTGATAATCACAGTTTGCATGAGGAACTGTCGTGGATTATTGCCCAAGGTCAAGTCAGAGGCCTTTGGAACTAGAACCTGTTTCCTGATTCCCTTTCTTTGGGTCGTGGAGTCTGCCTGACACTTTTGATTCACAGAGGGTTCCGCCTGAAACTGGATGTGAATGGACTTGATTTAATCGGTTATGAGGCACTGGTTTCACTGGTTTAAACAAATAGCACAGAATATTATGCCACAACCTTTTATTATTGTTACTGGTTTTGGGGGGGTCACACCTGGCAGGCTTGGGGGTATCCTGGGGCTTGAACCTGGGTCGGCTGCATGCCAGCAAGTGCCCTGTCTGCTGTATTATCTCTCTAGCCCAGGAGATGATCATTTTAACTGATTTGCTCTAAAACTTTAGAAGCAATAGAATGAAATATCTGGGGAGGCTGATGAGGAACATGATTAGTAGGTGGGACAGAGCAGGGTCTGTGATAAAACATATGTGTCAGGAAGTACATAAAGTATAACAGTTTCTAGGTTCTGAAGACACAGCTAGAAACAGTGGGCTGAGAATAGTCATAAAAACTGCCTTGGAAACTAGACCGAAAATAGAATTAATTAGGTTGGGATTTGTTTTGTTTTTGCAGTGGTATGGTTTGGAATTAAGGAAATAATGTCTCCAAGTTGACTTCCTCAACTCGAAGACGCCAACAAGCTTTTAATAAGAGAAAATATGTTCAGGAAGCCATGTATAACCCAACTTTTGAATGAATTTAGTTTCTGAATATCTGAGTATGTTTGAAATGCAAAGTACTGCCTGTGGTTTGATTTGACTTGCTCTCGAGACTGGGTCACCTCACTGATTGTTTATTAACACTGTGCCATTGTTTGTCACGAATACACACCTACCTAGCTGTGTTTTGTTTTCTGAGAGGAAGCCTTGTGACAGGTGAAGTGTTCTGTTAGCATTTCTAGAGAAGGGTGAGGTCTTTCAAACTGTGCAAAATATTGCTCTGCCTCTTAGAGATCTTACAGACCTTGTGAGATGTTGAGGGCTACCCTCTGCGTGTCCTTATCAGACTGTGTATGTGAATGTACCTGTATTTCCAGGTCAGGGGCTATTTTAAAACCAGTTTGGACGCCGGAGACTGCTTAGTATTTGGTCCATTTAAGTTCTTTCAGTGCTTTTTTTTTTTTTTCTGCTCAAGTTGCATAAAGACAAACCTTTGGGGGAATTAATGTGAGACACGGAGGGAGTGTATTATATTCTGCCATTATGGTACACTGCCGGGCCATTGTGTAGTTCTTTTTTACAGTGCTGTTGTTAACGTGGCATTCTCCTTGTTTGGGACCTAAAGATTTATACTGTGAGTTAAAAGTGCTCTACTAGGAGGACTTAGCAGGGGGACAGGTGTTGGGGAAGGACATTGGTAAACATCGGGCTTGTGGGACTCTCTTGAGGCTGTGTTCTAGGCCCTGGGAATTGAGACTGGCTGGAGAGTCCAGGCCCCTGAGCATCGTGCCACATAGTACGACGGGTAAGCCTGGCATACGGCCCGCCGGGCTCCGTCTCTGGCACTGCACGTGGTCCCCTGAGCCTAGCTAGGAGTGACCCTTGAGTGCGGAGACAGGAGTAAGGCCCGAGCACTGCCTGGTGTGGGCCCAGACCAGAGCAGGACCCTCAGCAGTGCCCCTGGGTGGCTGGGGTTGGGAGCCTGTGAGTTTGGGGACAGGGCTGGCAGGGAAGCCGCAGGCGCGGTTCTGCAGAGACCCTCGCAGCAGTCGGGGAAGGCGTCCGGGAGGAACAGAGGCGCCACGAAGAAACCAGAGCGAGGCTCACCGCCTCCGCTGCAGGGGACGAGGGGTCCAGTCCAGGCTAGGGGGGGTGGGAGCAGCGGGCAGGTCGCTCAGAAGACGCGGGCGGGACCGAGCTGGAGGAATCGGAGCAAGAGCGAAGAGGGGCGCGGGGAGGCACATTTCAACCCAGCTTTGGCGAAAGGGGAAAGCAGAAATCGCCAGACGCTGGGGGAGCCGGATGCCTTAGTCTCCGCAGGAGAGGGGTGAGTGGACCTAGGGGTGCTGGGCAGGTCAAGGCTGGGCGCGTTCATTGGCAAGGAGCAGAGGGGGCGCTTGACCCTAGTGGTGGCCCAAGGCTGCTCGCGGCTCTGAGCTCAGGCGTCGCCCAGGCGTGCTCAGGGGGCCGCTGTGCCGGGGTCAGGTGGGGTTGGTCGCACGCCAAGCCAGTGCCCTGACCCTCTGTTCTCTCTCCAGACAAAACGTTTGTTATTTATAGAAGGTTCGATTTGGGGTGGCTCAGGTTGGGGATTTGGGCCCTACCCTGCTCGGGAGCGCTCAGGACTGACCTCTGGCCACTGGGGGGAGGGGGGGAGGACAGGGGCGTGCCAAGGATGAACACCCCGGGATTGGCTTAGCACCAGGCCTCACTCCCTTTTCCCTTCGGCCTCGGAGGTGTCTTTGGCTGGCCTGAAAGGGGCGGTAACGCAGCACGGAGCTTTGGGAGATGCTCACATTTAGAACAAAGATGGAATTGAGGGGAGAGAGCCCGGAAAGGGTTGGATTGCGGGAAGTGGAAGCCTCGAGGGACGGGGCAGAGCCTCGGAGCAGCAGGGTTAGATGGGTGTCATGGGGTATGACACACGGGTATGAAGGGCAGTGCCCCGCCCGAGCAGGATCGAGGAGCAGTTTGGGGGCAGTTGCCGGCCCTAGGACAGGTTTCTGGGGCAAGTTCATAGGAAATGAGGAGTTGATGTATCTTTCAGGAATTTGGGAGAAAAACGTGAAGTTATGCTAAAGCAGACAGTTGGATTATGGATGGTGTCATTTCCGTGAGGGTCCCAGGCTGTGTAGGAACGAGAGCAGCAGTTTTCCAGATCTTTATTTGTTTTGTTTTGTTTTGTTTTTTAAGCCTTTTGGGTCACACCTGGCGATGCTCCAGAGTTACTACTGGCTCTGCATTCAGGAGTCACTCTTGGCAGTGCTCAGGGAACCATATGGGATGCTGGGAATCGAACCCGAGTTGGCCATGTGCAAGGCAAACACCCTACCCGCTGTGCTATCAGCTATCGCTCCAGCCCAGTTCTCCAGGTCTTTAGAATGTGCAGAGGATGGGGAAATTATCAGTGGCCGAGGCCACATGTTTGGCTCGAGGACCTGAGTACATTCAACCTCCCCTTTTCCCCTCCCTCCTCTCCCACCTGCCCCTCCTTCCTGCCCCCCCCCCCCAGCACTGCAGCTTTGGCCTTTTGCGTTGAACTGGCCCCAGGGTCCTTTTGAGCATTGCTTGGGAGGCCCCATGAAGAAGAGAAAAGGACTGAGCTGGAGAAATGGCAAGGGGTGGAGCACCGGCCTTGCGTGCAGCCCACCTTGGCAAAGCAGAGACCCCCGAGCACAGAGCCAGGCTAGCCCCAGCACTGCAGGCATTCTGAAATTCCCAAGTATTCTGAAATTTCTAAAGTTGGACATGTGACTAATAAGCTTGACATTAAACTATTTTTTTTTTGCTTTTTTTTGGGGGGTCACACCTGGCAGTGCACAGGGGTTACTCCTGGCTCTGCACTCAGGAATTACTCCTGGCGGTGCTCAGGGGACCATATGGGATGCTGGGAATCAAACCCGGGTCGGCCGCATGCAAGGCAAACGCTCTACCCGCTTTGCTATTGCTCCAACCCCCTAAACTTTTTTTTTTTTATGTTTTGGGAAGTTTTATCATAGATTGTTACCAACTCTATCAAGCTTTGAATGCGTGTATGCAGTAGACTTTTTTTTTTTTTTAAATGCAGACAGAATTGTGTCACCTATGTAGTGGAGAAAAGTGGGACAACTTAAAGTAACTTTCTAGCAAGTTATCTTGCAAAGAAAAATTGTGGCATATACATACATTGTATGACTATTCTTTTTGGTTTTAGTGTTTTGGGCCACACCCCGTGGTATGCAGGGCTCACCCTGGCCCCGAACTCAGGGGTCACTCCTGACGGTGCTCTCGAGACCGTATGTGGTGGCAGAGATGAAACCCAGGTTGACCCCAGGTCTGGCCTTACCCACTGAACTCTCTGGCCACTGAGTATTTATTTGGCTACACCCAGTGGTGCTCAGGGCTTGCTGCTTGTGGGGCTTTGGTGAACATATGTGGGGTCCGGACTCAAACCTGGGTTGGTCACGTACAAGGCGAGCTCCTGCCCACTATCGGGTCCCCTGATTATTCTTCATACAGGTGTTTTCACATACTTCTCCAGGGATGGCACAGCTAAATATAAATTGACATTTTTGTGTGTTTTGTGTTCCTTGAACTATTCTGTATTTGGTCTCCTAAAATTCAGGTCTCAATTCAGTTTTTAAAAAAATGATCATGAGGGGCTGGAGAAATAGCACAGGGGGTAGGGTGTTTGCCTTGCATGCTGCCGACCCAGGTTCTATTCCCAGCATCCCATATGGTCCCTTGAGCACCGCCAGGGGGTAATTCCTGAGTGCAGAGCCAGGAGTAACCTGTGCTTCGCCGGGTGTGACCCAAAAAGAAAAAAAAATTATTATTTAAGAATTTACATACATGGAGGCTGGAGCGATAGTACAGCAGGTAGGGTGTTTGCCTTGCACACAGCCGACTGGGTTCGATCCCCAACACCCCAGACCCCCCAGCACCCTCCAGGAGTGATTCTCGAGTACAGACCCAGGAGTAACCCCTGAGCACTGCCTGCTGTGACTCAAAAAGAAAAAAACCAATTTGCATACATTCTTTCTGTTTTGTTTTGTTTGGGTGCCACACCCAGTGATGACTGGACTCTGCTCAGGGCTCACTCCTGGCAGGGCGCAGGGCTTTTTGCTCCACAGCTAATTGTGGAATATGCTAATATCTTGGATTAAGGAGTGTACCTACAGGAATGAAGAGATTGTGTTCACTGTAAAATAACTTATTTATTTTTTTCTGCAAATAGTTTACAAAATACACTCGACTTAGTGTGAGAGTTTCTTAACAATCACCTAGTAAGGGAAATAGCCATCGTCCCCACCCTGGAGAAAAGCCTTTCCCCTGGTCACATAGTCTTCAGGGGGGGGTTTCTCCTAAGTCTTCCACTAGAAGACATTGTAAAGGAGAAATTCGTGTGTGACTCTGGATCATTCTAAAGTTAAAATATTTATACAAAATATTTTACTCTGTTACTGATGTGTGTGATTTTTGAAGTAACTTGGTCTTCCCGAATCTGGCTAGAGCCCTTAAAAAAAATTACTATATAAAGTTGTTTATGATGGGGCTGGAGCAATAGCACAGCGGTTAGGGCGTTTGCCTTGCACGCGGCCGACCCGGGTTCGATTCCCAGCATCCCATATGGTCCTCTGAGCACCGCCAGGGGTAATTCCTGAGTGTAGAGCCAGGAGCAACCCCTGTGCATTGCCGGGTGTGACCCAAAAAAAGCCAAAAAAAAAAAAAAAGTTGTTCATGATGATTTGTTCCATTCGCTATTCCAACCCCAGTCCCACCACCCTTGCTGACTTTGTTTCCCCACTGGTGGTGGCTTCTCCCAGTACAGTGCTCCTGGTGGTGCTTGTGGGACCGTGTGGTGCTGGGGATCACACCTGAGATGCCCACATACGAAGTGTGTGCCCCGTGCTTCGCGCTGTCTCCCTGGCCCCTGGCCGGTGGAAACTTTTGACTCAAGACCTGTAAGCTGAGGCACTTACAGGTGCCTAGATCCTAGATGCTAGGTACTCAGATTTAAGCCCAGCAAAAGTACTTTCACTCGTGATCGCTGAGAAAAAGAAGTGAGCCGTTTTTATTTTGTGGCTGTTTACTCTTTCCTGCCTTCCTTGGGGAGGTGTTTCAGGACCCTCTAAGTGCCAATGCCGTCACGTCTGGAGCGAGGCCAGGAGGGGGGAGCAGACTCATCTCTCCAGCGACCGAGGGCTTGGAGCCCCCTCCCAAGCTCGCGCCACCTTATCTCCTGACTGTTTACCTACTTCCTCCTCTACCAGGAGAGGTCGAAGTTATTGTTCATATCGAGTCACCGAGTGTTTGTTTGCTTAGGACATCATGGGAGCTATCCAGCGCGGAAGCTTTCAAAATACGAAACTGGAATGTGCTGGAAGGCGCCGGGCCCCGGTCGGCTGCGTTGAGTGCGGAGTCAAGGCTGGGCGTGTGGTCACTAGCAAGTGCTCTTGCTTTTCCTCACCCCACTGTGCTCGCGGGGCCCGTGTTTGTCAGGACAGTTGGCCGGCGGGAGAAGGGCTTTGCGTAAGGCTGAGGGAGCAGAGCTGGCCGATGGCGTGGAGATGGGGGCTCTGTGCCACCAGCCTGTGCCGGGCAGGTTACCCGAAAACAGTTTGTCCCGCTGTGGAGTGCAGCTATTCAGTCAGTCCCCAGCTCGACACTGCAAACGTCGCCAGCTCTAGAGAACACCGTTGCGCATGACTCTTTTAGGGTTTTTGTTTTCGTTTTCTTTCCGCCCATATGCTGTGGTATATACGTATAGTGCTGTTGGTTTGAGGTTTCGAGTGCTCATGGGACACCATTGATGCCGAGGTCAGCATCGATCGCTCTGCAAGTGGGTGGCAGGCATTTGTACTCCTCTTAATGGATGTGAAATCTATACAGAAGGATCACGCTGCAAGGAACACGGAGACCTCCAGCTCTCGGAAGGAACATCAACTTGAGCTTCCTATTCAGCACTCTTCTTCTTTTGATATAGCATTACATGTTTGCACGCCCAGCTGTATTTTGATTAGCTTTGATTTCCCCTAGCCCTTCACTGGAGAACTGTTGAGTAATATAGAACGTTAAAAGGCTTGTGCAGTGATTAGCATCCAGCAGTTAAACAACCGAAATCCTGCTGAATTTGCTTTTTCCTACCACTTAGGTTTATGAAGATACTTTGTAGGTAAACCACTAGAAAACAAGTTGCAACTGGGGCCATAGCACAGCGGGTAGAGTGTTTGCCTTGCAGGCTCGGGACCTAGGTTTGATTCCCAGCATCCCATATGGTCCCCCGAGCACCGCCAGGAGTGATTCCTGAGTGCAAAGCCAGGAGTAACCCCTGATCACTGGGTGTCACCAAAAAAGGAAAAACAAACAAACAAATTGCAACTCTCCTGATCCATTTTCACTTCCTCAGTCTTATTGGTTTTGGGGACTGCAGCTGGTATTACCCCTGCGTTGCTGCGGGCTCTCTCCTTCGGGCTCACTCCTGGCATTGTTCTTCGAGCTTTGCAGTGCAGAGTATTAATATCTGCCCCCCCACCCCCGCTCCGTTGGCCCACTGAGTTATCTCATAAACACGTTCTCCTGTGGAATCACAGTGTCCTGGTCACGGCTCTGGAATGGGTGTTGGGAGCTGGTGTGTGTGTGTGTGGTGGCTGCACCCAGGGGTGCCCAGAAACTGTTTGCAGCTGGGAGCTGGGGGGCGTCACTCCTGGGGGTGCTGGGGAGCCCCGTGAACGTGGCTGGCCTGCATGCACTGAATATGCTACAGCTGGTGGAGTTATTGCTCAGGCTGCCCGTTTGTCATGTCTTGAAAATTAATGCTAATTTCCTTTCCTGTTTTGGGCTCTGCCCCGGCAGTGCTCAGCGCTGGGGCGTGGGGTGCAGGCGGGCTGGGGGTTGAATCCCGCCTATAAAGCCCGTGGCCCCTGCCCTTTGAGCTGCCTCCCCCTGCCCCGGCAGTGATTTCCTTATCTGCAAATAATTCATGCACGAAATGTGCCGATCTTTATCCCTGCAGTGCTTATTCGAGATCGCTCTCTTCGTTCCCGGCTTCCCAGATGGGAATCCAAACCAGATCCACCCAGTGTAGACCGTATCCAGGAGACGGGCTTAACGTCATTCTTAGTTTGTCGATTTGATTTTTTTTTTTTTTTTTTTTTAAAGAAATATTTTATTGAACCACCGTGAAAACAAAAAAAATACAAAGCTTTCAGGTTTAAGTCACAGTCAAATACTGATTAAACCACCATCCCTTCACCAGTGCACCCGTTCCACCACCAAGAACCCCAATACACCCCCCTCCCACCCCACCCCCATCTAAGTAGTTGATGATATTCCCATTATTCTCTCTATATATTGAGTACATTTCATATTTCCATACAGAACTCACTATTGTTGATTGGAAATTTTCCCCAACAATCAGGCCTGCTGAATAAGCATCATCTAATAATTTCTCTTCCTTGGTAAAAGTGAAGACTTTGAGCCCGCGCGGCCGCGATAGCGGCCGCGCGGTTTTGGGTTTCTAATACTTTAGCTCAGTTCACAGTCAAAATGGATGGCTGCAAGAATCTGCTCTGGTGCCAAAATGGGTTAGGAGACCTCAGGATCACAGTCAGTAGGCGGGAGGCTCTGCTTCTCGTGCCGCGGCTCTTGGTTCATCTCTGGGCGGAAGGCGCGCCGGGAACACCTCCCCTCCCAGGATCACCTACAGGCTACGTCACTAAAGAAAGTCCTACCTCCTGGTGGAGGGGTCTTAGAGGGTGGCTCTCACCGCGTGGCTGCTGCCGCTGCCGCCATTTTCGCTCAGAAAAATGGGGTGGAGAGGAAAAAAATCCCTCCCCGGGCTGCACGAGGTTGTAGTTCAGTTCGCAGTCAAAATGCATGGCTGCAAGAATCTGCTCTGGTGCCAAAATGGGTTAGGAGACCTCAGGATCACAGTCAGTAGGCGGGAGGCTCTGCTTCTCGTGCCGCGGCTCTTGGTTCATCTCTGGGCGGAAGGCGCGCCGGGAACACCTCCCCTCCCAGGATCACCTACAGGCTATCGATTTGATTTTTATCTGCGAGGGGGAGCAAAAACTGAATGTATTTTCTTTTAGCCTGTGAAAAAGTGAGATCTCTTTGGCAAGCCCAGTGTTAATACGACCTCGTGTGAAATGTTAATGTGTGATCATAGTGTTGTTTCAAATTTGAATAAAGTTTCCTTTTCTAAGGTTTTTTTTTTAATGATTCCATGGAATTTTTGGTCTTAGAGTTCTTATTTCCAATTTTGAATTCAGAAATTGCATTCGTGAAACTCTCAGGCACTTTATGGGTTTTTTTTGTTTTTTTTGTTTTTGCTTTTTGGGTCACACCTGGCAATGCACAGGGGTTACTCCTGGCTCTGCACTCAGGAATCACCCCTGGCAGTGCTCAGGGGACCATATGGGATACCATGGATTGAACCTGGGTTGACCGAGTGCAAGGCAGACGCCCTTCCCGCTGTGCTATCACTCCGGTCCCTCTCTCTTAATTTTAACATGATATATTCTTGTCTATCTTGAGATGTGAATTTTTTTTTTCTTTTTGGGTCACACCCGGCGATGCACAGGGGTTACTCCTGGCTCTGCACTCAGGAATTACTCCTGGCGGTGCTCAGGGGACCATATGTGATGCTGGGAATCGAACCCGGGTCGGCCGCGTGCAAGGCAAACTCCCTACCCGCTGTGCTATTGCTCCAGCCCCCGCTCTGTATGGTTTTGGTGTGCAACACAGAAGGGGAAAGATGAGAGAGAACGAGCCCGACTCTTCGGGAAGCCTTGCGGTAGGCTCCGAGTAAGCCGTGCCCAGAGAGGGTTTTATTACCGTGGGTGGCCTCGTAGGGTTGGTGAGGCTGGCAGCGCCTGCGTTTCATCCCGGCACACGTGCACACAAGGGAAGATGTGGAGAATGGCGTGGCGGGCGGGGCAGACCCCCTGTGGGCTGTAGGGGTGAGAGAGGAGAGGCTGAGGCGTGAGGCCTGGCCAGGCTCGAAGGAGGGCTGCGCGACCGGGCAACGGGAAACCAGGTGTGGGTCCCGCCGAGTCCGGCACAAACAGGTTGCACAAACTGAATTCTCGCCTGGAGTTTCATAGAAATGATAGTCACCCGCTGTATCTCGAGCAACGGAGAAAAAGCCTGCGCCATGTTTCTGGGCCGGGCGTTGGTCCGTCTCGCTGAGGGCGGGACTGTGGCTCAGTCTCCCGCCGGCACGGTTCAGATCCCAGCTTCATCGCTTGGAGTTGCCTATGAGTGGACACCGATTCTTGCTGAGCCTACGTTTGTTTTTTTTTTTTAAACCTACGAATGAAGGTTATTTTCTTATCTTTATTGTAAGGGGAGGATAAAATTAATTGCATCTGCAATGTGCTTTTTTGCTTTCAGTTTCTGGGCCAGGACCAGACTGCGGTGTGCAGGGCACTTGCCTTCGTGCAGGTGACCTGAGTTGGATCTGTGGCATCCCGTAGGGTCCCCAGAGCACCACCGGGAGTAATTCTTGGGTTTTTTTTTTTTTTTTTTTTTTTGCTTTTTGGGTCTCACCCGGCGATGCACAGGGGTTACTCCTGGCTTTGCACTCAGGAGTTACTCCTGGCGGTGCTCAGGGGACCATATGTGATGCTGGGGATCGAACCCGGGTGGGCTGCGTGCAAGGCAAATGCCCTACCTGCTGCGCTATTGCTCCAGCCCACCGGGAGTAATTCTTGAGGTCAGAACCCAGAGAAAGCCCTGAGCACCACTGGGTGTGGCCCCCAAACAAACAACTGAAAAAATCAAATAATTTTTGGGTGCACTTTCCCTCTTGGATATAGGCTTACGGGTACTAGAGAAATGATTCTATCTTCTTTGAACCTCATTTGCCCTATATCTTTTCATTATAATTTTGCATTTGGAAAAGACTGGTCCTACGACTACTGTTTTGTTGGCAGGAGTCCTCATTCTACATGCGTGCAGCACAGGCCCCAAGACTGCCGAGGTGTCAGCTGGAAAGAGGGTACAGGGGGCACTGGTTTCACTTGCCACTGAGCAGGGTTTGATCCCGGTCAGGGTTTGATGGCATCTGGTGGCGGGATACACTCCCTGCCTTCCGACGGAAGAGCTCAGCTGGCAGGAACACATGAGCACTTCCCAGTTTCGTCTTCAGTGTCAGCATGAGTCTTCACACTCATTCGGCACATTTTTACGTAGTGCCCAATAAATGCCAGGCACTCCCTGTGTCCGACCCCCTGCTGACGTAGGGGGATTTAAGAATAGACCAACACATGGCGTTTCCTCTCTTCCCAGAGCGTACGGGCTCCCGGAAGCACAGACAAGCGAATGGTTTTCAGTATCTGCAGACTTGTGGACGCACATTTGAAGAGCAGCTAAGGGGGGGTGGGGGTGGTGGGGGTGGGAGGTCTGGGTTCAGGGTAGACGTTTCCATGGGCAGTGACATGGAAACCCAGCGCAGGGGGTGAGGGAGCGTCCGTCGGGAATGGGCAGGTTAGCCTGTGAGCGGATGTGTGGGCAGTCGGGACAGTGGACGTTTTGTCCACAGAGCAGACACCGTGGTGCAGGAGAGAGTGGGGAGCAGGGGTGCAGCTCGCTACAGAGGGCGTGGAGAGCAAGCTCGCTACCCAGGGCACTGGAAGAAGGAGAGAGCAACGCCGGTTTGGAGCAGTTGGACTTTATCCTGGTGGATTTAGGCAGGGATTGATAAGACGGGCTTTAGAGTCCAGGAAGATCCCTCGGACTGTGCCAGGGAAGTGAATCAGACAGGACTAGACCGGGGAAAGGGGCAGGAGTTCTGGGAGAAGGTGACAGCTCAGCCAGGAGGGAAGGTGTGCACGGGCACACGTGGAGGACTGGATGAAAGGCTTGGAAGTCGCTCGGGGAATACGGGCTGGCTCAAGAACTTGCAAGCGTTCCACCCGTAGTCACCGTGAACTGTCTTAGGTTGTGTCTTCTTTTTCGGACCCTGATACACAGGCAGGGCAGCAGCCTGGGTGTAGCAGGGTCAGAGGGCTGTTGACTCATGTTGACTATCGGGTGCAGCTGCGGGGATACTTGCGTCTTGGGAGCCAGAGCCCCAGGGCCTGGGGAGTCATCTGTGTTTTAGTGGCGACTGTGGCTATAGAAGATCAGCGTTCAGTGTTGGGCTTCGGAGGAAGCATCTGATTTGATTTTCTGAAGCGTTTGAAACACCATCACGGGGCACGCACGCGATCTAGGGGCTCAGATCGATCATTTGTGTTTCTCTTCCTTGGTTTCCCGGTGTCGAGTCGAATTCTTTTCCCCCTGGCCATTAATGATGTAACAGAATCCTTTTACCGAGTACAGAAAAACAAGGATCCCTACTGCTAATTTCAGTGGTTGAGCAACATTGCTCCAGAAAGCCAGGACTTACTTAGGATTTCCCTTTATTCTTTTGTTATGAGGATGAAATGGAAGAAATCTAGTTCCGTGTTAAGCCGATGATTGCAGGCCTCGACAGACCAGTGAGCCCTGGGCTTCTCCCTCGTACGGGATAGCCTGCAGATGTTTCAAATATTCTGTGGCAGAAAAGAGCTTCTCACCCCCGCGCTAACGATTCGTGATCCTGAAGATGCACTATGTATATGTGCGTTTGAATGCAACTGCAAGGACTGATGGAATCTCGGTTTGCTGCAGCCTGGTTAGTGCTGGAAGGTAATTTCCAGTGAAGTAAGCCGGAAGAGAGGCAAACACAGGGTGATCTCACTTCTCTGTGGCATAGGGAGAGGAAATGTGTTGTAGGAAAAGGGGAAGGCCTAGATTACCCTTGACCCCTGTGTTTAGGGAGCAGAAGGCAAAAAAATCCAGTGGGGTGGGGGAGAGAAGACAAGAGGGGATGGGTGAACAGCACCGGGCTTCAGCTGTACTGATGATAGGGGAGAGGGGCGTGGCCGTGTATCCCAGCACAGACTCAGTGACCCTGAAAACATGGCATCTAAGCCGCGACCACTGGAAATCTGTCATGCGCCTGTCAAGTTGACAGGGGGATGGTGTGGGGGTTGGGCTGGGCAGGGAATATGGAAACACTGGTAGAGGGAAGATGACATCGGTGGTGTTGAAATTTTGTAGGCCTAAAACTCAACTTTCAATAACTCTGTAAACCACAGTTCTTTAATAAAAAAATTTTTTTTAAAATAAGGTATATAATCTCTCAGAGAGCCTGGCAAGCTACCGAGAGTATCCCAACCACACGCAGAGCCTGCCTGGCAAGCTCCCCGTGGCGTATTCGATATGCCAAAAACAGTAACAGCCTCCAATTGTTGGGAAAGACGAGTAAGGAGAGGCTGCTAAGATATCAAGGCTGAGTGTAATAGAGACATTACTGGTGCCCGCTCAAGTAAATCGACAAACAATGGGATGACAGTGATACAGTGAAGGTATATAAAAATTTTTTAAAAGCCAGCATCATAAAAATAAAAGCTGGACTTCTTTCTTGATAATGTTACAGCACATCGTTACTGTTATTGCCAGCCTGGTTTTGAAGTGCCTTGTTGAAAGCGTTACTGCTGTGCTCTTGCCCAGCACCCCTGATGACTTCCACCCCCCAACCCTGCCTGCACATAAATAAATAAGAATTAAAAAAAAATTTGTTGTTTAGGAGAGTGTTGTTTAGATTTTAGTCTGAATTCTTTTTATAAATGGGGAAACCAGAGATTGGAATTTTGTGGTATTAGTGCTTAATCCTTTGAACTGCTTTACGCTGTGAATGGATAAGTTTGAAATTATAGTCGAAGTGGAATTAGTACTTATAATTCCTGATTCCTAGCCTATTGCTTTTTCTGCAACATGGTGATGTTGTATATGCAGTAACTTCCGTTCGTCACCGCCATTGATACCACCCCTTGATACTATGGAATAGAGCAGGGTAGGATAGGGACGGGAAAGGAACAGAGGGGAGAGTAAGTGGGTGGAAGGGAAGGGAAGGTGAAAAAGGAAAAAAGAAAGGAGGGAAGGAAGGAAGGAAGGAAGGAAGGAAGGAAGGAAGGAAGGAAGGAAGGAAGGAAGGAAGGAAGGAAGGAAGGAAGGAAGGAAGGAGCGTGTGGCTGTGTGATATCTCATACTACTTTGTTTGGTTTTTTTTTTGCTTTTTTGTTGAATCACTGTTTGATAGACCCTGACAGACATCTTCTACTATCCATAACAAGCAATAAAAATAAATGATCCAGCATCTGGCGGTGGGGCAGGCTGGAGTGGTGGTGGGAAACTTTGAAATACTGGCATTGGGAACATGTCATGGAGGTGGGATTGGTGTTGAATATTGAATGGAATCAATTATTGTGAACAACTTTATGAAAATAAAATTTTGAATTTTTTTTAAAAGGAAAAGAAGGGAGAAAAGGAAGGAAGAGAAGAAGGGAAAGGGCAGAGGGAAGGGAAGAGGAAAGGAGAGCCTTAGCGTCCCAGTGTTCTAGGGGTCAGAGACCGATTGACATGGCTGATGCTTCATTAGTCAGTGTCTCTCCCTAGTTGGCGTGGGGTGAGCTGACGCTCAGAGTCAGTAAGAAGTCAACATACTTGTTTCAATTGCCATTTGGTATAATGACACATTTATTTCATATTGTTAAATAAGGAAGCAGTAAACAAAAGTTTATCGCTTTATGAATAAACTTAAAGCTCTCCCAAGGCTGTTTTTTTATTAAAATTTGTGTGGAGCCATAAAACTCCTGAATAGACAAAGGAACTCTAAGACAAAAGAAGATGGAGCATTTACCAGCGTAGAATTATACTCCAGAACTATAAATACCAAAGCTGTGTGGGACTGGAATGAAAGACCCATAGACCAATGGAACAGAATTGAGTTCTGAGATAAACCCTCAGACGTATAGCAGTTAATCTGAACCGAGGAGCCAGATACATGAAAAGGAGCAGGGAAAATCTGTTTAGCAAACGGTGTCGAGAGAACTGGATTGGCACTTGTGAAAAACATGAAATCATTTTCTCTTACCGCTCATGAAAGTCAATGCAGAGCGAATGAAAAATCTCAGAATCCATAAAATACATCGAAGAAAAATTAGGCAGGACTCTGCAGGAAATGGCCACCAGAGGTGTCACCAACAGGCAGGTCACAAAGACAAAGACAACAAAAGCAAAAATAAATGTGACTATATCAAATTTAAAAAGATTTCCTCATGCAAAATAAATAGATGTCCTATGGAATGGGAGAAAATATTTGCACACAGTATATCAGATAGGTGACTAATAACCAAGATCTATGAAGCACTCACAAAGTTTAACCACAACAAAAATCCAACAGCCCCATCAGAAAGGTGAGTAGATGAACAGACACCTCCCCAAAGAAAACACGCAGGTGGCTAGAAGGCACATGAAAAAGTGGTCATCGTTACTTATTATTAAGAAAACACAAATAGAAACAATGATATAACCCATGCCAGTGATAATTCCATATATCGAAAGATCTAGAAATAACAGGTGTTGGTGGGATGTTGTGAGAAAGGAAATGAGAAGAGAAAGGAAAATTCACGGTTGAAGGGAATGTCAGCTGGTTTAGTCTCTGTGTAGAGAAACACGGATATTTCTCAGAAAAGTAAGCGTAGGTCTCCCATATGACCCAGCAATACCATTTCTTGGCATCTACCTTCCCAAAGACAAAAACAATTGAAAGGATATATGCACACCTGTGTTCATGCCAACACTAGTGCATTAGCCAAGACATGGAAACAACCCAAATAAACTGAAGGGTGCTCTGGATGTTGGCAGAGCAATGTGGGCACTTGGGCGATAGGTATAATATCGAAATGGTGTGTATAAAAATATCAATAATATTATAAATAATAGAATCCCAAGTTAATATTTTTCCTAATTAAAAAATGTTACCAAGCAACTAAAGGTCACCCAAAAAGTAAAGAGAGAAATTCTTAAAAATATAAACAAATGAATTCTGCTAACATGGATCTATAATGGACCAAAGCTTAAGGGCGACGGCAAAAGCACTTTCAAAAGTGATACATAGAACATCCTGTCCCCGCACCAGGCTGTCTTCACCAGGGCAGCTCGGAGTGAGGGGTGGGGCGGGTTGAGTCTCCCTCCCTGCCCCAACAGAACCCTGGCAGCCAAAAAATTCCAGAACCCAACCGCATAGCTATGCTCAAGGCTCCTCTCCACAGGCTTGGACAAGCCTCACCTATGAGGGAACTTGCAGAAAGACCCAGGTATGCGGGATCAGTGACTGGGATCTCCAGACTTGCTCGGAACAGGACTGGGCCTCCTCCCCCCAGCTCCCCAGTTTTCCAGTAGCTTGGCAGTCACACCCACAAACTGTCCACAGTGCCATGTAATGTCATCAGCGGCCAAGATCTAGAGACTATGAGCTAAAGCTCCCAGAAGAGAGCGACACACAGTGTCCTGGAGTGCGTGGCTACAAATGCAGCCGTACAGCCTCTTATAGTCTAGCCCACTGATGTACCGGGAGTAGCATATATTTGTTTGGGTTTAATATACATGCTTGGAATCTCTTATACAAGGGCTTAAATGGCTCCGGGATGAAATACAACAATCTTCACACACTTTACTTTTTTGGGGGTGGGAAGGTGCACGATGGTGGGATTGGTGTTTGAATATTATCTGTAATGAACTATTGTGAACAACTTTATAAAAATAAAATCAAATTTAAAAAAGGGTGATCAAGAATCAGGCAGTCTCCAGCAATCAAATTTCATACCCAAAGGAACTTGAAGAAGAAGAACAAGTGAAAGTCAAAGTTAGTAGAAGTAAGGGAAAAGCAAAAATTATTGGCATGAAATAAAAATATATCAATAAAATGAAAAAATGAATAAAAACTAAAATTGGCAAACTTTCAGCTGAATACACAAAATCTGAAAGGGAGCATCATACAAAATAAGCAATTTAAAAGGAAACATTGTAACAAATAGCAGTACTCGTACATTATTAAAAGAAAAAATAAGAAAGAAAAAAAAGAGGAAACATTGCAACTTATTTTACAAAAAAATCAGAGAACACTAGGAGATTACTGTTAAAATTATATATAAATTGAAAACTGAGAATAAGTAAACAAATTCTTAGAAATGTTGTCTTCTAAACTTTAATTACAATTAGAAATTCTAAATAATAGTATGAAGATGTATCAGTAATCGTAAAGTTTCCAGCAAGCAAAGTATAGGACCAGATGACATAACTGGCAACTCCTACTAAATATTCAAGAATTAACATCTGTTCTTCACAAACTCCCTTTCTCAAAGTCAGCAAGCCTGCTTCCAAATATATGTTACAGGCTAGTGTTTCTCTGACGCCCAACCCAGAAAAAGATGCCTCCAAAAGAATTACAGGAATCTAGAGAGATAGTGCAATGGGTACACACTTACCTTGTATATGACCAACCTGGGTTTGATCTCTGGCACCTCTCTGGTCCCCCAGCCTCACCAGGAATCATCCCTAAACACAGACCCAGAATAAACCCCGAGCACAACTGGGTGTGGCCCAGAAGAAAACAAAATTTCTAGGCTAGTATCTCTAATAAAGATGGATGCGAAAAGCCTCAAAAAGTTATCTACACACCAAATTCAGCAATACACAAAAAGGGTCACATGGTGATCAAATGAAACTTATCCAAAGATGCAAGAATAGTTCACCATTTGTAAATAACATTAACACATTATATTAATAAAGTGAAGGATAAAATGAGTCATTTCGATAGATGTAAGAAAAGGCAATTGATAAAATACAGCATCTAGGGGCTGGAGTGATAGCATAGCGGGTAGGGCGTTTGCCTTGCACGCGGCCAACCCGGGTTCGAATCCCAGCATCCCATATGGTCCCCCTGAGCACTGCCAGGAGTAATTCCTGAGTGCAAAGCCAGGAGTAAACCCTGTGCATCGCCAGGTGTGACCCAAAGAGAAAAAAAAAAATACAGCATCTACTTATGATAAACTCTCAGTCAGGCCTGGGAATATAGTTCAAAATAAGGCTATGTATGTATACATTTATAATATAATGTATTATAATGTGTGTAAATGTATATACATACATATATAAATGTATATACATACATATGCAGATATATAATCATCAAGTCACATAATTTTCCTTAAGACAAGACTAGGATGCTCTGTTTATTCAACATGTTCTTAGAATTCTGTAGAATCAGAAAAAAGAAAAGATATTATGATTGGAAGGGAAGAAGTAAAACAGTCACTGTATGAGGTGACATGATTCTATATTTCAAAAATGCTGAAGATTCCACCAAATGACTTGAGTTAATAAATGAATTTAATATCATTGCATGATAGAAAATCTGCATCAAAAGTCTGTTGTTTTTCTTTACACAACAGAAAGAGAAATAGAAGAAACTACCATTCATGACATCAAAAAGAGTAAAAATACTTAGAATTAAATTGAATGATGGGAGTGATCAGTACACATTGATAGGTGTAAGATACTCGTGAGAGAAGTCACAGTTCAGTGGAGAGATGGTATATACTCACGGAAGAAATAGCATTGCTAACTGTCTCTGCTACCCAGGTTCGAGACTGTACTACCGTTGATTTGGAGCAGTCCCCTGTCAAAATCCCAATAGCAGTTTTCCATAGAAATAGAACAGATAATGTGAACATCTTTTGGTATCACAAAGACCCCCCACTAGCTGAAGCAATCCTGAGAAAGGACAAAGCAGGAGGCCTCCTGGGTCCCTAGTTCAAGCTAGCCTGCAGAGATGTGGCGATCAGAAGATGGTTTGAGCATAAAAACAGAGACGTAGATTAACAGCAGTCTAACATCAAAGAAGCCAGAAACAAACCATTATGTACATTGTCAATTTCTATGAAGAAGGCAAGAACATTACAAAGAGGGCCCAGCGGTCCCTTCATAAACTGTAATGGGAAAACCGGATGGTCACGTGCAAGAGAATGAAAGGAAACCATTACATTCTACCACACAAAAAAGGTAACTTGGGCTGGAGCGATAGTGTGGTAGGTAAGGCATTTGCCTTGCCACAGCCGACCCGGGTTCAACCCCCAGGACCCCATAGGGTCCTCCGAACCCTGTCAGGAGTGATCCCTGAGCACAGAGTCAGGGGTCAGCCCTGAGCACTGCTGGGTGTGGCCTCCAAACAAAACAACAAAATAGAATTACTCACTAAGCAAACAATTCCGCTTCTCGGTATTTGCCAAGAAGAGAGTAAACATCTGTTTTGACAGGCCCCGTATCCAGCCTTGCATCAGGGGCTCTGCCCAGCGCCTTGCTCTGGCTCTTGTCCCTGCGGTGCCCCGGGGAGTGGCAGGGATGCAGTCCAGGGCCCCAGGGTGCAGAGGGTGTGTCCAGCCCTCTGGGAGATCTCTTCACCCTGAGAACTCAAGTTGGTATTTTTTTTAAAGCATAGATGCCCAGGTTCTTAGCAGCATGATAGACATTAACCGAGGTACAGCAGCACTTAAGTGAAAAAGAGCTGGTGTCATCTGGGTCAGCCCAGTATTCTCTCTTACTAATTGTGCAGTGATTGACAAGTGTGGAGTCATCTTCACTTGAGCCATTTGAGTTAGCTTCTGTTAGGATATGCGCGTGAATGCTTGTATTTATTCTGGGAATTTTTTAATAGTGTTGATGAATTATGTTAGTTTAGAATATCGCATTTTCCCCTTAAGTATAAAGTATTGATGTATATACCTTGATGTCCATTTATTTCTTTTTGTGACTTTCACCCTCCTTGTCTCTGACTGCTGGAATTTGAAATAAAAGCCCTCTAAAAAGAAAAAAAAAAGAGCTGGTGTGTGTGTGTGTGTGTGTGTGTGTGTGTGTGTGTGTGTGTGTGTGTGTGTGTGTGTGCGCGCGCGCGCGCCATACCGAGTAGGGCTCAAGGCTTACTCCTGGCTCTGAGCTGACGTGTCATTCCTCTTGGTGCTCGGGGGACCATATGTGGTGGTGCCAGGATTAGAAGCAGGGTTGGCTCCGCCAGGCGGTCGAGCGTCTTAATCTCGGTCCTCTCTCTCCGACCACTGTTCTCATTGATACTGATCGTGCCCAAGTGAAACAAAGGATTGTGCATAGTTTTATCAGAGTCTGTATGAAATTTGCATCTTGTTCTCCCACTCCAGTAGTTTCATTATAAATATTTGATTATATTTGTCAAATATAATAAATACAATCTTTATTTTTATAAAGATTATATTTAATCTTTATAATTAAATATAAAGCCCTCTTCCTCCCCAGCCTGGGTGTTCAGGAACCGGGTGTTGAGTCTGTGCTCCCCACATGAGAAGCTTGTTCTCCAGCCGGCAGAGACGCCTCTGTCTGCCCCAAATGTTTGGTTCTTGTGGCTAATTTCTGACTTAAGTAATACAAGAGTTGCTTGTGTCCTTTTATGTAAATTAATTCCTGAAACAGTGGTAGAGAGTGAACTTCTAATAAGGAAGTATTACTGGAGTGTGATAGTTAAGATAAATTAATAGTGTGTTCTTTGTTTCAAGTTATGCAACAGATTGGACACACAGAGCAAGAATTAAGTGCATTGGCAAGCACTTGCTTTATTTCCCACTTTGCAAAAGTAATTTTCTTTTCCCTTTGATGATAGGAAACAGATATTGATGACCGATATGGGGATTTGGATTCCAGACCCGACTCTGATATTCCAGAAATCCCACCATCTGCGGATAGAACGCCTGAGATCCTCAAGAAGGCTCTGTCCGGTTTATCTTCACGGTACGTTTGGATGCAGGTGAATATAAATGGTCGCAGAGATAAGCTGGGGGCTATCCCATCTGTGCACTAACAATTTAACTTGTGTAAGTTTTGCCGCTATGAAAGAAGAGACATACTTTTTGTTGTTGTTCCGTGCCAGCCATGAGACTAAGGGTTTGCTGTCCATTCATTTAAGACCTGAAATCTGTGGAGTCTGAGAAAACCGAGGCTGCGAGGTTAACTAGTAAAGGCTACAGAGCTAGTTAAGATGCATATTTGGGATTCTCTCCCCAGCTGTCAGGTTGCCGAAGCCAGTGATCCATTCACCACACCAGCTTGCCTTTTCTGGCACCAGAATATCTCATAAAGAAAATGTCATTTGGGGCTGGAGCGATAGCACGGCGGGTAGGGCATTTATTTGCCTTGCACGTGGCCGACCCAGGTTCGATTCCCAGCGTCCCATATGGTCCCCTGAGCGGCGTCAGGGGTAATTCCTGAGCGTAGAGCCAGGAGTAACCCCTGTGCATTGCTGGGTGTGACCTAAAAAAAAGCAAAAAAAAAAAAATGCCGTATTCTCTGATCCCTGTTATTCAAATGCTAGGCAGAACTAGGTAACTTTTCTTTTGATACCATTTTGGTCCAAGGCCTCGTTATCCAAAGCCTCACGACCCTTTTCCATTTTATGTTTGCTGTCCTTTGGAATATTTAGTCCCCGGATTGCAGCTAATTTTACATTATCCTCTCTGGTGTGCTTTAGGAACGTAAAGCACAAAATTTATACCAGCGGCCCAGCTCTCCCAGTTCTTGACTGAATTTCTGAAAAGATGCTTGCCAAGCCGCTGAAATTCACAGACACTTTAGTCTGCCTGGCTGAAAAATCCTGGTGGGCCGCCCTTGGGAAGGGCCCACACCCAGACCCCACCGCTAAGGCCACGCTAAGGCTCACTTCCTCCGCTTCGTTCATACGCCCTGCAGAGACACCAAACGATGACAAATTTCAGGTGTCCAGGCTGAGAACTCTGGGATCATCACCCCCGAACTTCTGGAATCCCCAGAAGCCCCCTTCCCACATCAGCTCACCGGCCCGGGCCCCAAGTCCTGAAGTCTCTGACTCCTCCCAGCTTCTCAGTCCTGACATCTGACCGGAGCGCACCAGATTAGATGGGATGGTAACGCAGAGGCCAGCTAAACTCAGCATGCGAACAGAATAAAACAGAGGGCTCAGTCCTCAACATACGGCTAATTAGTAAATACTCAGACAAGGGCTGAAGTATTGACCCTGTGGTGAGATAGAACAATCTTTTCACATTAAAAAAATAGATTTCAAACTTAATAAGTTTTAATATTGGAGCCTTGCTATCTCTTTAAGTTACACTCTAGAATTTGATCAACAGTTGTGGCTTTCGTCAGCATTTAAAATATTAAGTACAAAAAAAAAATCAAGTAAACAAAAAATTCCAGTAGCAAAATAAATGTAAAATGTTATGCAGATTCCTATGTGCAGCTATAAATGTTGGTATAATGTAGTGTTTATCCCACTTTCTTGACTGACAGAAGAGATTTTGCACTGCATCTCATAGACAAATGAATATTTTAACTGCTACAAAAATGTTAGGAAGCAATTCTTGCCATTTCTACTCATGATACCCTATGATTTCATTTTTTCTTTGATACTTATAAATAAATAGGTGTGACATACTAAATTAATTTCACTACACATTTACTTTATTATACTACCAGCCTGAAGCTTGAGAAATGCCTTAGTTTAGGAAATGTACACTAAAGGTTTCTGATGTTTCACTTCTAGATTACCATATTTAATAGGGCTAGGATTCAAAGCAAAGTTTCCATAATTCTTACCAACTGTAACTTTTATTTGCACCGCAATCCTGTGAACCATCTTCCCAGCCCCTTGTTCTAAATTTTTCATAATTAAAAACAATTCTGCATTGAACATTTTTCTTTGTCAGCTTACATTTCCCATTTACAATTCCTTAGGGTAAACTTTTAAAAGTGAAATTGCTCAGTCAAGGATTATGTTCACTCCTAAGATTTTTAATATAAAATGCAGAAGGACATGTTCTGACGAAGCTGGCAGTGGCCGAAGGGGCATTAGTTTCTTGGCAGATTGTCCCAGTCTTCTTCCTGACCCGGGAAAGGGTGTCTGGGAATTCAAATCCATCAGTCAGGCACATCCACCTCTTCATTGCTCCCTTCCCCGGATGCCCCATCCTGCCAGCCCCAGGGGGAATTTGGCAGTGTCAGGAGACACTGCTGGTCGTCATAGCTGGGGACAGTGGAGAGCTGCTGGCCTTCTGCTGGAACACTCTGTCCTGCGGTGCAGAGTCCTGGGAAGGGCTGTGTGCCCAGGTGTGCCGGGCACGGATTCGTGGCTGTCCGCAGCCTGTGCTGCGCCATCTTCCTTCTCCTGCTCACTGTCTCCAGAGCCGAGGGGTCTTCTTCAGAACTCCTGCGAGGTACCAGGGGCCCACCAAGTTCCTGTGTATTTGTTTTGTCACGTTCAATTGATTTTTTAATTGATGTTACTGTGGTTTGCAGGAGTGTGTTTGGGGGTACAGTCACCACATCTGCCACCAGAGTGATTATCCCTCTACCCCCACTTCTGAGGCACACCTCTGGGTCCTAATTCTTTGCCCAGGTGAACTGCCCTGGAAACGGGAAATAGAGTTTGTTTGTTTGTAAATAAGAATCTTAATAAGTGTGTTGCCTCTTTAGGCTCACTCTGGGTCATGCTGATGGGACAGGGTTAGAATGAGGAGACTGTCTTGGGGTACTTGATTGATCTCCGAATAGCCCTGTGATCTAATCCATTTGTTAATTTCTAAGGCTCTGTGAAACTGTTCAGCTTTAGTATTTTTTGCCTTCTGGTGTTTTTTTTTCTTTTTTTTAATTTTTAGTTTAGCCCCAGAGCTTATAGTTTTAACAGTGTATAGTCTTGGAATTTGTGAAATAGTGGGAAAAAATTGAAGTTCAGCAAGTACAATCTGACTACAGTGCGGAGACCCCATAGAGGCTGGGTAGAGTTTGGACTTGATGTTGGCGTTTCAGATCTCGGGCCTATGACATGCTGAAGGGAATATTCGAGACAGACAAGGGGACCTTGTGAGAAAGAGGAGTCCAGTAGTGTCCGGACTCGCGAGGGGAGTGGTTGAAAGCGGGATGCAAGCAACGTCGTTGACAAATGCATGGAACCTGCCGCTGCCGTGGTTAAAGGGAGGCCGGGGGGGGGGTCTGCTTTGAGTCAGGGCGTGTGCGGCCACGTGTCGCCACAGCATCGACGTCCTGGCATTTGGACTGGAATCGGAAAGGACTTAGCTGGAAAGCTTCCCTCTGCCTCTAATGTCAAACCGGCGTGGAATGACTCAGAAGAGGATTGCGATCCCTGGGTCATCCATCCTCCGCCTGCAGCTGCTGCGAGGGCCGGATCTTCTGTGCGGCGGCTGCTGCATTTTTTTTTTTTTGCAACGTAGCTCCCTCCGATGATGTGTCGGGGGTATGGGACCGACGGGGAGACTCCTGCTTAGGGCCCCCCAGGTCTGAGCACCGGGAGCCAGCGGGGAGCACGGCAGGGGAGCTGAGCTAGGGGTCGAGCAGAGGTCCAGGATGAGAAGCGCCTTTGGTCCTGAAGACCCTGCAGGCCTCGTGGGGAGAGCAGACCCCGCACTCGGACACTTAGGAGGACTTTCTCGGTCCTGAGCCTGCGCTTCGGCCTGGCCGCACGCTGCCCCGTAGCCCCTCACCCCTTCACGTCACTGCCGTCGTGTGCTCCAGTAGGCACTTTGCTTTGAAAACACTCGCTCCCCGGAAGCCCGTGCTGCGTGTTCACTCTGCAGACACTGCTGGCCTTCTCCGCCGGCCTAACGCACCGGTCACGCATCACCCTGTTTCTCTCTGCTCAGGCAGGGGCCACCGCGGTTCCAGCCCACTGTGTGTCCTCTGGGGTGTAAGTCGGGGCCTCTAGCCCTCTGCGCTGGCTACCCAAGCCCCTGATCACCACCCTGTCACAGGCCTTTGTTGCGGCTTCTGCCTCTCCTGGGTGAGCTCTTTAAAGTGCCCACATCCTCTCTGACCCTCACTCCAGGAAATCGGCTCTTTGTTGGGTGCTAACATAGCACTGTAGCACTGCAGTCCTGTTGTTCATCGATTTGCTCGTGTGGGCACCAGTAACGTCTCCATTGTGAGACGTGTTGTTGCTGTTTTTGGCATATCCAGTGCTCTCGGTAGCTTGCCAGGCTTTCCGAGAGGGGTGGAAGAATCACACCTGGGTCGGCGCATGGAAGGCAAACGCCCCACCCGCTGTGCTGTTGCTCCAGCCCTGGGCACTGACACAGATTTCAAATTTAGCCGAGCGCTCAGGGAAGGAATACTGGATGAGGGTCGGTCGGTCCTTGTTTTGGCTCCTATAGAAAATGAAGCCGGGGGTGAGCTCGGGGGGGCTTCATCTCCGAGCCGAAGCCACACGTCCAAGCCAAGAACACACGAGATGCCGACTCTCCAATCGTTTCCTTTGCAGGTGGAAAAACTGGTGGATTCGTGGAATTCTTACCCTGACTATGATTTCATTGTTTTTCCTGATCATCTGCATGGGATCTTTTATGCTGATGCTGCTTGTAAGTGTTTTATGTTTTCCTAAGCGTTGCCCGCTTTATCTTTCACCATTGATGGGTTTCAAATCAGTCGAGCGGGTCATACAAAGGAAGATTGTTTGGGCCGGGGCAGTGATTCAGAGCTCAGGGCTGTTTGCCCTGGATGACAGACCCAAGGACAGAGTCCTTCACACCACACGTACCTCCCCAAAGCAGCACTGTGGGCAGCCTTAGAGACCCCCAGCGGGGCCCAAGGAGCATCTTGGTGCCAGGCCTTGGCACTGAAGTGTACATCCGTCCCGGTGGCCTGAATATGTCAGGAGCAGCCCCTGGCCCCTGAGAGTTGCTTCAGAGCCCCGCTCCCCACCCCACCCCCCGCGCCCCTCCCCCAAGCCTGGCTTTCTAGATCAGGTGACTGGCTGGAGGAAGGCATTCCAGGGTGGGGAGAGCGTGGGCAAGGCTTGGGGCAGTGCTAGAATGTGATTCTTGGGGCGGATGTGCAAGTTGTTCATGGACAAAGGCGTTAGCTAGAGGCATGCGGAAGCCGTCCTGGGAGTTGGCTATTTTGTTGCCTATGAGATGGTCATTATGCCAAGCGAGTGTTTCACACTCCCGATTTGTTCACTTCAGACATGCTTCCCGGGGCTGCTGTGTGCCAGGTATTGTGCAGCTTAGGGAGAACTAGGTTCCTGGAAGAGGCTTCTGCGCGCCCTCCTGGCGACTCCCAGCCGTTCTCTTCCTTGTCTCGTTCATTGTCCAAGCGCAAGGACCCAGCTCGCCTGTCTCCCGCCCGCCACACTCCATCCCGACCCAGTGACCCGCTTAGCGCCATGGGGCATGGCTTTCCTTTGCCCTTAGGAAAGGGGCATGTTTAGAAGCGAGATTAGATGTGATTGAGAAACCATCAGTTTCGCAAAAACCTTTTACGGCAGCTCTTATAAGCCCTTCCACGGTGCTTTCCGTCCTCGTTAATTTTACACTTCCTGGGGGAGACCGTGGTAATGAACGGGAGTCAGGAATTGCTTTCTCCGCTCTGCTAATTTGCTGGCATCCTGCAGAGCTTTTTCTTGGGAACAAAAAACGGATCATGGAATAGGACCCGCTGACTGAGAAAGGCAGGGAGGCAGGTGGCCCGAGGGAAGTAGCCCGGCGCCCAGGTACTGGGTGCTCAGGTACCTGCGTGCAGGAGGCGGGGTCAGGAAGAACGGCCCCCTGAGGGCAGGCACTGGGGCTCTGGGGGTCAGGGAACCTTTCCAGAGACCCCCGAGAATCTCCCATTACAGGGCAGTGAGAAGGTCCGGTGGCTGGCCACGGGTCTCAGGAAAGGCTGGCGTCATCTTCTTCCCAGAAATGTGGCTGGGGACCGCAGGGCTGGAGGAGTCTTTGAGGCTCCTGTGCGAGAAAGTTCAGGGCTTACCTGTCCAGCCCTAGAGATCCCAGGACTCACTTGAGCTATTGTTTACCTTCAGAAGTGCCACTTCCGCTCTGACATGGTGTGGCTGCCAGTGTCAGGCCCACACTGCAGGTGTCCAGGGCCCCCATGCTGCACGCTCAGGTGTTGCAACTCAGGTGTTGCGTTCCTGGGCCCGTGGGCGTCAGACCTGCACTCTGGGGCGCCAGACTGAGCTCAGGCGTTGCGTTCCGGGACACAGGCGCACACTGTCCTCCCAGGGCACCGCCCGCTGTGCTGGCCAGGCCAGGCCTTTTGAACAGAGACTTGAAGAAAAAAGAAGTTGTTTTTTTTTTTAATTGTATCACCATGAGATACACAGTTGCAAAGTTGTTCCTGCTTGGGCTTCAGTCATACATTGTTGCAACAGCCTTCCCCTCACCAGCCTCCGTTCCCACCGCCAATGTCCCAAATTTCCTGCACCTGATTATGAAATGATTCAGAACACCCTGGGGGAAAGGACTCCACCCGGGTCTGCACACGTGCAAGCCAAATGCTCTCCCCCGAGTTACTTCCCAGATCCACTCTAAAACACTTCTTTAGTTTTTTTTTTTTTTAGAGGGGATGGGGGCTGGGGGGTAAGAGGGAGGGCGGTCCACAGTGCTCAGAGTTTACTCCTGGGTCGGGGGCCGTGGCGCCCAGCAGTGCTACAGCTTAGTCCTGCTTCTGAGGTCATGGATCTCTCCTAGTGGGCTGGGGGTATCATACAGGGTGCTGGGAACTGAACCCGGGCTGGCCACATGCAAGGCACGTCCTACGCACTGCACTATCCAGCCCCCCAAAACTCTTTTACAAACGTTGTTGCGTATTTGACTTCTGATCCTTTTATTTTGGGGTTGGGAGCCACACTGGGCTCTGCTCAGGGCTTACTCCTGGCTCTGTGCCCAAGGATGACCCCTGGTGGTGCTCAGGGGCCACACGCCGTGCTGACGGTCAGCCCCGGGGTCGCCCGTGCCCCACCCACCCTTCTTTCTCTCTGGCCCGCTTTCTGATATTTTTTTTCTTTTTGGTTTTCGGGGCCACTCCCGGCAGTGCTCCCGGAGTCCTCCTGGCTCTCTCCGTGTTGTGTGTGGGTGGTTTCTCTGCCCCGCCCGGGCACATGTGCCCCTGCAGGAACAGAGCCCGTCTTGGCCAGCCGTTACCAGGCTCCGGGCCTGCGCTGGGGTGCTCTGAGCTCTGTGCTCGGAGGACCATGCAGTGACAGCCACTGCGCCGTCTCCCTGGCCCTCGGGGCCGTACCCAGCCCCACGCAGGGCTTACCCCGGCTCAGTGCTCACTCCTGGTGGGCTGTCAGGGACTGTGCAGGACTGGGGATTGAACCCCCTTTGGCCACAGGCAAAGCAAAACCCCTGCGCTGTCTAACTTGCCCCCAAAGGTACTTTTTAAGGCTCCTACAGAGGCGCCAGCAGGGTCCTCCCTCTAAGGTGGTTTTTTTTTTCTTTTTGGGGTCACACCCAGCGATGCTCAGGGGTTACTCCTGGCTCTGCACTCAGGAATCACCCCTGGCGGTGCTTGGGGGACCATATGGGATGCCGGGGATCAAACCCGGGTCAGCCGAGTGCAAGGCAAATGCCCTCCCCGCTGTGCTATCGCTCCGGCCCCCATAAGGTGTTTTCTGACAGTGTGGAGCGTTAGTTTCTCCTCTCCTTCCGCCCGGTCTATTTTAAGGATTTTAAGGGAATGTTTTGAGTCTCATTTTCTATTTACCCAGAAGTTCCATATTTATCTACTTGCAAACTGTAATGAACATCATAAAATGTGTGATGCTATTAAAAACTCCTTATTTTCTCCTTTTAGTTAAATGACACTACAGTGTTAATGGTTGCTCTTGAGTAAACGTGTCTACAAAAATTGCTTCAGTGCATTGGTATTTTTAATTTTTATTTATTTTTTACTTTTAATGCACATTGATATTTTTAAAGCCCTCTGATTTTTATAAATAACATGAACTTGTTATTTTATCTTTCAATATTTTTTATTTTTTATTTTTTTTGCTTTGGGGGCCACATCTAATGCTATTCAGGGGACCTTATGGGATGCCCGGGATTGAACCTGGATTGGTGCCCTCTGGCCCCAGTCATTTAAATTTTAACACCTAAGCATTGTCCTCATTCCAGGAATTTTTTTGTTGTTGTTCAAAATGACATGATATTATGTAAAAAATATTTATAGAACACACTTCTGACTTTTTAAAAAAGAAATATTGGTAATTTAGCATAGTATTTTCTCATCATGTGACTAAAAGTACATGGTTACTTAAAACTCTTTTATTATGTTGCACATAAAATAGGTAGAGTAGAGGGAAATAGCTTAAGAAAATCCTGAGCAGTGGATTTGGGAAAGCTAATTTTGGGAAACTTAAAAAGAAATCTCGGGGGGAGGGGGGGTTGGAGCAATAGCACAGCGGGTAGGGGGTTTGCCTTGCACGCAACAGACCTGGGTTCGATCCCCGGCATCCCATATGGTTCCCCAAGCACTGCCAGGAGTAACCCCTGAGCATTGCTGGGTGTGACCTTCCCCCACAAAAAAATGAAATCTCAGAGCCAGGGAGGTAAGTTGGCGGGAGGAGGCTGGACACGTCTGGAAGGTGCAGGCTGGGCTCCCCGTGCCAGGTTCGGAGAACCACTGGGCATGTGGAAGTGACCGAGCTCGCACCAAGAGTAGCCCCAGGGCTCTGCTGGGCGTGACTCCAAAAAGCCAAGAAAAACTGGAACTGAAATCTCACAGTATATCCTTGGGCACTTTGGCAAACTGTTTTCTAAACAGAACGGTTCAGGCTTTACCAACCCCGCTCTCTGATTTTCAGGTTTTGTTCTTAACTCTTTTAAAAAGATTCTTTTTTTTTCAGTCCGGGCTATGTGGAAACAGGCCCTTGGACAAGCAGGTTCTCAGAGCTAAAGCAGTTAGTGTGCTGAGTTTGCCAGTGTTTTCATTCCTTAGTTCATGGTCGTAATACAGGTTCAGTTTGCCATTTGTCACGATGCTGCATCTTCAGGAATTGCCTGTCCCAATATTGATAGACAGTGCTGATCGCAGGCCACCAAAAGGACCATCAAATACGGATTTGTAATGATATACCCTCTTTTTTTTTTTTTTTTTTTGCTTTTTGGGTCATACCCGGAGATGCTCAGGGGTCATTCCTGACTTATGAACTCAGGAGTGACCCCTGGCGGTGCTCAGGGGACCATATGGGATGCTGGGATTCAAACCCGAATCTGCCTTGTGCAAGACAAATGCCCTACCCGCTGTGCTATCACTCCAGCCCCTGATATACCCTCTTAATCGGCATGCTTATAGGGCCCTGCGCTGACAGAGTGGTGTAGAACCAGGCTGCCAAAGTGGGTGTCTGTGCAACAGGTCCTGTCCGATCTGCTGAGTTCGAGTGCCATGGATTAGTTAGAGATACGTGTGGCTGGAGATAGTCTCTCAGGCAGGAGAGTGCATGATCCCGGGCAAGTCATTTGTCCCGGGGCTGGAGCTAATAATAGAGCAGGTAGGTGCTGTCCTGGCAGGGTTTTAATCCCTTGCAAGGAAGAAATACATGAATTATTAACAGAATAGATGGTTAAGAACAAACTTACATAAGCTTTAATGTATGATCATTTCTCTACCCCAAGAAACAAAATCACCCCCAAAACCCCACAGTGCAGTAATGAGAGATAAAATATTATAGTCACCTGTGACCAATGTTTATTTATTTATTTTGGCTTGGGGGGGTGCCACACTGAGCAGTGCTCAGAGCTTGGTCTTGGCTCTGCACTCAGGGTTTTCTCCGGACGGGGCTTGGGGACCATATGGGATACAGAGGATTGAACCTGAGTCAACTCTGTGCAAGGCAAGTGCCCTGCCCCGTTGCACTTTCACTCCTGCCTTGTGAGCAAAGTTTAATTGCTTATGTCACTTACATTTTAAACTCCAGTCTCATTTCTTCTCCCAGAGATGGCATTCTTGGCCTTCTTCAGTAAAATACTCCTTTGTTTACTTCTGGGACATCCCTTGGTTTTAGTGATATTGAATACTGATACTCTTTTGCTGCTGGGCATTTAAAATCAGTGAAAATGGGGCAGCTAAAGGTCCCATAAGTGCTTAGCACGGTAAGCTGCTTAGATGCTTGTCCTGGGCTCGGAGTAATGCACGTTCCTGGCTCCCGCTGTTTCAGGTCCTGGGCATCCAAGTGAAATGCTTCCATGAAATCATCACGATCGGCTACAGAGTTTATCGTTCTTACGACCTGCCGTGGTTCAGAACACTGAGCTGGTAAGTAACTTAGAGCTTCACCCGTGACAACCCAGTTCTTCTCTGCAGTTTCCCAGGGAGCATCCTGATTAGTCAGAACCCAAAGAGGTCTTCTAGGTTGACGCTGGAGAAATAGAAATAAAGACACCGTATCTGACTTCCGAGAAGGATCCCATTCCTGCCGACCCCACGGTGCCTCCACACAGAACCCAGAGTGTCGTGGAGACTTTCTTTATCGTCCGTACCAGCCTCTCGTTGCTTGTTTCTTTGTTTTTTGTTTTGTTTTTGCTTTTTTTTTGGGGGGGGTCACACCTGGTGATGCACAGGGGTTACTCCTGGCTCTGCACTCAGGAATTACCCCTGGCGGTGCTCAGGGAACCATATGAGATGCTGGGAATGGAACCCCAGTCGGCCGCGTGCAAGGCAAATGCCCTCCCCGCTGTGCTATCACTCCAGCCCCACTCTCGTTGCTTGTTTGTTCCTGAGCCACCCCCGGGCTGTGCCCAGGGCTAACTCCTGGCCCTGCACTCAGGGGTCACTCCAGTTGGGCTTGGGAGACCATCTGGGGTGCCGGGGATCGAACCCGAGTCAGCTCAGGTTCAGTACTTCCCGTACTGTCTCTCTGGCCCCTTGATTAGCTTCTTAAGGGACAGAGCCGGCCCCAAAGGGCACAGGGGAGAGTGACCATCACTGTTTCGAAAAGTAAATTCCCGGGGCCAGAAAGACAGTGCAGGGGCAGGACATACACCCTGCCTGCAGCAACCCCAGTCTTGTCCCTGGCACCACACGGTCTCCCCGCGTCCTTGGTGCCGGGTGGCCTGGGTGGTCCCCAGCCCCACAGCCCCACAGCCGCAGGCCCTTCCACTGAGCCCTGAGCGTGCTTGGCTGAGAACCCCCCATAGGCGCCCCCCAGCCTCCAGGGGCCCCCTTGGTGGGCCCCACCCCCCCGGAACTCAGGGTTCCACATTGTACGCACACTTGTACTTCGTGATTGAAATTTTGTTTGGGGGCCCCCTGTGACAGTGTTCAGGAACGACTCCCCTCTCTGTGCTCAGGGGGCCAGTCTGTGCTGGCACCCAGAATGGAACCCAGGCTCCGCATGTGAAGTGAGCGAGTCCCCAGTCCTGCCATCACCGTTCCTTAAAAGGGCTGATCTGTCCCATGTTGCCTGTGTGGGTGATCTCGGTTCATGGTAGGCCACACTCAGAATTCGGTGTCTTTGTAGCCTCTGTGTGTGTGTGTGTGTGTGTGTGTGTGTGTGAGAGAGAGAGAGAGAGAGAGAGAGAGACAGAGAGAGAGAGACAGAGACAGAGACAGAGACAGGTATAGAGAGGAGAGAGAAAGAGAGGAGACAGGGAGAAAGAGAGAGATAGAGAGGGAGAGAGAGAGGAGACAGAGAGACAGAGAGACAGAGGGAGAGAGAGGAGAGAGAAAGAGAGGAGACAGGGAGAGGAAGGGGGGCAGAGAGAGACAGACAGAGGGAGAGAGGAGAGAAAGAGAGGAGACAGGGAGAGGGAGAGAGAGGAGAGAGAAAGAGAGGAAACTGGGAGGGGGAGAGAGAGAGGCAGAGAGACAGGGAGAGAGAGGAGACAGGAGAGGGAGAGAGAGACAGAGAGAGATAGAGAGAAAGACAGAGGGAGAGAGAGAGAGAAAGAGAGGAGACAGGGAGAGAGAGAGAGAGAGGGAGAGAGAGAGGAGACAGAGAGAGAGAGAGAGGAGACAGGGAGAGGGAGAGAGAGAGACAGAGACAGAGAGACAGAGGGATAGAGAGGAGAGAGAAAGAGAGGAGACAGGGAGAGGAGAGAGAGAGACACAGAGACAGAGAGAGAGAGGAGAAAGAGGAAACGGAGAGGGAGAGAGAAGGAAAGAGAGAGAGGAAACAGAGAGAGAGGAGACAGAGAGAGAGGAGAGAGACACAGAGACAGAGAGAGGAGAAAGAGGAAACAGGGAGAGGGAGAGAGAGAGGAGACAGAGAGAGAGGGAGAGAGAGAGAGAGGGAGAGAGAGAGAGAGAGAGATCAGTGGTTTCTTTAGGATGGAAACCCGAGCTGAAGGTTTGCCTCCCTCCTTCCTGCACCCCTGGAGCAGACTTCCCCTCCCAGAGCGTGTCACTTTCCTGAGAGTTGGGGATCGGGGAGGGTGTCCCATCTTGACTGCTCCTGTTGTTGCCCCTTCTTTCAGCCCACACCCTTGACATGCCACAGAGTGCACAGTCGGCGGGAGCAGGGGACTGTGCGGGGGGTGGACGCCAGGAGCCGGGGTTACTCTGGCCACACAGCACTGTACATATCGCCAGCAATTTCTCACCCACAAAATACTGACAATAAGTGTTATCTGTGGGTTCTCGGAAACTGCAAATTTAAGCAAAATGATGTCTGACAAAACCAGTTCCAGCACAGCTAATTGGCGCAAACAGGAGCCAGGCTCCAGTGGCAGATTTCTGTGTGCCTGGGCGAGTGCCCTCATGCCTGGCCCCAGCGCCCACCCACACTGCCCGCCAGTCAGCCTCCCCGTGCATCCCGGCAGCCGCTCTTTCCCAGCACATTTCAGCGTCTCTGGATGCCAGAGGGGACCCTTCCGTGGAACCCACCCTGGGCACGAGCCACTCCCAACGCAGGCGCCTCACACACCCACGCCCACTCCCACGGGCCTAGGAGTGTCGTTCAGAAGTTGGGTTTCATAGCTGGGCGCCACGTTCAGCTGTGCTCAGGGTTTGCTTCTGTCCCTGTGCTCGGGAGGGACCCTGCTGTGCTCTGGGGACCACGTGGGGCCTGGGATTCGGACCGGGGTCGGCAGGATGCAAAAGTGGACCTCATTAATTGGTAAGAGTATCTGCTAGGGACATTTTTTTGGAGTAACATTTAATTTTTTTTTTTGATCTTTAATTGAATCGCTGTGAGATATACAGGTTCAGAGTTGCTCGTGATTGGGGTTCGGTCGTATAATGTTCCAACACCCAACCCTTCACTGGTGTCTATTTCCCACCAGCAAGTGTCCCCAGTTCCACCAGTGTCCCTGGTGGAATATCCCTGCCACATACCCCCCCACCCCAGCCCATCCTCCCAGTTCCCTTTTTGGCACTGCAGGTTGTAATACTGTGACTGAAAGGTTGTCACGTAGATCATTTGACCCCCTTTCAGCACTCAGTTCCCGTCCAGAGTGATCACGTCCAACTCTCATTGTCATCGTGGCCCCTTCTCTGTCCTAACTCCACTCCCCGCCGTGACCGTTTGCTTTCTACCATGGACAGGTCCTCCTGGCTCTGGTTTCTACTGTCTTTGGGTATTATCCACATGCTGGTGATTTTGCTCAGCTGTCAGTTCCCGCTGACGTTGTAGCCCCTGGGGAGAGAAGTTGAATGACCTCTGACCTCTGCTTCATCTCTCAGTGTTCCTGGGTGGGAGGGGGAGGGGCAGGATTTGACTTGGAGTCTTTACTATCAAAACAGAAGAGGACTAGAGAAATACTACAGGGCTTACGGTACTTGCCTTGCGTGCCACTGACCCTGGTGTGGATCTCCGTCACCACAGAGCCCCCCAACACCACCGTGTCACTCCTACCACCTCCAAAATGACAGGGCTTTTAATTATAAACGGAATAGTAGGTATAAGAGAGCGAGACGGACAGATGCGCATTGGAAGTGCATTTGTTGTTTCTTCGCTATCTGTTTCTGAGCAAACTAAAGCCATTTTCAGTAAATGTTTTGTCAATGGAAAAATGTGAAGTTTAGGGGCTGGAGCGATAGCACAGCGGGTAGGGCGTTTGCCTTGCACGCAGCCGACCTGGGTTCGATTCCCAGCATCCCATATGGTCCCCTGAGCACCACCAGGGGTAATTCCTGAGTGCAGAGCCAGGAGTAACCCCTGTGCATCGCCAGGTATGACCCAAAAAGCCAAAAAAAAAAAACAAAAAAAAATGTGAAGTTTAAAATGGGAAGGTACTACTGTGGTAAGTCTATCTTTAGTTGGTCTTCTGAACTTGGTTTTTTTTTTTTTTTTTAAATCTTTCATCATCAAAAGGTAGAGAAGGCTTCTGTTGCATTTGTGGGGAGAAAGAGCTTCAAATATTAAAAAGCTAATTGTTCTTAAATTGTAGGTATTTTCTCCTGTGTGTCAACTACTTTTTCTATGGTGAGACTGTAGCTGATTATTTTGCTACCTTTGTTCAAAGAGAAGAGCAGCTGCAGTTCCTCATCCGCTACCACAGATTCATATCATTTGCCCTCTACCTGGCAGGTAAGTTAGGGAAGAGTGCTGCTTTGAAATATATTTACAAATACGTTGGGGTGAGGGTCTAAATGCCAAAATTATAAACTTATAAATATATTTGGGCAAGGGTCTAAATGCCAGTATTATAAAGTCACAAATATATTTGGGCAAGGGTCTAAATGCCAGTATTATAAAGTCACAAATATATTTGGGCGAGGGCCTGTCCCAGTGTTCAGTGGGTAGGTGGTTCTGGGAGCCAGCAAAGCCACACTCTGTGGTTGGGGACATGCGTGTTGGAAGTGGAACTCAGAGCCAAAAATGAAACTTTGAACCATGCCCTGGACCCTGGGGGATAATAAATATATTTTATTTTCATGTTACTTAATTCATAACATCCTACTGTTATTTGTTATCCAGCTTCACATTGTGTGCAAGCATGAGGCTATTTGTTTCATCATCACCTTAAATAGCAACTATTCCTTCCTGGTCGTTAGAAAAAAAATTGTTGGGGCAGGCATGGAAGGGCAGGTGAAGCCCTTGCCTTGTAGGCAGCTCACCTCGGTTTGGCCCCCCAGCATCCGGTGTGGTCACCTGAGCCCTGCCAGGAGTGGCCCCTGAGCACAGAGCCAGGAGTGGTCCCTGAGCACAGAGCCAGGAGTGGTCCCTGAGCACAGAGCCAGGAGTGGCCCCTGAGCACAGAGCCAGGAGTGGTCCCTGAGCACAGAGCCGGGAGTGAGCCCTGAGCACAGAGCCGGGAGTGAGCCCTGAGCACAGAACCGGGAGTGGTCCCTGAGCACAGAGCCAGGAGTGAGCCCTGAGCACAGAGCCAGGAGTGAGCCCTGAGCACAGAGCCGGGAGTGAGCCCTGAGCACAGAGCCGGGAGTGAGCCCTGAGCACAGAGCTGGGAGTGAGCCCTGAGCACAGAGCCGGGAGTGAGTCCTGAGCACAGAGCCAGGAGTGACCCTGAGCACAGAGCCAGGAGTGGTCCCTGAGCACAGAGCCAGGAGTGAGCTCTGATCGACACAGCCAGGTATGACCCAGACACCAAAAACACAAAATGGAAAAATGCTAAATAGCGGCTTGATGCTCACCCTCATATATTTGACCATTCTGAGCACAGTGAATTGATTATTCATTGTATGAGTGAGATGGGGGAGACCAAAACAGATAACTTCAATTCTTCGAATTTTTGTTTCAGTCAAAATTTCCAGTAGTTCTGCTTTCCAGAGCAGCTGTATCTCTTGTGTGAGATGTGTGGTAGGTGCCGGAATGCAGCTCTGCCTGGGCCGTGGGGGACTGGCAGGGGTCTCTCCTCCACTCAGAAGGAACCGGCCCCACTCCCTTTCTTGACGATCTGTGAGCGTGGGGCCAAAGGGTGGCGCAGAGGGTCGGGCGCTCGCAGCAGCTGTTCTGCGTTTGGTCCCAGGTGCAGTACATTCCCTGCATCCCCACCGGGAGCGGTCCCTGAGCACAGAGCCAGGAGGAAGCTGTGAGCACCGCACAAAGCAAGTAGAATTACATAAGAGCATGAAAGTGTCTGTGATTTCTATTAAGCCCAGTGATTTGTTTTATTCCATGTTATTATGGTAACAGTCACAAAATTATTCTTAATTAGAATATAATAAAATGTGACTGAACTAAAATGACTTAAAACTTATAAAACCTAATGACTAAGAAAATATTATTTAATGATTTATTTTATGAAATATAATTTGTATCTATATATGCATACTTAAAAAGTGAGGTAGTTTCTGGGGCTGGAGCGATAGCACAGTGGGTAGGGCGTTAGCCTTGCACGCGGCCAACCCAGCTTCGAGTCCCAACCCAGCTTAGCATCCCATACGGTTCCCTGCACACCAACAGGGGTAGTTCCTGAGTGCAGAGCCAGGAGTGACCCCTGTGCATCGCCAGGTCTGACCCCCGCCCAAAAAAAACCAGTGAGGTAGTTTCAAAATTTATAATGCAAACAACTTGCAGCCATCGCTTTTGCTCTTTGAAGTAATATGCCTGTCTCCTTGAGGCCGTGCCCCTGGCTCCCTGCTGTAACTGCTCGGGCACAGCTTTTATTGCTGTCCTTGATACTATTAAACAAGCGTCTAAAATACAGTGATTGTTGTCCATCTGCTGCGATGCTGTCCCTGTCCATGTGTGTCCAGCAGAATCTGACGAGTGCGATGTCAGAACATGAGGTGGCCTCACCTGCGGCTCCCTCTCTAGTTTGCTGGAACACTTGAGCGCCCTGTCTCATCACCCCCTGGGGCAGTGGGATGCATTCTGTCATTCACGTGGCCGGGCTGGGCTGATCGGGCCCTCCACGCGTGACGCCACTGCGCACGCTCGAGTTGTTCTGGTTTCAGTATATTTTATTCATTATAGCTAGCCCCACCTTTTTGTTTGTTTGTTTAGTAATTATCTGCTTAACAATCCACTTTAGTAATTGCTTCATGTATTTTCATACATATAATTTTCATCTGTTCATATACGCGTCATATATATTGCTTCATGTATTTAGTAAATGCTTCGTCCTTTCTGACTCCACTTTTATGAAATAAGGTCATGATTCTTCTTTATTATTAGTTCTGCCATAGAAATAACCTGCCCTTGCTTTTTTTAGGTTCACAGATTCAGAGAGGCTCCCTGAAGGTCATTCTTCCGCCAAATGCTTGAGCGCCTCTCAGAGAGCCCCGGGGCGTGGCATGAGGGGCACGAGGAAATCAGGCCACTCGCCCGCTTCCATGGTCTTGATACTAGAGAACCTTTTTTTTTTAAAAAAAAAAATGGGTTTTGCGACACATGCGAGTTAAGCTCAGGGCTTACTCCTAGTTCTGTGCTCAGGGATCACTTCTGGCAGTGCCCAGGGACCTTCCGTGGTATTGGGTTTAAGCCCAGGTCTGCTGTGTACCAGGCAGGTGCCCCACCTGCTGTACGCACGCTCTCTCACTCGCTCACTCTCTCTCGCTCTCTCTCGCTCTCACTCTCTCGCTCTCACTCTCTCTCTCTCTCTCTCTCTCGCTCTCTCTCTCTCTCGCTCGCTCTCGCTCTCTCTCTCTCTCTCTCTCTCTCTCTCTGGCCCCAGCCCTGGAGCTGTGTGTCATTGCTGAAAGATGATTAAGGCCCTAAAAGAGTCTGACGAAGGGGGAGGGGTCCCTGCACAGCCAGGGCTCGGGGAGGCCGGTGAAGGCCGTGGAGAAGCCGTGGCAGGAGTCGAGAGACTTGGAAGCAGATGGGGAGCAGGTGCCTGCCCCGTGCCGGGGGTCAGGCCTCGGGACAGGAGCGGAGGGTGGGGCACGGTGCAAAGGTTTGCAGGAACCACACCTCTGAGACCTTATCTCCTGGGTTTGGACTCTCATACTGATAAATTCCCTGGAGCATTTTTAATTGTGTGTGTGTGTGTGTGTGTAGTGGGGGGAGGGGGGTTGGGATCACACCTAGCGGTGCCTGGGGCTTCCTCCTGGCTCTGTGCCCAGGGATCAGTGCTGGAAGGTGAGGGACCGTGTGGAGTGTGGGGACCAAGGCCGGTCAGCTGCGCACAAGGCCAGCGCCCTCCCTGCTGTCCTGTCCTCCGGCCCCTGCTAGGCGACAGGGGACTCGTTTGGGCAGAAGCAGCCCTGGCAACATGCTCTCGCTTCTCTGCCCTCCTCTTACCCACCAGTCTCTGAGCTGAATTTCCCCCCATGGTTTAGCCCTTAACGGTGGACCAGCGGCATTAATGATACAGAAGTTGCCTCAGTACTTGAGCCAGTGGGAAAAGTGTACCTGCTATTAAAGAAAAGATTAAAAGCAATATTTTTAAAGGTTGGTGATGTCGGGACCATGAATGTGATGTTCAAGCCTTCCCACATTATTTCTCTCCGGAAAGTGACATGCGGCTTTGAGTGTTTGCCGCCTTTCCCGTGGGCCTGAGGGACAGCACGGCCTTAAGGCGCTGGCCTGGTGATGCACCTTCGCTGGTGCGAATCCCAGCACCACATACGTTCCCCTGAGCACCGCCAGGGGCCACTCCTGAGCAGAGCCAGCCATGGGCACCCCCGGGTCTGGGCCAGTCCCCGCACCCCAACTGTTTGCCCAGAGTTCTATAGATCTTTGGGGTGGGGGGCTCCCAGGCTGTCCTCAGGGGTCCCAGAGGCCACTCCTGGCAGCACTTGGTGAGCTAGAAGGGGCAGTTGAATAGTGGGACCCCGCTGTGTGCCACTGCTCAGGCCCAGTGGTGCCAGGTTCCAGGTCGCTCGGAAGGGAGAGCCACGCAGAGCGGGGGGTGTCACTCAGCCCCCCCCCCGCTTCCTGCTGCTTTTGTGGTGCAGAGGGTCACGTGCGCCTTCTAAGGGAACACGAGGCCAGGCCAGGAGCTCTCGTGGGCCCCCCCCCTCTCTCACCGCCTGCGTCCTGGGCTTCCCAGGCCAGGCTCTGCTGTGGCTCTCTGCCCTGCCCCGCATCCCCCAGCCCACCCCCAGCCCGCCTGCTCAAGCCCAGTCTCAGCCGGGGCCTGTGTAACCTCTGGAGCACTGTAGCCAGTGGTCATCCCTGGGGTGCCCGAAGCCTTGGGCACGGTCCTCAGAAGGACTTAGCCGGGGTCCAGAGTTCATTTTGTAAAGGCCGCCCCAGCGCCCCAGCGAGGATTTTATAGCTTCTGGTGGGGGCTGGGGAAGCCGTTTGGGGCCACGCTGGCCGTGCTCGGGGGCTACTCCTGGCAGTTCAGGGGTCTCTCCTGGCCGTGCTGGGGGACCAGGAGGTACCAGGGACCAGGCCCTCACTGTGCCTTGCCCCCGTACGGTCTTCCCACGGGTGACAGATTATCTTCTGTCTCTGAGCACTCAGCTCTAAAAATGTTGCAGACTAGAACATCTGACTAACTTCATCTGAAATTAAACTCAGCTTATGTATTCCCAGTTTTTGCCTCTATGAGAAATTCTTTAAAATTCAGCCATATGCCACTTGTATAGTGGACAAGATATGCTTCATAGAGCCTCCTCCTCTTTCTCTAACGTTCTTAGACTTAATATAGTAGGAATGCAGTTAGTAAAATAATTTAAATAAATCAAGGGTATACAATTGCTAATATGATTTGTAAATCTTGTGATAATTAAATGACATTTTCATAATATCTAGCTATAATTATTGGTATGCTATAATTATTATGATTCTGATCCATGTTGGGCCACTTTGCCTACGGAATCCCATGATTTGGTGCTCAAGGATCAATAGGATTTGATAGTTTAAGTAATTTTTAGCCATATGATCTTTAAAATGAAAGCTTTTGTATGTTTTTCCAAACATAGAAATAACAACAGGTACTTAAGTCATAGAAATGTTGGAAGCACTAAATGAGTTTAGATTTGTGAAAACGCTTACGCCAGAGTCTAGAACTTACGCCCTGCCCCGTGAGTTGAATTAGCTGCTGTAGTGATTGTTTGATCTGGGGGCTTGGGGGTCACATGCGGCAGCACTTTGGGCTTAACGCTGGCTCTGTGCTCAGGGGCCCCTCCTTGCCGTGCTCAGGGAACCGGATGTGGTGCCGGGACGAGGATGGGGCGACTGTGTGCGAGGCAGGGTCTGCGGCCCCTCGTAGGAATTGTGGTGCGTCAGGTTGAGATGTCAGCACTCAGCCCCTGTGCCGGATCGATACAGCAGCACCTTTTATGCAGCTGAAATTGGAAATTTGTTTTTCCATATCCATCTTTTCGCAAGAGCCTCATTTCGTTTGATTAACACCAGGGAGTATTTACCGAATTTATGCCTGGGAATGTGTTAGGCGCTTTGGAGATACAAGATTGTTTTCCTTCAAGAAACTTGTGTTTAAGATGCTCAGGTGTTTGGCCAGTGAGGTGGTACAGAGGTCAAGGCCCTTGCCTTACACGCCGCTGACCCACGGTCGATCCCCAGCATCCCATATGGTCCACCGAGCACCCCCAGGAGTGAGCACCCCCAGGGCGGCACTGTGAGGTGTGCCGCCCGCCACCCCCTATCCCCAAATGCTTAGGCCTGGGATGGTTCCGTGGTAGGTGCCTGCTTTGTGCAAGGTCCGGAGGTCAGTCACCATGTGAGACGCCAGTGGCACAGGCGCGGGTGACCCCTGGAGCACTGTAGCCAGATGTGCGCCCCCTGCAGGCGCCACGGCTGTGTTGGCCCCGACGATGTGTGTCCTGGTGCTCTGAGCAACAGCAGAAAGAAGGGGAGAGAATGGTTCCTACGGGCGCAGGAAAGAGGGCCCCTCACTCCGTGGAAACACGGGCCGAGGCGTGGCAGAGACGATTAAGGCCTGTGGGGTCCGTGCATCGTTTACTCCGTAGCAGTTGGCATAACCAGCGCATATGTTTTTGTTCTTGAACAGGTTTCTGCATGTTTGTGCTGAGCTTGGTGAAAAAGCATTATCGCCTGCAGTTTTATATGGTGTGTATTAACCTTTATTGTCTGGTCGCTACATATATATATGTATATTTATTTATATATACAGTCATAACACTTACACTTTTTTCTATAGGGAGGATATATTTCATCTAATCTGAACTGAAACCTATACACTAATGAACAGTGCATTTCTAAATGTCAGGATTTTAGTTTGGGATGACTAAATATAAAAAGCTGGAGTTTAAAAATTTGTGAAGGGCCGGAGAGATAGTGCAGGTGGGTCAGGTGCTTGCCTTGCACACAGCCGGCCCAGCTTCAATCCCTGTCACCCCACAGGGTCCCCTGAACGTGCCAAGAGTCATCCCTGAGCACAGAGCCAGGAGTAAGCCCTGAGTACAGCCAGGTGTGGCTCAAAAACAGTTTTTGAGATTCAATTTTTTTTTAAATGTTTTCAGTTTCCCTTGAATCTGAACATTCAAAAGTTTTTCTTTGAATATTTTCAAAGACTACAAAATTATAGTAATGCATTTGGAATCCTTAAATCTGTAGAAATGTGTAGAGTTTCTACAGTCTCATGGATATAGCCAGAATCCCTAAAGAAAATCTGCTTCTATACTGTGTTCCCTGGTGTGGCTATATTTAGTCACAGAGCCGTATGATTATCTTTTATTATACGGTATTATAAGGTATTACATTCCTGTTTCCTTGAACAGTGTTTGTCTTGTCAAACTTATTACTGCACAAGATAGACGTCTTTTATTTCATACAAAGGTAATTAGAAATTTAAAATACAGTGTAGCATTTAGATCTGTAAATTCTTGAAATAGTGTATTGGCTTATATGTTCTGTTCTTTTTAAATTTTATCATTATTATTATTATAGTTATTGTTTTGACATAGGCACTGATATTTATAAAGCTTTTTTGAGCATGGCCAGAGCCGTTAGACAGCAGGGAGGGCGTTTGTCTTGCACACGGCCGACCCAGGTTTGATCACTGGCATCCCATATGGTCCCCCAAACACTACCAGGAGTGGTGGTAGAGGCAGGAGTAAGCCCTGAGCATCACCAGGTGTGGCCCCAAAGCAAACAGAGATCCAACATAATGTAGTAATAATGTACAGTTTGTACATCCTTACAAGTAATGATGAAGAGTTTCAGCCATTCGGTGGTACAGCCCCAGACCCACCACCAGTGTCAGTGTCCCTCTACCAGTGACCCAAGTCCCCTCCGTCTCCCCATACTACCGCCTTAGCAAACTCATTTTCATCTGTTTATTTTTTAGTCACTGTGATTTACACAGTTGCTTCCAGCCGGGTTTCAGGCATCCGTTGTTCCCCCACCGCCATTCACACGAACTCGTGTTCTTTCCACTTTGTCTTTCGGTGAGCCATTCAGACATCCCTCTGTGCACTCGTCCTGGGACAGTCACAGTAGTTCTTTTTTTTTTTTTTTGATAATTGGTTTTCCATTAAAAGATTGTATGTTTTCAGTTTTTAGAAAAGGTCATGCGGCCGCATTAGCGGCCACGTGGTTTGGATGTGTTCCAGTCCCGCAACCCGGAGCTGTGTTAGTTGCTGCTCAGTGTCGCCAGGGCTCCATCTGGAGAAGGTGTGCTGGCTGTACCTCCTCCGTCTGGATCCCCGGTGTTGCTGGCCCGGTTTCGGGTCCGGAGCATTTCTCTGGCCGCATTGCTCACCAGAATGCCTGGCCTCTTCTCTGTTGGATGTAACAAGATGGCGCCGAGGGTGGGTCGAGGGCATGACTTCCAGCGGCCGGGGCCATTTGGAGGTTGGGCTGGCGCCGCTCCACTCCAGTGCCCCCCCCCCCAAGGCTCGGATGAGTCACAGTAGTTCTTAAATTTCTAATTTCACAATTCTTAAGAAGAATGGGGTGAGAGCCAGAGCCACAGTACGGCGGGTAGGGCGCTTTCCTGGCACGCGGCCGACCCATGTTCAGTCTCTGTCCTCCAAGCCTGCCAAGAACGATCCCTGAGTACAGAGCCCAGAGTAAGCCCGGAGCACTGCCTGCTGTGGCCCCAAAATAACCAAACCGAAACAAAAGGATAAGAAGAATGGGGGCCCCAGAGAGATAGTACAGTGAGTAGGGTGCTGTGTCTTTCACGCAGCCAACCCAGGTTCCATCCCCGGTACACCATCTAGTCCCCCAAGAGTGATCCCTGAGCGCAGAGCCAGGAGTCAGCCCTGAGCACATCCTGGCATGGCCCCAAAACAAAGACGGCAAAAGAAGAATGAGGAAAATAGCCACTGAAAGTAGAAACAATAGAAAATCCTCTGAAAAGGAAAGGGATGCCCATTGGAAAGGAGTCCCTTACGCATTTGGATACGAAGAAGTTGAGAAGCCGTTTTATAAAGTGCGGTCAAAGCCCAAGAGATGCGTGTATTGCTGTCAGCCTTTACCCATCCACACTGATGGACAGAGGGACGCAGAGGACACGGACTCTCAGGCCAGACGCGCTTGGTGACACAGAGGCCTTGGGAAGGTGCCCACTGAACGCTGTCGTTGGACAGAGCTGTGGAGGCTGGCCTTCGAGATTGGGCAGCTCAAGCGTCAGGGCAGTTGAGCGCGCTGTCTTTCGAAGTAAGACGTAGCTCTGTAGGCGGGGGTGATTCCCTAAAAGAATGTTGGTTTCACTTTATTTGTAAACAATTTTTTAATAGCCATGTAACGCAGCCAGAGCACGTGCCATTAAGTGCCACAACACCTCTGATTTCTCATTGTCAGTTTAATCTGTTGAGTCAAGATTATGCTTTCAATTTTTTTTTTTCTTTTTGGGTCACACCGGTGATGCACAGGGGTTACTCCTGGCTCATGCACTCAGGAATCACCCCTGGCGGTGCTCAGGGGACCATATGGGATGCTAGGAATCGAACCCAGGTCGGCCACGTGCAAGGCAAACGCCCTACCCACTGTGCTATCGCTCCAGCCCCACAATTTTTTTTTTTACAGGTTTCCTTTTTTTTCTTACAGGGGTTAGTACTGGCTCTGCACTCAGAAATTACTCCTGGCAGTGCTTGGGGATCCTGGGAATCGAACCCGGGTTGGCCACATGCAAGGCAAACACCCTCCCCACTGTGCTATCTCTCCAACACCTTCATTTTCATTTTTACAGGTTTATTTTTTCCAGTTTAGTAGAGTATTCTTTTTTATTTAGCATACCATTGTGTGTGTGTACACTTTCCTGGTTTTTAGGTTTAACTCGGTACCAAAATAAGTATTACTTTCTAATGGTATTTATTTTGCATGATCTTGTCTTACAAAATTTGACCGGCAGTCATGTTACAAATTCAGAATTGCTCTTGCTTTCTGGGCTGCACCGGTGGTTGTGTTCACTGATTGTTGTGTTATTAACAGTTCGCATGGACTCATGTCACTTTGCTGATAACAGTCACGCAGTCACATCTTGTCATCCAAAATCTGTTTGAAGGCATGATATGGTAAGGGAGCAGCGTTCCGTATTCTGCTTTGTATTTCTGTCGCCTCCTCTCTGAGTCCTTTCACACTGCGCGGAGTCTTGAAGATTCTTTGTTGGTCTATTTTATTCGAGTCGGCTGCCTTACTAAGGTTGGCTTACTTTTTGATACTGAAGATGCTTTGTTAGTAACTGGAAATCTCCTTAGGTACCAAATGCAAATTTTTTCATAAAAGTTCCAAAGAATTAAATCCGTCTTCAAGCATTACTGTACCTTAATGTGACTTTTTACAAAACAGCCTAAGTAGAAGATAATTGGGCTGGGGACAGTCTAGAGGGTAATGCACTTGCTGATCCCACTTATGGTCACACCTCCAGGAGTGACCCCTGAGGGCAGACCCAGGAGTGACCCCTGAGCACTGCCAGGTGTGACCCCAAAACAAACAGGGAAAAAGAGTAGATAATGTGTTTGGAGTACGAAAAGAATATACAAGTCTGTCAGCACATCGTGTGCTGACGCTACATTATCTACATTGGGGTAGGTTCTTGCAGATTCAGGAAATATTTTTATTAGCTAGGAACGAAAAGAAAACTCTGCTCAGGGGCATGGGAGATGTGCCAAACCACGCTTTGTCACCAGGAGTGGTGCCCCCTGTACTGTCCCCGGGTGTCAGCCCAGGTCTCACCATCCTGGTGTCACCACTTTGGACCTCCCCTAAGAAGTATCTGATACTTTGCACATGCTCTTTTAGACCCATTCACAAGGATATTTTGTAGTGGATGGGTTCTGTCGAGATACATTGTTTTCTTCTCTGTGACTTCTAAGGTGTATGTGCATGTGCATGTGTGTGTAAATAATTGGAATCACTTTAAGATTGTTATCCACATATACAAATTTTTGATTGGGGGCAGCTACCAAAATGGGTACAGTTAGTAGGTTTAATGCAACTATAGGCTAAGATAGAATTAATACTGATCATTATTTTTCCTGAGAAACTTATATTAAGAGTGTATTATAAGTGTATCAGATAATACCATTTCAAAATGGATGAGTATTCATTTCCATTTTGAAAGACTGATTTAAAAATATTTCTTATATTTTGTATCTTTTTCCTCATAAAATCATAATTTAAAGACCATATTTAGAGACTACTATTACTTAATATTAAAAGTCGATTTAAGTAATTTTTTTTTGCAATAGTCTTTTCGCATACTAGTTTATAGATTTACGTCAATTACAAAATGGACTAATGTGCTTGATACTTTTTTTTTAACTGATGTTTTATTTAGTGTTGTATTTAGGACTAGGTGTTGGTGTAATCCAAATAGATATTGTACTGATTGGCATAAGTCATAGCCTGTGTGACTCTCTGCCACTTAGTTATATGGACTTTTCTCGCTCACTTCTTTTTTTTTAAGGTTCCTTGTCCCAATATCAAGTGTTATCTGCAATGACATAACTGCTTACCTTTTTGGATTTTTTTTTGGAAGAACTCCATTAATTAAGGTAACAAAGAACTCTCCCCAAGCACTGTCGTAACCTGAAATGTAAGGGCTGGCCCCGGAGAGTCCAGCAGTGGGTACTGTTGCACATCCCGATTTCCAAATCTCTCTGGCTTCCCCGTCAGTTATTCTTTTGACTCCCACTTGCACTGCGTGTCCCCGAGCCTCTCCCTAGAAGCGTGTTAGCCGAGGTGTCCTCCCCCACTGACCGTCTCTGCAGCCTCTAGACATGGGCTTCCCCTGGACCCGCCCCCCTCCCCGCCAGCTCTGGGACTCCTTGGCCTTTCTGAGCACGAAGAGCAGGGGTCTGTCTGTGAGGCGCTTAGGGACCTTAGCCTGTCCGTTCTTCCTAGCTGCGGAAACAACCCTTGCTGCTCCTTTGGCTTCTCAGAGTTCCACCGAAAGGTTTATCACAGACGCCATCAGTGATCTGATGACCAGACCCCCACTTTCCAGCCCTTCCTCCCTGGTCGGGCACCTCAGCCCTTAGCACTTTGCAGTATCTTCTCTCTGCCCCCCGATTCTGCAGATTCCAAACTTTCCACTTTCCTCCAGATTCCTCTCCCTGAATATCCCATTGTCTGAGGAACAATGGCCTGAATGTCACCACATGGATCTGTTCCTGGAAGCATGGCATGTTTCTTTTTTTTTTTTTTTTCACGGAGGCAATCACAGATTGTGACCAAAGAAGAGAGAGAGAGAGAGAGAGAGAGAGAGAGAGAGAGAGAGAGAGAGAGAGAGAGAGAGAGAATATGTAGAGAATATGTGAATGCTTGTGGAGCAAATACAGTTATCTGGGGCGCTGAGGTATTTTGCCACTTCAGAGCCGTCTTCCTGTATCTGTGCTACTGGGTAGTACATGAAACCACCTACAGTATTTGCTAATATTCGTTCAATTTTTGGTCAGGACAGATCACGTGTGCTTGGAATGAAGTATCTCACCCACATTTCAAGAACTACACTTTTAAAGAGGGATTGTATAAGCACGAATGTCATGGAGCTATTTTCATTCTAAAGTCTTTTGAGACAACTAACAAATTGAGTCTATTTACAGAAGCAAATAGATTATGTTCGTAGTATCGCAGATGTGTGAGGGACTCCTAGGTGTTAGATGCCACTATAGAAATACAAACACAGTGAGGATCATAGAGTGAAGGAAACAGGTCCCAGTGAGGCAAAACTAAAGAGAGAAGTGGATATTATATAGGGATTCTTTGCGCAGAATTTGCCTATGTGTTTGTGCATGTCATGCATTCAGTAACTCTTTTGAACTCTATTTTTCTTTTTCAGTTGTCTCCTAAAAAGACTTGGGAAGGATTCATTGGTGGTTTCTTTTCCACAGTCATATTTGGATTCATTGTGAGTTTTAGAGAATTATTTTTTAACTTTATTTAAACACTATAGTTTACAGAGTTGTTTGTAGTGTAGTTGTTTTCGGCACTCAGTGTTCCAACAACAATCCCACCAATTTTGGAGGATTATTGTACATATATTTTGAAAAAAGTAGCAGGCTCATTGGTCTCTTTTAAACCTCAAGAAATTAAATCACAAATTATTGTTAATAATGTACACATGTGGTAGAATACTAATAACAAAAAAAGACAAAGAAAAGGGTACCCAGTTCTGTCCAGTATTTATGCTTTACAAAGCAGGGATGATTGGAACATTATTAAGATAAATTATACTATAAGAATTTGATATTGTTAAGGTTAATTTGGAATATTATAGGAGTAGCCACATCATTGGAAGGAAATTAAGATCTACGTTCTAAACACGTCATGCTTAAATAATAAAGAAGGAAATTATATACTTGTGGGGACTGATCTTTACGCAGTAAGTTCTGGCCCTGCACTTGCTCATTAGCTAATCATATGTATGCTTTCTAAGAGTCAAGCCTTGCTGTAGTTTGTCTAAATTTTCAGATAGGTCTCTTCGTCTCTCCCCCTTACTCCTCTTGGGGCCACAGAGAGGTTACAGTCTCATTGTTTGAAGTTATAGTCTGATGACTTCAAGACCTTTGGCTGGATCTGTTTGACCAAGCTAACTTTGAAAATGCACAGCCAAGTGTGAATGCAAAGATAATGTGACGTGCACGTGCATTCTGCACGTGACCAATCTGCACTCCCCCCATGGTTTCATGCCCCCCTGCTCTGTTACTCAGGCTGCCCACGTGTTGTCCAAGTACCAGTACTTCGTCTGCCCCGTGGAATACCGAAGTGACGTCAACTCCTTCGTGACAGAGTGTGAACCCTCGGAGCTGTTCCAGCTTCAGGACTATTCCCTCCCCCCCTTCCTCAGGGCAGTGCTGAGAAGGGTAAGATAAGCATGGTTCATCTGAAACCGAAATTAAGCTTAATTTAAAAACATGATTAAGGTTTTTACAAGAAATTTAGTTCAGAGGCCTGGAGTGATAGTACAGCAGGTAGGGCGTTTGCCTTGCACGTGGCCGGCCCAGGTTCGATTCCCAGCATCCCTGAGCACCGCCAGGAATAATTCCTGAGTGCAGAGCCAGGAGTAACCCCTGTTCATGACCAAGTGTGACCCAAAAAGCAAAAAAAAAAAGAAAGAAATTTAGTTCAGCAGAATGTTCAACTTTGGGATATAGGTATCGTCTCATCAGCAATATCTTGTGACTATCAAATGAATTTTATATTTGCATACCAGTTATTAGCAATTTTGTTCCCTCATGGTTTCAGTATAGATGATAATTCATCTTGTGTTTGTGTTGGAGACATTTTTAAATAATACCGTTAGATTTTTACAGCTGAGTTTAGCATGTAACTGGTACGAACGATCTCAGTGTAAAACTGAATTACAATTCGCTGTCTCAAGGAACTTGCTCCTAAGGAGGCCTTCACTAGTCAGAAGCTGCTGCTTCTGAGAATCAGCCTATCCTGCAGACGCTCACTTTCGGCAAGTAAAGGCAAGAGGCTCCTCCGCTCAGGAGCGCTGACCGGTAGGGCCTGGTGAGGTGGCCACTCGGGTTGGTTGCTTCCACTGGAGAACCAGTACTTGAATATTCAGGTATTTGGAGAATTTTCTTTGAAACCAAAATCCCCCCCCCCTTTTTTTTTTTGAGAGCGAGACATGTAAGCCAGCAAATTATTTTCCTCTTAAGTGCTCCAGACACGGGACCTGCTATAAAATCCCTCGATATTGCCCATCTGATAGATATGGGTCCAAAGATTGGTGTTCTCCGTGGCTCTTAAACCACACCCAGTGTGCACGACCTTAGTTTCAGTTTCACACAAGTGGGGCAGGAACTAAGGATTATTTTATTTTTGTTTTTTTTTGCTTTTTGGGTCACACCCGGCGATGCACAGGGGTTACTCCTGGCTCTGCACTCAGGAATTGCTCCTGGCAATGCTCAGGGGACCATATGGGATGCTGGGAATCGAACCCAGGTCCGCCGCGTGCAAGGCAAACGCCCTACCCACTGTGCTATTGCTTCAGCCCCAGGAACTAAGGATTTTAAACGCAGTTTGCCTGCTGAAAATTTTAGGCACCCTCTTTATTTTTAACCTGAGCACTCCGGAGTTTCCTTGGAGTGGGGGTGGGCGCCCACCCCTCCACCCCATCTCAGGTACTTCCAAAAGCTCTGGCAGCTGCACCCGCCTCCCTTGCCGTCTGAGCTCACCGCCCAGTTAAGTACTCTGGAGTGCAGCCAGTGGGCCGTGCAGCACCTCCAAACTCTGCACTTCTGACTCCCCAGTAGGTGCGCCAGATTGGGTTGGAAAGTAACGTAGAAACCAGCTGAGCTCATTGAAGAAAGAGCATTGACACAGGAGGCTTCACTAGCAACAGCGGCCTAGTTAACCCCAGACAAGGACTTATTGTCCCCATCATGAGAGAGAACAGTTTCCACAAAGTTTCTTTTACTGCACTATGTTTTTTTGGGAATTTCATTAGCCATTTAGTTGTAACCAGCAATATAAAAAAAATTATTCTGGGACTTCTAAGGGGGCTGGCTTGGAATGTGGTTGGGAAAATGGGGACAGGGGTGGGGGGAGGGTCCCACTGGTGATGGGATTGTGTTGGGATAGTGAGTACCTGTAGCACATGCAGCTTGAACCACTTTGTAAACAAAATTTAAATAAAGAGGGGGAAATTAAAAGCAGGTTGCAGAATTTTTTTCCCAGAGTTTATGCTCTTCATAGTATACCCCGCTTTTTGATTTGAAGCTCTCTTTAACAGTATTGTAAATCACTATGGCTCAGTTAAAATGGGGTAGAAACCAATGAGTTTTCATTTAAATTTTAAAATTATACTCTATTTTTTACAGCATGCTCTTGCTGGTAGTCCATTTATAAGCAGTTGATTTCTAGTGTTTCCACAGCTTCAAGTTTCTTGTTTGTTTGTTTGTTTGTTTGGGGGCCACACCCAGCAATGCTCAGAGCTTACTCTTGACTTTGCACTCAGGAATTACTTGAGTCCAAGGAACTATGGAACCCTGCCTGGCCACGTGCAGGGCTGGGGCTGGGTGATAGTACAGTGGGTAGGGCTTTTCTTGCACGCAACGAGCCTGGGTTTGATCCCTGGCATGCCCAGAGCACTGCCAGGAGTGATTCCTGAGTGCAGAGCCAGGAGTAAGCCCTGAGCACTGCTGGGTGGGCAGTGGGGGGGCGGTGGGAGGGGAGGAGAATGCCTAGGAAATGGCTCAGAGGGCCTCAGGGAACAACACCCCCACCCCAGCATCGCCTAGCAGTAGCCTTGAGCACTGTTGTGTGTGGACCAAAGAGTAGAAACAATAAGGAAAACGATCAAGCTTTCCCATAGCCCATCATAGTCAAAGGGAAATACCACAGAAAGTTGGAATATGTAATTACAAAAATGTTCAACTTTGTGATATAGATGTTGTCTCACCAGTAATATCTTGTAACTATAAAATGAATTTTGTATTTGCATACTAGTTGCTAGCAGTTTCATTGCCTAGTGGTTTCACGTGAGACTGAAGCAATAGCACAGCAGGGGCGTTTGTCTTGCACTTGGCTGACCCGGGTTCGATTTCTCCATCCCTCTCGGAGAGCCCAGGAAGCTGCCGAGAGTATCCTGCCCGCAAGGCAAGCTACCCGTGGCGTATTGGATATGCCAAACACAGTAACAAGTCTCACAATAGAGACGTTACTGGTGCCCTCTTGAGCAAATTGGTGAACAACGGGACGACAGTGCTACAGTGCTACAATTACAAAAAATAAAGTACCACTGGTTAAAAAAAAGGACAAATTTGGTGTGAAAAAAAATCAGTTGATTCTTGGTAAGCCTGTGACACAGAAGTTGTTAGATAAAGTAGCAGGTCACTCGTGGCGCTCTCGGTGGGAGCTGAGGCCGCCCGCCGCCACAGGTCGCCCGGCGCCACAGGTCAGCCTCCAGGGGCAGCGGAAAGTGCCCGCCCAGGAGAGGGTGGCGGTGAGACGGCATTTCCCTCCATCAGCCTTCGAGGTTGTGGAATTTGCACAGTCGGTGGCATCTGCCCTGACTGACGCCGGCCTGGGGCCCCGGGGGGGGGGGGCCTTTCCTGCCGCTCACCGCAGCCCCCCTCTGGCCTCTCCTCAGGACTCGGTGAGCCTGTGCCCCTTCCAGATCCACAGCATCGCGCTCTCCACTTTCGCCTCTCTCATCGGCCCGTTCGGCGGCTTCTTTGCCAGCGGATTCAAAAGAGCTTTCAAGATCAAGGTGCGTGTCCCGGGCCCTGGGGGTGCCCCCGATGCTCGGGTCCGGGGGTGTCTAGAGTTGTGGCTAGTTCTCTGCTGGTCTCAGACGCTGAGTTTTCTGAACTCGCAGAGCCCCTGTTTCCGCTTCCCAGTGCTCCCCGCCTGTTGGAGTCCGTTGTCTTTTTTTTTTCTTTTTTTTTAGGGGTTCCTGCCTGCCGCGTCAGCCTCCTTTGGTTAGATTGGCATGTGTCGCTTCAGTTTGGCACAGACGTAGAATCTGGGCCCGGCAGGTGCCCATCCAAGAATCTGTCCTCATGTCTCGCCTGGCTGCAGCCTCCCTCGGGCACGGGTGGGAAGCCCCTTGGCGTGGAGCTGCCCGTTCTGCTGCAACCGGCCGCAGCTCTGTCCCCGCAGACAGTGCCACCCAGTGGGCGCGGCCGGGCTCCAGGGGAGCGTTACTGACAGCAGCAGGCCGCGGGCTATGGGCTCCTTTCCGCCCGCGCGCACCTTTTGCTGATCCTTGACCCCTGTGTCGTGTGTGCATTGGGTTCTTAGAAACGGCCACGGGCTTGCCATCTTCCCTCAGCGTCCAGTCTCGCCGGGGCTTCCCCGGGTGGGCGGCCGGGCGGTCCAGATGGGAGAGCAGATCCCAGGGCAGGTGGTCAGCAGGGCCCTGGCTGAGCAGATGACGCTGAGCGGGCGCCGAGGAGCTCGGAGACGGGCCAGGGAGGAAGTGCCTGTGAGCATGGCGGGATGGAGCACTCCGTCCGCCCGTGGCGGAGGAGAGCAGAGGGCCTGCAGGGGAGGCGGCCAAGGGCCTCACACACGGGAGCACCTCGCACCCTGCTGGCGTTTCGGCCACACACAGAATCGCTAAGCTGTTTGCCCTGTTCTCAAGCTGCCCCGTCTCGGGGGGCCCCTGACAGCGTGAGTGCCACTGGCCCGTCTGCAGCCCGCAGCCCGGTGCTTGAGGGGCACTCGGGGCTGGGCAGGAAGGAAACGCGTCGGCACGAGGCAGCCAAGGACCTTTCCACTAGTTGTTTTAAGTGGGGAAATATTTTGTTGAAAATGGCATTTGATTGAATCATCCCCAACCGAAGGTGTCTCGCTGAAGGGTGAAGGCTTTTCCCACGCTTGAAACTGTAAGGTGTCGCCGCTGTTTAAGTTGGCAAGGTTTTGGGTTGCCGGAGTAACCTAGAAGGGCAGTTAGAGATTTGCGTTCCCAGCACTCAGACGTGTGAGCACTGCCCGCACGAGCACGCAGGCACAGGCCCGCTGCCCTTGAGTGGGCCAGCATCCCAAATGAGCTACTTTGGTTTCTTTTCTACACTAACCTTTAGAAGAGGAAATATTGGTCACAGTTGCTCAGTTGCGTGTTTCAGAATAAGAACTCTTATGACCAACGTGAGTTAAAAATCTGTATTTTTGGGGGCTGGAGTGATAGCACAGCGGGGAGGGCGTTTGCCTTGCACGCGGCTGACCCGGGTTCGAATCCCAGCATCCCATATGGTCCCCTGAGCACCGCCAGGGGTAATTCCTGAGTGCATGAGCCAGGAATGACCCCTGTGCATTGCCGGGTGTGACCCAAAAAAGGAAAAAAAATCTGTATTTTTATTGACAAAAATCGGTGTTTTCCAACATTAGAACGTCATTTCTGATGACCCAGAAGTTGTAGGCCGTAAGAAGATTAGATTATTGCCATAGTTACGTAACGTTTTATCCAGCGCTAGGCTTAACTAGTATTTCGTGGCTGTTGTTTCAGAGCTGCGTGGTTCAACTTAGCACTCATCCTAGCTCAGACACACATTTGAAAAGTGGGATTTTTGACCTGTAATTTATGTTTTAACGAATTTGCTTTTCCTGGGAAAATTTGGTAGTATTCTTCTTAGACTTCATAAAGCCAATGAGACACTTACACTGGCAGGAATTTTGTAGCAGGCGATTTTTTAAAACTTTTGTTAATGTGTTTGTCTGTTTCTTAAGGATTTTGCAAACACCATCCCTGGACATGGCGGAATAATGGACAGATTTGACTGTCAGTATTTGATGGCAACATTTGTGCATGTATACATCACAAGTTTTATAAGGTACTCTTCTTTTTAAAAAAATTGTTTTTATCAAGTTCTCTTCCCCATATTCATTCGTTTAAATGCGTTCATTGTTTATGGTCAGTGGTAATCAATCTATCATAACCTTGCCCTTGAGCAGAGGCTGTAATTATTTTACAGGAATTTGAGCAACTTAAAGAAGCATCACCATGTGTGCTGGGTCTTTGAGGGCTGAATTCAAGACCCCCTTGATGAGAGTTGTACCAAATTTGTATCATCTGGAGATTTATTTTCTCCACTTTGAGCATTGGGGTGATAAGGAATACTAAGAGATAATAATTCATCCCTGGGGAGTTATCCAATGCAATAGTTGCTCAAGTGCCTGTTAAATATCAGAGAATGTCCTAAGTATTTAAATGTATTAAAATATAAATGGCTGGAGTGATAGCACAGTGGGTAGAGCGATTGCCGACTGGGGTTCGATTCCTCTGTCCCTCTCAGTGAGCCCAGCAGTGCTACGGTCCTACCCATAGATTGGGCAGAGTCCCTCTCCGCAAAACATACTTTCGTATTGGTGGTTTGGAAGAAGGGACCAAAACCAGACAGCGCAAGAAATTTCGCTTGGCTGGTTAGTGCTGTGGAAAAGCAAGAGCAGGCAGCGCCTGGGGTGGTGTGGGAGGTGGGGGGAGGCTTGGGGTGAGTGGGGGGTGCTGCTGTTTTATAGAGGTGACTCTTGTTAAGAAACCTTAACATTCTGACTCTCCCTTCAAATACCAGCTTGCGTACAAAGACTAACCACGTCATCCACATCTTAATTTGCCTCCTCACAATCTCTGTGATATCTGAATCATTGAAAACGTGTACTTGATTTTAGTGTGTAATTAATATTTGTAGATCCCTAAGCCCACACTTCAAACCTCTATCCATTGTGGTATAAGAGTTTTCAGCCTTACTTTAATTTTTCTTGGGCATTCTTATTGGGAGTTTGTTTCATTGATTTATACAAAGAATCCAATTATGGCTTATTAATTGTATGCTTGTTTTATGTTTCGTTAAAAGTCACTGTTATCTCTAGCTCCTTCCTTTAGGTTTAGTTTTCTGTTCTTCTTTCGGTTACTTAAAATGTCTAGTATACCTACACGGGTTGGAGCGATAGCACAGTGAGTAGGCTGGCTGGGGTTCAATTCCTCCGCCCCTCTCGGAGAGCCCGGCAGACTGCCGAGAATCTCGCCCGCACGGCAGAGCCTGGCAAGCTCCCCGTGGCATATTCGATATGCCAAAAACAGTAACAACAAGTCTCACAATGGAGACTTTACTAGTGCCTGCTAGAGCAAATCAATGTGCAACGGGATGACAGTGACAGTGACAGTATACCTACATAGGACGGTAAATTTCTTCTTAAGCACGGCCTTACCCAAATTCTGCATGTTAAATTTGTTTTCATTATTCAATTGCAAATATTTTCTGGTTTCCATCTCAGTATGTTCTATGATACGTGGATTATTTAGAGGCGTACTGAGGGGCTGGAGTGAAAATGCGGCAGGGAGCCTGCGTCCAACCCGGGTTTAAGCCCCAGCACCCCATCCGGCCCACCAAGCACTGCCAGGAGTAATCCCTTCAAGCAGTTGGGCATGACCCAAAACCCAAACAGAGGAACACAGAAATAAAAGAAGTGTATTGAGGGGCTGGAGCGATAGTACAACGGGTAGGGCATTTGCCTTGCACACGGCTGACTCGGGTTCTATTCCCAGCATCCCATATGGTCCCCTGAGCACCATTAGGGTAATTCCTGAGTGCAGAACCAGGAGTGACCCCTGTGCATTGCCGGGTGTGACCCAAAAAGCAAAAAAAAAAAAAGTATTGATCATGATTAGTTTTAAAACAAATTGAGGTTTTCTCATTGCTTTCCGAGATTTTTTTTTTGTAAGGGGGGGTCTGATTCCACTATAAAAAGAAATTGCTTTTTAATACTTTATTATTATTCGTTAAGTATTGCTCTAATGTCCCAGCATGTTGTCTATTCTGATACATGTTACATGACATGAATGTGCAGTCTGCAGTGTCAGAGGGTAGCATTGTACATGTCAGTTGATTTGATTAGATTTTCTGTGCTGAGTCCTTCATTTCTTTTTTTCTATCTTTCCATTCTGTCAATTTGGAACTGTGTCAGAATTTTCCAGTGTTAGCAAATTTGCCTTTCATATTTTCAGTCTTTGCTCTTTTTTTAAAAAAACAGTTTTTTATTAGTGAATCACTGTGAGGTACAGTTACAGACTTACAAACTTTCATGCTTGCGTTTCAGTCATACAGTGCTCAGTACCCATCCCTCCACCAGTGCCCATTCTCCAGCACCAATTCAGTCTTTGCTCCTTTTGCTGTTTTTGCTGTGTGTATATATATATATATATTTAAATTTTTTATTAGTGATCACCATGAGGTACAGTTAAGACTTACAACTTTTTGTGCTTATGTTTCAGTCATACAATGCTCGAGTACCCATCTTTCCACCAGTGCCAATTCTCCACCACCAATAATCCCAGTATCCCTCCCACTCCCCCATCCCATCCCTACCCCACCCCACCTCTGTGGCAGGTCATTCCCTTTTGTTCTCTCTCTCTCTCCTTTCAGGTGTTGTGGTTTGCAATAGAGGTATTGAGTGGCCATCATGTTTGATCTATAGTCTGCTTTCAGCATGTATCTCCCATCCCCAGCGGGTCCTTGAGCCACACTTTACCTGGTGTTCCCTTCTCTATTTGAGTTGCCTTTTCCTTCAGCAAGTGAGGCCAGCTCCCAAGCCGTGAAGTAAACCTCCTGATAGTTATCTCTACTATTCTTGGGTGCTAGTCTCCCATTCTGTTATTTATATTCCACAGATGAGTGCAATCTTTCTATGTCTCTCTCTTTTTAACTCATTTCACTTAGCATAATATTTTCCATGTTGATCCACTTATATGCAAAGATCGTGATTTCATCCTTTCTAACTCTAGATGTATTAAAGTTTCTTTAACCTGTCATCTGTCCTCGGGCACTCGGTTTTTTCCAGATTCTGGCTGTTGTGAACAGTGCTGCAATGAACATTCGAGTGCAGATGTCATTTCGACTATACTTTTTTGCCTCTCTGGGATATATTCCCAGGAGTGGTATTTAGGGTCAAATGGGAGCTCAGTTTCTAATTTTTTGAGAAGCTTCCATACTGTTTTCCAAAAGGGCTGAATCAGTCGGCATTCCTACCAGCAGTGTAGGAGAGTCCTTTTCTCCCGACATCCACGCCAATAGCTGTTGCTTTTGTTATTTTGGATGTGTGCCAGTCTCTGTGGTGTGAGGTGGTATCTCATAGTTGTTTTGATCTGCATCTCTCTGATGATTAGTGATGAAGAGCATTTTTTCATGTGTCTTTTTGCCATTTGTATTTCTTCCTTGAGAAAGTTTCTGTTCATCACCCCATTTTTTGATGGGGTTGGATGTTTTCTTGCAGATTCCAACCAATGCCTTGTATATCCTTGATATCAACCCCTTATCAGATATGTATTGGGTGAATATTCTTTCCATTCTATAGATTGTCTTTGTATTTTGGTCACTGTATCTTTCATGGTGCAGAAGCTTGTTAGCTTAATATAGTCCCATTTGTTTATCTCTGTTTTCACTTGTTTGGTCAGTTGCGTGTCACCTTTGAAGATACCGTTAGCCTCAATATCAGGAGGGTTTTGCTGACCTTGTCTTCAGTGTACCTTATGGATTCTGGTCTGATGTTGAGGTCTTTAATCTATTTTGATCTGATTTGTGTGCATGGTGTTAGGTCGAGGTTTAAGCCCATTTTTTTTGCATGTGGTTGTCCAGTTATGCCAGCACCATTTGTTAAAGAGGATTTCTTTGCTCCACTTCACATTTCTTGCCCCTTTATCAAAGATTAGATGATCATACAATTGGGGTTGTGTGTAGGGATATTCCACCCTGTTCCATTGGTCTGCAGCTCTGCCTTTGTTCCAGTACCATGCTGTTCTAATTGTTACCACTTTGTAGTAGAATTTGAGGTTGGGGAGGGTGATGCCTCCCATTTCCTTTTTCCCAAGAATTGCTTTAGTTATTCGTGGGCGTTTGTTGTTCCATATGAATTTCAGGAGTTCTTGATCCATTTCTTTGAAGAATTTCAGGGGTATCCACATAGGGATTACATTGAATCTGTATATTACTTTGGGGAGTATTGCCATTTTGACAATGTTAATTCTTCCTATCCATGAGCAGGGGATATGTTTCCATTTCCTCGTGTCCTCTTTTATTTTGTGGAGTAGCATTTTGTAGTTTTCTTTGTAGAGGTCCTTTACCTCCTTAGTTAGACTGATTCGGAGGTACTTGATTTTCTGGGTCACGATTGTGAATGGGATTGGTTTTTTTTTTTTAATGTCCCTTTCCTCTGTCTCATTGTTGAGACATTGTCTTATCATGGCATATAGGAAGGCCATGGATATTTGGGTATTGATTTTATAGCCTGCAACTTTACTGTACAAGTCTATTGTTTCTAAGAGTTTCTTGGTAGAGGTTTTAGGATTCTCTAGATATAGTATCATATCATCTGCGAATAGTGAGAATTTGATTTCTTCCTTTTCTCTCTGAATGCCCTTAATGTCTTTTTCTTGCCTAACTGCTATTGCAAGTACTTCCAGCACTATATTGAACAGAAGTAGAGAGAGTGGGCATCCTTGTCTTAGAGGGAAGGCCCTTAGTTTTTCCCCACTGAGGATAATGCTTGCCATAGGTTTGCCATAGATGGCTTTGACTATCTTGAGGAAAGTTCCTTTTAAACCCATTTTGGTGAGGGTTTTCATGATAAATGGGTGTTGGATCTTGTCAAATGCTTTCTCTGCATCTATTGATAGGTCATATGGTTTTTATCTTTATTTCTGTTGATATGATGGATTATGTTGTTTGATTTCTGAATGTTAAACCATCCTTGCATCCTAGGGATGAATCCCACTTGGTTGTGGTATATGATCTTTTTGATGAGTTGTTGGATTCTATTTGCTAATATTTTGTTGAAGATCTTCACATCGGTGTAGTGGTGTCTTTGTTTGCTTTTGATATTAGGGAGATATGTGCCTCATATAAACTGTTTGGAAGAGTTCCTGTTTCTTCAGTTTCCTGGAAAAGCTTGAGGAGAACTGGCAACAGGTCCTCTTTAAATGTTTGGAAGAATTTGCTAGTGAAACCATCTGGGCCTGGGCTTTTGTTTTTGGGAAGACTTTTGATTACAGTCTCAATTTCTTTGATATTAATGGGTCTATTCAGGTATTCCAGGTCTTCTTGTTTCAGTCTTGGGAGATGATAGGAATCCAGGGATTTGCCTATTTCTCCTAGGTTCTCTTGTTTTGTGGCATACAGACTCTCAAAGTAGTCTCTGATTGTCTTTTGAATTTCATTAGTTTCTTTTGTGATGTCACCTTTTTCATTTCTGATTGGTTTATTAGGGTTCTCTCTCTTTCTTGGTGTGTCTTGCTAATGGTTTATCAGTCTTGTTTATTTTCTCAAAGAACCAGATCTTGGTTTCATTGACCTTTGGGATTTTTTTTTTGTGTTTCTATGTCGTTAATTTCTGCTCTTAGTTTTATTATTTCTTTTCTTCAGCCAGGTTTGGGTTCCTTTTGTTGATTTTTTTCTAATATCTTGAGCTGTGAAGTCAAGTTATCTATGTAGACCCTTTCTTCCTTCCTGAGAAATGCTTGAAAAGCTATAAATTTTCCTCTTAACATGGCTTTAGCTGCATCCCATAGTTTTTGGTAGTTCATGTCCTTATTCTCATTTTTTTCCGGGTATCTTTTGATTTCTTCCTTGACTTCCTTCCTGACCCAGTCATTGCTCAACATTGATTTGTTTAATTTCCAGGTGTTTGATTTGGTTCTCCATGTCTGTGTGTGATTAGCTTCTATCTTCAGTGCATCGTGGTCTGAAAAGATGTTGTTACAGTTTCTATCTTCTCGAATATATTGAGCTATGTTTTGTGACCCAGCACGTGGTCTTTTTTAGAAAATGTTCTGTGTGCACTGGAAAAGAATGTGTATTCTTTCTTTTTGGGCTGTAAGCCCTGTATAGGTCTGTTAGCCCTCTCTCTTCTATTTCTTCCTTCAGAGCCAGTTGAGTTTTGTTCTTCTTGTTCTATCCAGAGGTGACAAGGCGGTGTTGAAGTCTCCGACTAGTATTGTATTGCTAGCAATGTCCTCCTTAAAATATATTAGCAGTTGTTTTACGTATTTAGCTGGTCCCTCATTAGGTGAGTATACATTTAAGAGTGTGATTTCTTCCTGTTATGCATATCCCTTAATAAATAGAAATTGGCCTTCACTGTCCCTTCTAATCTTTTTCAACCTGAAATCTATGTTGTCGAATACTAGCATGGCCACCCCAGTTTTTTTAGGGAGTTGTTTGCTTGCAAGATTGTTTTTCATCCTTTAACTTTGAGTCTCTGTTTGTTCTGATGGTGCAGATATGTTTCTTGTAGACAGCAGAATATTCATTTCAGTTTCTGGTTCTATTTTGCCACTCTGTCTCTTGATGGTGCATTTAGACCATTGACATTGAGAGAGATTATTGTCAGGGGTTTTGTGCCATCTTTCTATAAGGGTTTGTTGTGCTTATGGGTATTTTCCTTCTTGTCTTACAGGAGCCCTTTCAGTCCTTCTTTTAAGTTTGCTTTTGAGACTATGAAGTTCATGAGCTGTTATCTATAAAATGGTGTATTGTTCCATCGAGTTTGAGTGAGAGTTTAGCTGGATAAAGTATTCTTGGTGAGGCATTCATTTCATTGAGTTTTTTCACTATATCCCACCATTGTTTTAGGGCTTGGAGGGTTTCCTCTGATAGGTCTGCTGTAAATCTAAAGGGTGCTCCTCTGTATGTGATTTCCTTCTTTGACCTTGCTGCTTGCAATATTGTGTCTCTACCTACAGCATCCATCATTCTGACTATGATATGCCTTGGAGTGTTTTTATTAGGGTTTCTTATAGCCAGCACCCTTCTGGCTCCTTGGATCTGGATGCCTGCATTCTCTAACTCTGGGAACTTTTCAGCAATGATTTCGTTAACTGTGGCTTTTTCATTGGGGATGCCTCCCTGTCCTTCTGGTACTCTGATGATTCTAATGTTGTTCCTCTTAGAGTCATCTCCTAGGTCTCTGATTCTCCTTAAAGGTATTTTTGAGGTCTTTTCCCATTGTTTGTTATTGCCTGTATGATTTCTGCTGCTCATCTTCAAGTTCACTAATTCTGTCTTCAGCTTTAGATATCATACTGTTGAGGGCACCCACTGGGTTTTTAATTTCATCTACCGAATCCTTTATTTGTGACATTTCCTCCTGTAGCTTTCTTATTTCTGCTCTTATTTCTTCCTGTGTTTTCTTGGCTATGCATTCCACTGTTTCTTTCATTTCTTCCTTTAATTTTCTAGATGTCTGCTCCATTGATACTTTGAGTTCCTTGAACATCCTCAGCATTTCATCTCAGAATTCATTGTCGGAGAGATCATATTTGTGGGTAACCCCAGTTGAGGATTGGGGACTCTTGTTTGTCCTCTCCTTGTAGTGGAGATTTGTGCTGTTTCTTTATGCTGTTGTGGTTGTATAGAGGTAAAACCTTCAAGTTCACTAGCACTGTTCCCTCTTATTTCGGGAAAGAATTCTGAATAAGCTCAGTTGACAGTGGTCAACCTTCTCCCCTTCTAGAGTACATCCTTCCTCTGAGACGTTATTCTGTGAATTATGATAGGCATCTAGTGAAGCATCTGAGGAGGTGTTCTTTTAGATTGGGCTTTGTACAGCTTCTTGTGTACACTGGTCTTTTGGTGGAATTGGAGTAGGCCAGTGGATTATTGTCGTATTGTGTTTGAGGCAGCCAGGACGTTTTCCACAGAATTAGGTAATAAAGGTTGGGATGTGAGTCGAGAGTGCTAGGAATGGGAAATATAACTGCGGCCCCACAGAAGTCCACACTCTCTGTCAAAGAGGCCACGCCCTCTACAGTGGAGGCCACACCCCCAGCCGGTCCGGATGCTAATGCATCCACAGACCTGTTGAGAAGGAGGGGAGGGGGTAGTTGGGCAGGCCTTTGCTGTGTATATTTTGAACTTGTATCAGGAGTATACGTATTTAGTGTTGTCATGTCTTCATGTTGGATTCATCTCTTTGTCATTGTTTTATACTGTCCTTTTTCCGACTTGCTATTTTGTTGATTATTGATAATAAAAATACCATGCAAACACAGCTTTATCTTGGCCAGTGTTTACATGGTATTTTTTGTTTACCTTTCAATTTTTAGCACTCCTTTATTCATATATTTAAACTGTCTCTCTCTTTTCTACTAAGAAGCATACAACTGGATTTTGAGATTAACTCAGTTGAGGAGCTAGAAAGATAGTATAGTGGTTAGCGATCTTTCTTTGCACGAAGCCTCCGTGGCTTTGATCTCAGGCACACATATGCTCTCCTGAACACCACATAGCGTAGCCTCAGCACCATCAGGTGTGATTGTAGACGGACCCAGGAGTAAGCCCCGAGCACTGCTGGATTCCACCCTCACCTCCTTTTCAAAACAGAGAAAATGCCAACAACAGACAGAAATCACTTGACAGTTGATCATCTTAGTCTATTTAATTGGAATATGTGATCATTTGCTTATGATTTGTTTTCTTATTCAGTAGTGCTTAAGCCTTTAGAATTCTTTGCTTTCAGGAGATGACAGCTCTCAGACATCAATTCAGTACTTTTTAACAGTCTATTTCTGTCTTACTAGGGAGAAGTCATACTGTGAGCCATGTTGAAATCAAATAGTTAGACTCAGGTGTTCCGAGAGAGTGCCCGGGTGCAGCTATTAGCTGGGAACACCCGCTGACATAATTTTGCAATTAACTGAACTTGCAAAAATAACCTTCCTTTTCTCTGTGGGTCTCTGCTCTGATTCTACGTTATGAAGGTACTAAATCTTCTGAAAAGACATAAAACAAACAGGGCTTTAACTGCGAGAGGCATATGGCCACATATTTTTTTTGGCTGATGAGTTAAATCATTTGTATGAAGGTGCAGCCTAATCTAACTATGCTTTAGTTTCTTAAAACCAAGATTTCAAATAGGTTCAAGATGACATAGTTTGAATATATGTATGTATATATCTACCAAGTCAGTTAGAAGAAACATACCTCAAAATAATACTGGTCACTCAAGACAGACCCAAAGTCAACATCATACTCAGCGGTAGAAGTTAAAAGCTTTCCTTGTACTGCACTCATTTGTGGAGTATAGAATAACATCACATGAGACTGACACCCGAGGACAGTAGATACAAGGCCAGGGGGATTGCCCCATAGCTGGAAGCAGAGGGGAGAAGGCAGATGGAACAGAGAAGGGATCACTAAGAAAATGACGGCTGGAGGAACCAGTCGGGATGGGAGATGTGTGCCGAAAGTAGGTAATGGACCAAACATGATGACCTCTCAGTGTCTGTGTTGCAAGCCAAATGCCCAAAAGTAGAGAGAGAGTATGGGGAATATTGTCAGCCATGGAGGCAGGGGGAGGGTGGGATAGGGGGGTTATACTGGGAATGTTGGTGATGGGGAATGTGCACTGGTGGAGGGATGGGTGTTTGATTATTGTGAGATTGTAACCCAAACATGAAAGCTTTTGTAACTATCTCATGATGATTCAATAAAATTAAAAAAAAAAAGCTTTCCTCATAAAGATCCAGTGTTAGAAGTCCTATTCAGAGTAATTAAATAAGAAAATTATATAGAAGGTATCCCAATAGAAAAGGAACGGGTGAAATTACCAGTATTTGCAGATGATGGGCCTAAAACGTCCCACAGATTCTAGTACAACACAACCAGGAATACTAGACCTAGAGAAGTGGCCGAGTTATAACATTAACATAGAAGAATCCGTGGTCCCCTTGAGGCTGGAGAAAGTCTGGGCTCTCTCCCGAGTGCTGTGGGGGCAGCCCCTGGGCCTTGAGCTGGAAGGACCCTCTGACGGCTTCTGGGATGCCCCTCGCCAAATGCACATGCAAGAATCTCTTGCATTTCTACACTCGAATCATGAACTAGTAGAAAGAAATTGGGAAAATATCCCCATTTACAGTTGTATTCTTGAATACTTATTTACCATAAGTATTCATGGCCATCATCCAGAGGACTGGGGAGCAGTAACTGCTGGGCAGGTTGCGGAGAGGAGAGAGCTGTTGTACATTGTCGGCGGGAAGTTACATTGCCACGGTGGGAACTGGGGGAGCGGAATTGGTATGACCACTGTGGAAAGCCGCACAGCAGCGAATGAGCACGAAGGAAGAACTCTGGCGCTTGCTCTCTCTCTCTCTCTCTCTCTCTCTGTCTCTGTCTCTCTCTCTCTCTGCCTCTCTCTCTCTCTGTCTCTCTCTGTCTCTGTCTCTCTCCCACACACACACACACACTCTCAAATAGAAGAAGGAAAGAGTTTGGAGAAAATGCAGATTGCATGTGGGCCAGAGGAGGCATGAAGTAGAACAGCATTGTAAGTGGACACATTCCAGGTGTCCCGGAAGGGGGAAAGAAAAAGTCATGGGTAGAGAACTCACATGTAGAAGCAGTGACAGAGAGCCTCTCTAACTTCTGGCAGAAACGGAGAACCGGGTCCAGGAAGCCCAGTGAGTTTCAAACCGTGAAACCAAAGAGACGTGGTTCCGGAGTGTGAGACAGTGCGGCAGGCTGGGGGTGTCCCTGCTCTGACCCGACCAGGGTCCCACCCCCATGTGGTCCTCCACGCACCGCCAGGCCTGATCCCTGAGTGCGGAGCCAGGAGTAAGCGCTGAGCATCACGGATGGTGGCTCAAAAACAAAGAAAGAGTGAGAAGCCTAGAAAGGTGCACTGTAATATAAATGTCAAAAGCTGAAGAGTGAGAAACAAGGGCCAGAGAGATGCAGGGAGGTGAGGCCCTCGCCTAGGCTGAACCCGCAGTGCCCCGTGTCGCCCCCTGAGTGCCAGCAGAGGGCACTCCTGAGCACAGCCAGGAAGAAGCCCTGGACATCACCCGGTGACCACACCCCACCTTGATTGTGGATCGAGGGGCTGAGTAGGTTTTCCTAGAGGTGGTCTTTGCCAGAGGGAGCCAGACAGGTGCATCGGAAGATGCATGGGGGGAGGGGGGAGGGAGAGAGAGAAAGAGAGGAGAGACAGAGAGGAGAGGAGAGAGAGAGAAGAAAGAGTGAGAGAGAGAGAGAGAAAGAGAGAGAGAGAGAGAGAGAGAGAGAGAGAGAGAGAGAGAGAGAGAGAGAGAGAGAGAGAGAGAGAGAGAGAGAGAGAGAGAGAGAGGAGAGAGTATACAGGGGGCAAGGTGTTTGCCTCGCTGTGGCTTTGCGCTTTTTGATTCAGAGCAGCACTTACGGTTCCCAGGTGCCACCAGGAGTGATGCCCGAGTGCCAAGCCAGGAGCAAGCCCTTGGCACCGCAGGGTCTGGCACAAATACAAAAACAAAAGAAAAAGATACCCAGCAGCACTGATTGTCAGGGAAATGCCAATCAACCCCCAATGCCATCCGTGCATATTTGTCATAAGAAAGGAAGCAGTTGTTTCAGGAGTCTGGACAAGAAGGCGGAGAAGTGAGCCCACGTGTCCCGCTAGCGGGAATGGGAATGGGTGTAGTCGGTATGGAGTACGGGGTGGGGGGCTCCCCCCGAAAGGTGAAGAGCAGAACTGCCCTGTGATCCAGTGTCTCCAGTTGAGGTGGAATCCGAAGAGAACAGTATCAGTCGCACTGTAGCACCGTCGGCCCGCTGCTCATCGATGTGCTTGAGCGGGCACCAGTACTTCCAAGAAATACTGGATGCACTGATCGCAGTGAGATTTATCATCTCCAAGATATGGAAAGAACGTCTGTGGCCGCCGGCGGGTGATGACCGTCTGAAGGTGTGGGACATGCACGGGCACTCAGAGATGGCCGCGTGGCCGCACAGCCCGCAGCCTGTACGGACAGGCTGACGGGACAGGCTTTTATTTATTTATTTTTTTTAATTTTTAAAACTTTCTTGAATCACCGTGAGATAGTTACAAGCCTTCATGTTTGGGTTACAATCTCACAATGACCAAACACCCATCCCTCCACCAGTGCACATTCCCCACCACCAATATCCCAGGTACATCCCCCCTTTCCCACCCTCCCCCTGCCTCCATGGCAGACAATATTCCCCATACTCTCTACTTTTGGGCATTATGGCTTGCAGCACAGACACTGAGAGGTCATCATGTTTGGTCCATTACCTACTTTCGGCACGCAAATCCCATCCCAACTGGTTCCTCCAGCCATCATTTTCTTAGTGATCCCTTCTCTATTCCATCTGCCTTCTCCCCTCCGCTCATGAAGCAGTCTTCCAGCTATGGGGAAATCCCCCTGGCCCTTGTATCTACTGTCCTTGGGTGTCAGCCTCCTGTGATGTTATTTTATACTCCACAAATGAGTGCAGTCCCTCTATGTTGGGACAGGCTTTTTTCAAAGTTAAATATTTTTATTTAGGAAATATGAGAGTGGAGAAAGAGAAGAAACAACGCCCCCCCAAAGTGAAAGAAAGGAATTACCAGCCAGGATGTGGGGGTCCCGCTGGCCGAAGAGCCCTCAGTGGGGAAGGCACATTTTAACAACTTAGAGTTCTGCACCTGTCCCCATTTCTGTTTGTGTTTCGTTTTCTTTTTTTTTTTCCGGTTTTTTCTAGAGAGATTTTTTTTTTCAACATGTCTGCCTTTGTGGATTCTGCTAATCTCTCTACTGCCACCAGGCACACTCCTCTTCCTGCCACAGTGCCCCACGGAAATTGCACCGGAGAATACCTGCACGTTGCAATGTGAACTGGGTTCACTCCCAAGTTTGGCAGAAGAGCAAAGTCATTCCTGATGGGGTTCAGCAGCCGGGGTTCCCACACCCACCCTCCCCTTCCCCAGGGCGCGGGCCCCTCCACCCCTGCCCCCGTGTCGAAACCCTCCAGAGCTAAGTGGGCTGTGATGCAGCGAGCGGGAAGTTAAGCCGGCACTGTAATCATCGGGCAGCAGGCGAGGAGGGGAAAGAAGGGGGGAGTCCTGGTGGGGGGGGTCTCCACTGAAGGATGCTCTGGGCCGTGCAGGAGCCGAGCCAGAGGGGCTGGAGGAGAGGCCCCCTGTGGCTATTGGGGTGTGTCTGGGGGAGGGTTGGAACCTGTCTTCACCCCCCACCCGCCCTGAGGCAGGAGGACAGGACGCCCCGTCCCCGACTCTCCCCTGCAGCTGATCCACTCCCCAAGTCTGGGGGTTTGCTCCAGGTCATGCTTGGGCGGCCACAGATCCTTGTTCGCCCGAGTTTCCTCCTGGAGTTTGAAGAGCGCCTTTGGTGTCATGGGTCACCAGGAGGGCTTCCCGGCCCTACCCCCCAGGGCTCTGGCTTTTCAGCAAAACAGCTTCCCTTGTCTGAAACTGCTTTGAGGCTTTACTTGCAGTTTCACACTCCCTTCTTGATTGGGTCCAAGAACTTTCCTTACAGCATCACTTTTGTGTCCTTCCCGATCTCGGGGCCCCTTCTTCCTCCCCCCACCTCTGACTCAGGCTGAGAGTCCTCTAGGCCCTTGGGCGAGTAGGCCCACTCCCAGGAGCCTGCCGGGCTCGGTCCCGCGGCCTGGGCTGGTGCCTGATTGTCCGTCTCTGCTCTGCGCTTCTCAGCACAGACTAGTTCTGGGGCTTCTCCTTCCCTTGGCACGAGCACTGGACATGAGCGTGAGCTTTCCCCTCGGGAGGGGCCGTCAAAACATCCCACACAGGGGCTGGAGCGATAGCACAGCAGGGAGGGCGTTAGCCTTGCTCGCAGCCAACCCGGGTTCGATTCCCAGCATCCCATATGGTTCCCTGAGCACCGCCAGGAGTGATTCCTGAGTGAAGAGCCAGGAGTGACCCCTGTGCATCGCCGGGTGTGACCCAAAAAGAAAAAAAAAAACATCCCACACAGCTGCCAATAGACCTGCTGGGAGACGTGGACAGCCACGGTAGCGGTAGGCGGCCGTGACCCCCCCTCGCTGCTGCACAGACCACCCAGGCCAAGGCCAATGGGGAAATCCTGGCCTTAAGGAAACGGAAGGGCTGTCTGTGTCCACACCCTGTCAGCGCGCACGGGGTCGGGGGGAGGGGGTAGAACAGAGACCACGCACGGGGCCCGCCACGCCGCCCCATCACATCTCGGACCATGCGGGCTAGAAAGTGAGCGCCAGAGCACAGCGCGGCGGGTCGGGTGCTTGCCTTGCCTCACACACAGCTGGCCCCGGTCCCATCCCACCGGGCCCCCTGAGCACAGCTGGGAATGACCCTGACTCCGAGCACCGCCCGGTGGAGCACAACCGGAAAAAAAAAAAGAAAACGAAACACAAACAGAAATGGGGAAGAACACTCAGAAATTAAACAACAACAAAAGGGAGTTTTCTGAGTCAGGAAACGAATATTTGAGATAACTAAATGTTGAAATATAAAAATATCGACTTGATCATTTTATTTGCAGCCTCTGATTAACTTTTGGAAAATTTAGACTTTTTTTTTCTTCTTGGGTCACACCCGGTGATGCTCAGGCCTGACTCCTGGCTCTGCACTCAGGAATCACTCTGGCAGTGCTCGGGGGAACATATGGGGTGCTGGGAATCGAACCCGGGTCGGCCTCAGGCAAGGCAAATGTCCTACCTGCTGTGCTATCATTCCAGAAAATACTTTTTACTAAAAAAAAATGATAAAATCAGAATAGCTAAAATTATAATTGGGTCTGGTCATTTAAGATCACTATCACTGTATCACTGTCATCCCGTTGTGCGTCGATTTACTTGAGTGGGCACCAGTAATGTCTCTGTAACACTCAACCTGGATTTTAGCAGCCTCTCCTTACTCGTCTTTCCCAACGATTGGAGACTCTTTTAGGGTCAGGAGAATGAGACCTCTCATTATTGTTTTTGGCATATCGAATACGCCACGGGAGGCTTGCCAGGCTCTGCTGTGTGGGCGGGATACTCTCGGTAGCTTGCTGGGCTCTCCGAGAGGTGTGTATATATATTTGTTACTGTATTTAGGATATGAATACGCCATGGGGAGCTGGCCAGGCTCTCCCAAGCGGGCAATAGACTAAATTCACTACATGTAATATATTGAATATGTATAGCATACATGTAGCACTGGCGTCCCATTGTTTATCAATCTGCTCGAGCGGGCACCAGTAACATCTCCATTGTGAGACTTTTTACTGTTTTTGGCCTATCAGATATGCCACGGAGAGCTTGCCAGGCTCTGCCGTGTGGGTGAGATACTCTCGGTAGCTTGCCAGGCTCTCTGAGAGGGACGGAGGAATCAAACCCAGGTCGGCCGTGTGCAAGGCAAACGCCCTACCGGCTGTGCTATTGCTCCAGTCCAATAGCATACGTATATAAACAAATGTTCTTAAATAGCAGGCTAATAAAAAGTAAAATTAAGTGAGCAAGTGCGCTATCACCAAGGCAATGTTGGACCTGTCGAGATTGCTTGTCACTTAAATGCACGTTGACTGAAACTGTGACCGTCCCCTTCCTGCGTGGCGTCGCGTGACTCTGTCCTTTCTGCTCTCTCTGCAGAGGCCCCAACCCCAGCAAAGTGCTCCAGCAGCTTCTGGTGCTTCAGCCCGAACAGCAGCTAAACATCTACAAGACCCTGAAGACGCACCTCATCGAGAAGGGGATCCTGCAGCCCACCTTGAAGGTGTAGCTGCGCGCAGGGCGGGGAAGGGCTGACAAGAGTGAATTCTACAGAAGAGCACTGAGATTTTATACCTGTACAGAAAGGAATGGTGGGAAAGGCAATAGATTGAAGTTTTACAGACGTGAATGTTTCCTCTCTGAAATTACTGTGAATATTTAACACAACGCTTACTTGAGCTAAGTTATGAAATAAGTAGCCAGCAGCCGGCAGAATAGCCTGTACTTTGTCTAAAGTGTGTTCTCTGGCGTGGACTTCCTTCCCCTCCACACTAGCTTTCATAACTCTGCAAGACTCGTGTTTAAAGAGTCAAACACGATCGAATGAGTGAAGCGCGGATGTCTTAAGATTGCACCTGGCAGTGTGTCCTTTGCACAAATATTTACTTTTGCACTTGGAGCTGCTCTTATTTTTAGCAAAATATTTTATGTTAAGGCACAATAGGAAGTTAGTGCTCTCCCGTACTTCCTCTTCTTTGCGTCTGAAGTACTTGCTGAAGGAAGGACTGAGTTGGATTTAAAAAAAAAAAAAAAAGATTTGTCTACTTTTAAAAAATTGAAAAAAAAAAAAAAAAGCAGTCACTTGCCAGGAGAAAATTTTCCACCTTCTGGTTGGTTCAAAATTCAGGCAAGAGGGGCAGAGAGCAGACAACAAACTTATTTAGATTATTTGGAAAAAGTACGACCTTGCAGAAACACTTCTCGAGAGACAGACGAGTTCTGCTCTGCAGAACACAGTGTGTTGCGGGGGTGGGCTTTGTTTTGGCTTGGGGGCCACACCCAGCCGTGCTCAGGGGTTCTCAGGCTCTGCACCTAGACATTACTCCCCGCAGGGCTCAGGGGACCAGATGTGGTGCCGGGGACCGGACCTGGGTCGGCCGCGTGCAAGGCCCACGCGCTCCCCGCTGCCCTATCGCTCCAGCCCCTTCCCCGCCCCCACCGAAGCTCTCAACAGAGAGCGGCAGCTCAGGACACTTGGCCTCCGACGGGGCGTGGGGCTCAGGCCACGACTCGGTCGTCTCTGTTTTGTGAGATTCCCTTGGGAACTGCTTTCCCCGAGTTGCGGAGCCTCAAGCCTGTGGGGCAGACAGAGAGGAGTGAGCAGGGGGGAGTTTGGCCAGGAGAGAGCAGGCGCCCCCTGCTGGCACGCGTGTACCCAGCGGACCCTACCGGGGAGAAGGGAGAGCCAGACCCCAGACCCACCTGGGGGTAGCGACCGGTCTTTGTCCTTTGTATTCTACAATCCTGGAACTCTCACATCATGAATCTGAGGCCGTCAGCTGGATTTGGAGGTTTTTTGGTGTTTTTTTGTTTTGTTTTGGTTTTTTGCTTCCAAGAAGGAAAATCAAGCGGGAGTGATTTCCACCAAGAACCAAAGCACACACACGCCAGCCCCGTCCCCCTGGTGGAATGGACTCTGCACGGTCTCGAAAGGGCGAGGAAGGGCAGCCAAGCACGCTCGGGGCCGAGCCGCGGGGCCGTCTGCACTGCCCCATCGACAGCCCCTGCCGGGCCGGGCTCGCTGTCCAGAGACAGGAGCAGGTCTGTCCGAAAGAACGTTTTGTCCGTGAGAGGCGAGTGTCGTGCGTGTCAACGAGAAGCAGGTCCCAGGCCTCTGCTGCGCCCGTTCTTGGGCGGTGCCCGCGGTGGAGGGGGGCGGCCGTGCCCCAGAGCTCCCGGGCCACGGGGGAGACTCTAGCTCAGTCTCTGGGGTCGAATGTCTTGAGCTGGCAAACACGCAAGTCTCCCCCCGGCCCCTGGCTGCGTCCCGTCAGCATGGCTGCACGGGAGTCTGCGGACACCTCGGTGTGGCACCGGCGATGTTAACTGTGGGATGGAACCGTCGCTGGGAACCTCAGGCTGCTCATCTCCAGCATTTCCCGCCGATGTTTGCCTCAGTAGAAGCTCCGGGTGTTGGTCCTGAAAACACTCAGCACACCAAAGTGGGGAGAATGAACCGCAAGCTTTGTGATTGGAACCTGGCTGGCGCTGAGGTGGTCCGCACAAGAACTCCGTGGCCGTAGCGACCCCCTCCATGCTTTCTTCTCTAAAGTAACGGGTGCGGCATGGCAGTACCAGATTTCAAAAGAGCACTCCTCGGTACAGCTATTATTCAATCACTCATTATAATGAAATTTGAAGCTAAGAAGAGTAATTTGGGGCGAGGGGGGGGAGGGCGGTCCTAGCAATAGTTTTCCTCGAACTTTTAGATAAAGTTGGGCGTACATGAATCTGTCTGTAAAAAAAACCAAATTCTTCATTTTAACTCGAGATGGACCTTTTTAGTGTACTTTTATAGCACATATATTAAAATAGAGTCTATTTTAGCAAAAGATTGCATAACAGCATAACTTTGATCGTTTTTTTATATTTGCTGAAGAGGAGACTTCCGCGCCTGCCCAGCGCAGGACGGCAGAGAAGTGAAAGACGAGGAGCTTCTTTCACAGTGAAGGCTCGGAAGGTTCCAGACCTCCTGTTTGTGCGAGTGCTCCAGCGGCACTGAGAGCTGAAGGTGGGGGTGCGGGGGTGTGCTCTCGGCTCGCTCGCAGTTACTGTCCGAGAATACGACCCCCCCTCCTCCGCCTCCCCACCCCTTCCACCCCCCACCCCACACTTCTCTCTTTTCTTTTGTACCTTGGTTTGGACAAAGGGGGTGGTGACCCCCTTGTTCGGTGGAAGGAAGTAGAGACCGTGTGTATATTCTGTGTGTGGGCGCCAGACAGTGTCTGATCTGAGTCAACCGACTCTGAATCTTTCACCGAAACTGAGATGGGGAAATAAAAATGGAAAGATATCGACTCTTGACTGTTGTGTTATTTTCTCACTAGAGGAGAAAGAATCACTCGGCGAGTGTTCACAGAAGGGTGGTGGGTCTGTGTTTGTACACGCGTGTGTATGTGTGTGCGCGTGCCTGCATTGCCAACCCCTACGGTGACACCTTCAGGGCTGGGATAAATCAGGTCTGATAGGGGCCCGGAGCGATAGGGCATTTGCCTTGCACGTGGCCTACCTGGGTTCGATTCCCAGCACCCGATACTGTTCCCTGAGCCTGCCAGGAGTGATCCCTGAGCACCGCCTTGGTGTGGCCCAAAGACGCAAAAATTAGTTCTGGTAATGACTTGTCAGGAAGCGAGTCCCCTGGTCATTCTCTCAGAAGAGAGCCTAAAGCGACTCGCCATAGCCATGTGGCCGGACCCCATGCCAGACTGTTTCACTGGGGACACCCCGAGGGGGGTGGTGAGACCCTCCCCCGCCCCAAGGGACCCAGCCCTGGCAGCTGCAAACCTCCAGAATTCAACTGCCACCAGGCTCACGGCTGTTCTCCACATGCTCTGGTCCAGCCTCACCCACGAGTGGATCCGAGGAAAGCCCAGGTAGGTGGGACCTTGTGACTGAAAGCTCTGGGTTCGGTGGAACTGGGAGTGGGTGAGCTCCGCCCACGCCCACCCTGTTTCTGGAAACTCGGCAGTCACACCTGTGGCTGGTGCCAGACAGTCTCATCTACGGCCACGACCCAGAGACTCGGCCCTCTCGGAAGAGAGCATGACAGACACTGCTGTAGCCGGAACCCGAGCCTCACCCGCCAGCAAACCTATCCCTGGACATCTCCTAGCACCACTCATAGCCCACGGGGAGCACCATATGGAAGGCAGCCAGTCTTAAAGGGGAAGTGCATTTTTACAGATATATAGATATATAGATAGAGAAAGATACAAGCACACAGGTCTCAGCCTTTGACAACATGTCAGTAATCTCTTGTAGAAGGGCTTAATGACCCCTGGGTGAAATACAAATCCTCACACACCCTAAGGCAAATTTTTTAGAGCATTTTCAGCAGTTTATTCATAACAAACAACACAAAATAAATTATTTCAGTTCTGCCTTGAGGCAGGGGCTGGGGGTCGGGATGGAAACATCCGAAATACGGTTGTGGGAAGGTGTAATAGGGGTGGGATTGATGCTCGGATATTAAATATAATAAAATACTTGGAACTATTTTATATACAAAAATAAAATTCAAAAAAGAACAATCCTCGCTCTCCCCTGCTTTTTCTGGTTTGGGGGCCACACGGGGCCATACTCTGGGCTTCCTCCCGGCTCTGTGCTCAGGGGTCACTCCTGGAGGTGCGCAGGGGACCCTGGGGGGCGCTGGGGACGGAGCCCAGGGCAGCGGGATGCCAGGCCGGTGCCTCCCCCCTGGACTGCCTCTCCACGCCCGCTTTCGGTTGTCCTCGGAGCCTAGCGCCTGGCTCCGGGCCTGTGTCCCCGGGGTGCTAAGCTTCCGAGCCCGTGACTGGCTGGGGCAGGAAGGTCGCGGGCACAGGATCCTACTCGTCTTTCTTGCGCGGACAGGCCTCCCTGGGCCTGGCTCACGCCCTTCAGGCCTGGTTTCTAGGGCTCTAAAGACCGAACCTCCGACAGCCCCCGGGGTCGCTCATATTTATGACATGGAAAACCAGGAGCGAAGTCACATGAGAACTCGTAGGTTGCACGGGTGGGTCACAACTGGGTGACATGGTACTAGGGAATGGGGGTGGCCAGTGCACGGAGCAGGAGGGGCCGTGTGCCCTGGCATCGCCCTGCAGAGGTGCCAGCCTCTCTCTGCCTGCTCCGTGCCGGCGGCCAGGAGGGCCTCATCTCTCCGAGCAGATGTGTGTGTTTGCTGCAGACGCAAAGCGAGTTCTGGGGGCTGGAGCCATAGCACAGCAGGGAGGGCATTTGCCTTGTACGCGGCTGACCCGGGTTCGATTCCCAGCATCCCATAGGGTCCCCTGAGCACCGCCAGGAGTAATTCCTGAGTGCAGAGCCAGAAGTGACCCCTGTGCATCACCCAGTGTGACCTGAAAACAAAACAAAACAAAACAAAAAACTCATGAACAAAAAAGAAACGGGCACAGTTGAGAGACACACAGGAGTCATCGGCAAGGCGAGTGCCACCCCGAGTGTCACGGTCACCCGGCTTCTCTCCCGGACTGGCCAAGGAGCTCTGGGTCGCTGAGCACCGGGAACGCAGCGTGGGCATCTGCACTCACCGAGACAGAAGAGACGGCGGCGTGGCGGAGGTCGGCCCTTCAGCCCACCTGGGAGACGGTCACAGGTGCTTGGTCTCTGCAGAAGGCTCTGGGCGAAAGTGTGTTTGGGGGCGGGCGGTGGGGGAGGGCCCAAGCAGGACAGACACCCAGCGAGCGGGCACGAGGCCAGTGGCTCTGCAGGCTGTCATTGTCACTCTCTTCCCAGATACTTTCTTGGAAGCTTTAGAAATTAGCCTGTCCCTGAGGATGTTATCTTTTGCTTTGGGGACGTCACACCTGATGGCTCTTCCTGGCTCTGTGCCGGGGGGCGGGGGGAGCGGGGAGGGGGGACCATGAGGCGCAGGGGCTGGAGCCCCCTGCAGACAGCACTTGTGCTCAGCCTGCGAGATCCCTCCGCCCTCAGACACTTAGTTTTGTTTTGCTTTGGGTCACACCTGGCGGTGCTCAGAGCTTACTCCTGGCTCTGCACTCAGGAATCACTCCTGGCAGTGCTCGGGGAACCCTACGGGGCGTCAGGGATTGAACCGGGTCGACCACGTGCGAGGCAAACGCTTTCCCCGCTGTGCTATTGCTCTGCTCCCCACCCCCCTGCCCCCAGACCCTCTAAGGAGAGCCCGAGGCGGCTCAGAGGTCAGGGGTCGGTGGGGGAGCTGTCTCTAAGAACAAAATCCAGTCCAGTAGTTCCGCCGACGTCAAACATCTGATCTAGCAATTATGCTCTCAGGGGTGCGTCTGAAGAGCATGCCTGGGCACGAAACCCGGGCACGGCAGCATGAGCCGCAGGAACGGGGAACAGGCGAGATGCCCATCAAGCAGGGCACAGCGTCGGAGGGGGGGGGGATAGGGCCCGTCGGACAGGCGGAGCCCGTCTGCAGTGGGGAAGTTCTGCGAGCTGCTGCGCTGGGGGTAGATCTCAAAAATCCGCGTAAATGAAATAAAGAGCACAGGCTGCTAATTCCCTGGGATCCGCCGTCCCGACTGGGCAGAGCGGGCGACGGGAGACAGACGAGGTGGGTGGTTGCCGGGGGTGGCGCGGGCAGGAGAATGGGCCGCAGCTGCGAGTATCTGAGGTTTCTGTGGAGTGGTGAAAATATTCTGAACATCCGGCTTGGAGCTGGAGGGATGAGGGCGCTGGCTTTGCGTGCGGCTGACCCGGATCTGATCCCCAGCACCACGTGATCCCCCAGAGCGTGGCTCAGGGTCACTCCTCAGCGAGGAGCCAGGGGTCGCCCCGAAGAACCTCAGCGTGCACCCCAAACCTCAGCAGAAAGTTAGATTCTGCCGAAAGCCACACTGCTCTGTAAAGGTGCAGAAATACACTGAATTGTGCTTTTTCTGCCCAAGACACTGATGTGACTCATAGGCCAATAAAGATATTTATTTATTTATTTATTTATTGCTTTTTGCGTCACACCCAGCAGTGCACAGGGGTTACTCCTGGCTCTGCACTCAGGAATTATTCCTGGCGGTGCTCAGGAGACTATATGGGATGCTGGGAATCGAACCCAGGTCAGCCCCGTGCAAGGCAAATGCCCTATGCCCTACCTGCTGTGCTATCGCTTCAGCCCCCAATAAAGATATTTAAAACTAATTTGAGAGTCTATAATGATGGGTTGGGCCGGAGTGATAATACAGTGGGTAGGGCATTTGCCTTGCATGCGGCTGACCCGGGTTCGATTCCTCCACCCTCTGCCCCTCTCGGAGAGCCCGGCAAGCTACCGAGAGTATCCCGCCTGCACGGCAGAGCCTGGCAAGCTGCCCGTGACGTATTCGATATGCCAAACAGTAACGTCTCACGGTGGAGACGTCACTGGTGCTGGTGATGATGGGATGGGGGTGTGGAGCCTCAAGGGGCTGCCCTGAGCACTGAAGCCGCCCCCTCTGCACGCACGAGACTGGGGGCTCATTCCCCTGTTCCCTGCAGCTCCCCAGCCTGCTCCCCGGCAGGGAGGTCTCCTCCTGGGAATGAGGGCGCACCTGGGGGCCAAATGCTCTCACTGAAGCTGCAGGGAGTGACCACCAGGGGCCAGGCATGTGGCATGCGGCACAGGGAAGGTGACTGAAGATTGAGCCAAAGCTGGGGCTGGAGCCCTGGGACGGCGGGGAGGGCCCGTGTGCTTCGCATGCGTCTGACTCTGACCGATCCCTGAGCCCCCTGAGCTGGCCAGGAGTGATCCCTGAATGCAGAGCCAGGAGTAAGCCCTGAGCACCACCGGGCAAGGAACACACACACACACACAGACACACACACACACCACACACACCACATACACACACACAATACCACACACACAGACACACACACACTCACACACACACACACCACACACACACACCACATACACACACTCACACACAATACCACACACACACTTAAACACAACCCACACACACCACACACTCACACACACACCACACATACACCACATACACACACTCACACACAATACCACACACACACCACATACACACACAATACCACACACACATCACATACACACACTCACACACAATACTACACACACACACACACACACACACACACACACACACACAGAACGGCAGATAATAGAATTGAAGGTGCTCACTATTGGGCCAGGTGAAACGAGCCAGTCACAGGACAGAGCCCTGGTCCACTCACGGGAGTTTCCCCCCAGCATGGAGCGTGGGCAGCGGAAGCGGAAGGGAAGCGATGCTCTCCATGGGAACCAAGTGCTCTTAGTGTCCTCCCGAGGCCGGGGTGGGTCTCAGTGTCCCGCACGCGCTTTGCCTGTGGATTTAACTCTTGGCATCACAACAAAAGCCTGTCACGAAACAGGAACGTGTCAGAGGCCTGCGGCCCAACCTCATGCCTCAAGCGAGTCCTTTAGGGTTGACGCTCTGGTGGGGAGGCGGGTCCGAGGCCAGGCGTCCTCTCTGAGGCAACAGCGCCCGGCGGGAGACTGGCCACTCGGACGACTGCCTCACTCCGCTCAGTGAGCACTAGCCTGCAGCCCCTGCGGTGAGCAACACAGACCCCGATGCCGCCTCCAGGGAGCTTACCCAGAGGCCCCACGGACCCTTGCACTCAGCTCACCTGAGCTGAGTCTCCAGCATCCAATAAGGTCCTCCAGCCCTGACACGAGTAACTCCTGAGCATCGCTGGGCGTGGCCCCCCAACTAAAACAGAGTATAGACAGACACCCCAACAGCCAGTCCTCCAACTAAAACAGAGAGTATAGACAGACACCCCAACAGCCAGTCCTATGACCCCGGGTGGAACAGGGTTAAAGAGACAAGCAAACGCTTGGTCTGGGCAGACGCATCTCCACATTTTAGAGGAAGAAGGTGAGAAAAAAAAATCAATGATGAGGAATTCATACAAAACAAGAGAACAGGGGCCGGAGCGATAGCACAGCGGGTAGGGTGTTTGCCTTGCACGCGGCCGACCCAGGTTCGATCCCCGGCATCCCATATGGTCCCCCAAGCACCGCCAGGAGTAATTCCTGAGTGCAAAGGCAGGAGTAACCCCTGTGCATCACTGGGTGTGACCCCCCCCCCAAAAAAAAAAGCAAAACAAGAGAACAAGGTAGGAAAACTTCTGCAAACGCCCCAGAACTTCGCGTAGGGGAGGGGAGGGTGTTGGGAACCGTTCCTGTAGGAACTCTTTCCTGGGAAAGACGGATTTCTGTGGCTTAGGAACTAAAGGATCGAAGGATGGGAGGGTGAACTAGTTGGTATGCCAGCGATCATTGCAGTGCTGAGAAAACGGAGCATTGGTGCTGAATTCGAAACTCCGACTAAATTAGACCGAATGGGTATTTAGTCACAGAGACTTTTGTGGAGGCAGGCCGCATGCTGGCAGCTTAGAAAGTTCCTGAGAACGGTGATTATTTTTTAGTTTGGGGCCACTCCGGGTGGTGCTCAGGGGAATATATATGGTGCTGAAGACCAAAGCCAGGTTGGCCACTTGCAAAGTGCCTTACCCCTCAGACATTCCTGTGACTCCCATCCTTAAGACCTTGATGAGTATTTCACAGCACACACACACACACACACACACACACACACACACACACACACACACAATGACTCTAAGAGTAGGAGAAAGAACTGGACACAGGTGAATCCAAAGTCAAACCACGGACACGCTTGCTCACTTGCTTTAGCAGAACAAGACGGGCAGAGATGACCCTTAAGCTTACAAGCAACAGCTTGGTCTGTGGCCCGAGATTTTCTTTTCTCTCATGAGATAAGAAAGAAGTAGTTTTCCTTTTTTTTTTTTGTTTTAGTTTGTTTTGGGGCCACACCTGGTGACACTCCTCACCCACTCCTGGCTCTGCAATCAGGGATCCATCCTGGTAGTACTTGGGGGACCACATGGGATGCCAGGGACCCAGCCCGGGTCAGCTGTGTGCGATGCAAATACCCTCTGTACTATTGTGCAGACCCCAGGAGTAATTTTTATTAGTGGAAATAATAATTTTAGGGTATAATTTTTATTTTAGTTTTTTTTTTTTTTGGTTTTTGGGTCACACCCGGCAATGCACAGGGGTTACTCCTGGCTCTGCACTCAGGAATTACCGCTGGCAGTGCTCAGTGACCATATGGGATGCTAGGAATCGAACCCGGGTCGGCCGCGTGCAAGGTCGGCCCTACCCGATGTGCTATTGCTCCAGCCCTTTTTTTTTTTTTTTTTTAGTTACAAGGGACCCTTCCTGACTCAGCACTTGGGGGTCCTTTGCAGCGTAGAAACGACCCCCAGCTTGCAAAGCAGGTGCTTCCCCTGCTGAGCTAAGTCACCCGGCAGGTGAGCTGATTTTCTTGAAATCCCTCTGACCTCTGCTCTGGAATCCAGCCTGCGACTTTCTTTGTCCTTGTTGAGCAGGAAGTTGTGTGTGCTGGGGGCCAAGGTTCAAGTTCTAATACTTTATCTTCACGATAAAGCCGGGCATGGACTCTGCTATCACACCCTGAGCACACTTGCCCTGTAGTCCTCAGAGGCAGCTGGGCAACGCCTGCAGGAAACTGTTGGTGAAGTTTGATTTAGGACCCAGGCAGCAGTGCGGCAGAGCCAGGAGCGAGACTAAGACGCAGCCAACGGGGGCTGCAGGGACAGGACAGCGGGCCGGGCATGTGCCTTACGTGCCGCTGACCCCCGCTGGATTCCTGGCACCTCACATGCCCCCTGCCCCCAGCTTCTCAGGACTGATCCCTGAGTGCAGAGCCAGGAGTAAGCTCTGAGCACTGCAGGGTGTGATGCCCAACTAATCATAATAATGATAATAATGAAGTAAAATCAAAACCATCAAACATCTCGGTGAGTCCAGTTCCTCGTGTTCTGTGTGTGGGAGTGTTGGCAGGAAGATTTCCAGAATTGCTCCCGCATATCTTGCCTTATGACTGCCCACGACCATAAAAATCTTGCAAGGTTTGTTTCTTTAGATTGGGGTCACAAGCAGCAGTGCTGGAGGGTCGCCACCAGCTTTCGGGCTTGGGGGGGGGATCGGAGGTCACTCCACAGTACCAGGGCCAAAGCGGGGTCAGCCACACGTAAGGCCATACACACCAGCTTTAATTTTGGGTCTCCAGCCCCTTAAAAATGTTTTAGTGTGTCGTTACTTTTATGCTCAGATTTCCAAATTTACAGTACAATATGGAGTACAATATGCACAGTACACTTGCCATGAAATACCTCTTTCCAGAATAAACCCTGGTAACGTTGAAAAAAAAAAAAAAAACCCAAACCTTACACAAGAGCCTCAGATGCCGGGGACCGGGCCCTGTCCGACCCAGCTGTTACCAATGTACTTTAGTCAGTAGCCCTGTACCTAGGGGGCAATTAGCAACTCTGGCACGATCAGAATGTGTGTGATGTTTTTGTTCCTTTGGGGCCATACCCTGCAGTGCTCAGGGCTTACTTTGGGCAGTGTGCTTAAAGATTATTCCTGGCAGGCTCAGGGGACCATATGGGGATCCAGGAATTTGAACCCTGGTTGGCCATATGCAAGGCAAATAAATGCCCTGCCCAGAGCATGGTCACTTAGCACCTATGAGTGTGATTTTTTTTTTTTGGGGGGGGTTACACCTGGTGATGCACAGGAGTTACTCCTGGCTCTGCACTCTGGGGCTGGAGTGATAGCACAGCGGGTAGGGCGTTTGCCTTGCATGCAGCCAACCTGGGTTCGATTCCCAGCATCCCATGTGGTCCCCTGAGCACCGCCAGGGGTGATTCCTGAGTGCAGAGCCAGGAGTGACCCCTGTGCATCGCCGGGTGTGACCCAAAAAGCAAAAGAAAATAATAATAATAATAATAATAATAATAATAATAAAGAAATTACTCCTGGTGGTACTCGGGGGGACCCTATGGGATGCTGGGAATCCAACCCGGGTCGGCCACGTGCAAGGCAAACGCCCTCCCCGCTGTGCTGTCCCTCCAGCCCCCATGAGTGTGATTTTTTAAGAAGACGCAATTTGAGGCTGAGTTACTGGTGTGAGCCAGCCCTGCGGAGCGAGGCACGCCCACCTCCACGTGCCTTCCACAAACCCAGAGCCCTGCAGAGACGCGTCTACCTCGCAGCGCAGCATCTGCGTCTCAGAGCCGCTGCAGAGACACATCTGTGTCGGATGCTACGGGCCCGTGTGCGACCGGGAACCTTGCTCCCTCTCGAACGGGGCAAGCGCAGCCTGAAGGTCTCCGGCTGCACACCCGGCCCCGCACATCCCTGGGTCTGGCTCACAGTCGCGGGGCTGTGCTGAGATGCTTCCAGGGCGCTGAGGGATGGAGACTGTTTCTGCCACACGGAAACCCTCAGCGCTGCGCTGAAACCTCCCGGAGCTGAGAAAGTCTCCAAAGCACGGGAGGAGAACCAGGCTGGGTGCGGCCCCGCCACCCCCCACCTCCCTAGGGCCCCCACATTCTCCGCTTGCGTTTCTCCTGGTATATGCGAACATAAAACACCAGCCAGGTGGGACTTCAGGTGGTTTTTAAGGAGCAAAAGGCCCAAAGAGGGGGCAGTCTTGCAGATCCACTGTCATGGGAGTTCGGAAAACCTGGCGTCTGGAGGCTCCCGGAGTTGAGCTCCTGGAGGAAGCTGCAGCTTCAAAGGGAAGTTGGGGCTCTCTAAAGCACCCAACTCTCTCAGGCTGAGGCTGGGAGTCAGCGCGAGCACAAGTCAAAGGACAGGTCACTCCGCGCTCACTGAGGGATGCCTGGGGTGGGCTGGGGAACGAGACTAAGGAGGAGGTGAAGACTAATTCCGTTCCAATGACGTGCTCCCTCTGCGACGCCAGAGGGTCAAAGGAGGCATGAAGAGAAGCCAGGGGCCAAGCTGGAGGGCGTTCAAGTGTTTGTCCTTGGGAATAAGATGGTGAGACTGGGGGGACACTGAGTCACTCTCAGTGGTGCTCAGGGGCTACTCCTGGCACTGCTTGGGAGCAGGCAGTGTGCACAGCATGTGCTACAGCCCCGGGGCTCTCTCTGACCCCTGGGCATTGGTCTTTACAACCCTGATGGAGTGTCCGCAGTTGACAATCTTGAATTCCCAGACAAGCGCAGTTCACCTGCTGGTCTTTAGAACTGTGTGCAGGGGCTGGAGCAATAGTACAGCCGGTAGGGCGTTTGCCTTGCACACGGCCGACCCGGGTTCGATTCCCAGAATCCCATATAGTCCCCTAAGCACCGCCAGCGGTAATTCCTGAGTGCAGAGCCAGGTGTAACCCCTGTGCATCGCCCGGTGTGACCCAAAAAGCAAAAAAAAAAAAAAAGAACTGTGTGCAGTGTGTGGCCATTTGCAGGATTTTTGTTTGTTTTTATAATTGTAGAAATGGTCACTGTCTTGGGCTGGAGCGATACTACAGCGGGGAGGGTGCTTGCCTTGCACATGGCCGACCTGGGTTCAATCCCCAGCGCCCAGTATGGTCTCTTGAGCCTGCGAGGAGTCCTGAGCACAGAGCCAGGAGTAAGCCCTGAGAACTGCCCGGTGTGCCTCCCCAACCCCTCCCCTCTACCCAACATAACCCCCCCCCCCAAAAAAAAAGGGAAATGGTCACTGTCTTAGCAATTCCTGGCGTTCCTCTCTTCTGCCGCTGAGGTGGCATGGCTGGGCTGGGGTTGTGGCTCAGTGGTGCATGTGTGATGCTGTGGGTCTGAGCCCCGCATGGGGGCGGGCAGGGGGAACTGCAGTGAGGCGAGTTGTGTTATTATGGGCACAACAGCCTCAACCTTTGTAGTCTATTTGCGTTTAACATGAACAGGGCACGAGGGAAACTCAGGTGATGGAAAGCAACCACAATCTACTTGCAAAGTGTTTTGTTCCTCCCCTTTACGTGGAACTTAATAATTAACTGACAGAAAAATTACAAACCAGGGCTGGAGGAGTAATCGCACAGGGGAGGAAGGGGTTTTCCTTGCACACGGCTGACCCCGATTCGATCCCCGGCATTCCCATATGGGTCCCCCAAGCACTGCCGGGAGTACAGATTCCTGAGTACAGAGCCAGGAGTCAGCCCTGAATGTCGCCAGGTGTGGCCCCAAAACAAAACAAAGCAAGTCCAAACCACCTGATGTGGTTTGCTTCTTGTCGGTCCATTTAAGTTTGGGGTTTTTCCCCCCACAGGCTCTCACCTCTCTGGAAGTGTTTAGGTTTGCACTCAGGAATCCCACCCAAGAAGCAGCAATGCGACAGCTGAGTGCGTCCCACAGACACGGCTGCAGAACACATCCTCCTCCCGAGGGCCTGGCGGTTAAAAGTGGATCCAAGTAGGAGTTGAAGCAGAACCCACAAGCCAGCATCTCTGCAGGCAGGGACCCCGAGAGAGCAAGACTGCTGGAAGAAGTTCACACCAGAAGAGAACTACGCAACGTTTAGGGAATGACAGGCCCTCGGTTCGGATGGGTTCGTCCTTCCCTGAAAAACTAGTCTTAAAAAACAACTTTTTGTTGTTTTGGGTGGTAAATAGTAGGTGTTTATTTAAAATGAAAAAAAGTACCTGGACTATTGCATTTAATCATGTAATTGTGTTACTCTACCTTTTTTTTTGCATCAGAGACAGATATACAATAAACATTCAATTATCACAGTTGCACACTATAGTAATTCTTCAGGCCTTTCACATCACCGCCAAAGAACGGATATGGGGTTCTGCAATATAGTACAAAAGTCCACAATCAATTCAGTCTTAGCCAGTATCTTCAATTTACTTCTGTTGCTGTACAAATAATTGGCCATTACTAGGGCTTACAAGTTAATAACAGGACAAAAAAAATATACATTGCACTGACACAAAAAGTCAGCTGTGTTAATAGTCATGCAACAAGTAACCAAACTTGCTGAAATTAAAAATACTTTCTAAAAACAGTTTTAACGGCATAAATATTTTATACACACTTCATTTACCAAAACAAAATGTATTTAAATGATACAAAGCAAAAAATAAGTTTCTACCAACTTTATACATAAGAAAGTGCAAAATAACTTATCTAGAGAGTTGCTATTACCCAGACAGATGGTTGTGACGGCAGCTCTTCTCTTCCAAAGCGTGACACTACAGCCGCGGACGATACAGAAATGTTAAAAGACCCGGATGAATAAATGCATGGATGGATGGGTGGATGGATGGGTGGACAGACGGACAGACGGATGGGTGGCTGGCTGGCGGCATGAATGAATGAACTACACAGGTCAGGCAGAAGTCCCGTGAGGTACTCTCGAAGAACGGAGACCACACAAAGGTGGATGTACATGCTGAGAATATTTGTTGGTAGACATAATTCCATGGGACAGAGAGCCTGAGCAACAGCTTCTACACGTAGGTGAGTGCGTGGATGTGTGAGTGATCGGTGATTTCTGCTCTGAAGCAAAAATGGAAAGGAACCCCACCACATGAGACAGTTGCCCACAGAACCAGCTGCCAGAGGAAAATACTCTGAGGAAAGTTTTGGTTTCCACCTTCTAGTTACGGAAGTTGCGTTGGAAAGTTTAGAAGTGTTCATCCCGTAAAACTTCATCATTACACAGAGGAATAACCCGGAAGTCACTAGACACACATTCATATATTCAAGTCTCTAAAGAACACCTCTGCCATTGGGTTTGGGGTAAACATGATTCAAGAACGAAAGGAGGACGCTTCTTTGAAAAAGTGTAGAATAACACTGCTACACCCCCCCGTGCCGGGGGGCAGAGCCCACGGTTCCCGAGAACGCTTGGACGAACGTCAGCACGATTTCTCGGAACAGATCGATGGTGGTGGTGGTGGGGGAGCAAGGGATCCCGGGGAGGAGGGAGACCCAGAAAGGAAACCAGAACACAACTTGTCTTCCAGTTAAAGCGTTCATGCCAATCATCCTTCTGTTATCGAGGACACCTGGACCTTTTGAAATGGAAGTGTTGGAATCAATTTTGATATGTGATCATAAAGAGACTGGAGGCTCACACCTTCGGTAAAGAAAGGTTTGAATTTAGTCAGCATAAGGCACTAAGCAGCCTTTAGAGTCTTCTCTTGGAGACCTAGATATCAGGAAGAACAAATCCGCCCTGAAGCTGGTTTCAGCCCGTTAGGTACGAGATTACTGCTATACCAATGCCTAGTCGTTCTGGATATATCCGTAAGGATGCGTGTGCATATCTGTGCATTTTAGTGCATAAGGGTGCCTGTCACCAGGACCTAGAGATGGAGGGTCGGGAAAGGAGAAGCCGCCGCGCTCCTGGATGGCTTCCGTCGTGCAACGTCGGTCCTCTCTCGGCCACCAAGGAGTCGACACGTTTCAGATCACAGGGCTTTTAGAATTGCTCATAATATCATCACTAAATATCTGAAAATGTTAAAATCTAGATTAATTGTTTCATTTTCTTTATATATATATATGTATATATATGTACATAACACACATTTAAAAAAATTCCACCCCCAAAGCCTGTCCTCTGTAAACGGAACCATCTCTCAGCCCCCAGCAGCTATTTCAGTCTCCCTGGATTTGCGTGTTCTGTATCCAACTCGTAGAACAAATTAAATAACTAAATATTAAAATACTGTAATTATATTCATAGCAAAAACAAAAAAATAGACATTGATACAGTATAAATCTCACTGTTTTCAGGTAGATGGCATTAAGTGGTCAAGGTTGATTTCTGAAGCAGTTCTGACATGATCCAGTTTTACAACAAGGTCTATCGGTTAGTTCTGTACACTCGTTTCTTTTTAAATTTTTTTTTTTTGTCATCCTTTTTTTGGAAAATAAGCGAGAGTAGAACGTTAGTGTGGACAGAGACACACACTTCTTATGCTCTATGCGAGAGAAGCTAATTTGGGTTACATGCAAAATGTTCCCAGTAGCTGAGGCAGGGCTGCGTCCTGCTCCGTGGCCGTCGTCTCTCCCGCTCCGGGCACTGCCAGGGCGGCCGCTAACGGCCAAGCATCAGTCCACACGGGGGTCTCCTGGGGCCTGGGACGGAAGAACAACACTGAGGTGGTGTACTGCCGGGTGCAAGATGCCCAAACGTTTCCGGACGCTCACTCTCCCACACCGTTTCCTAGAGAAGGTCCGTAGGTTTTTGGTTACTAGCCTAGCTGACACGCAGACACTGAGCCCCGCGAGAGAAAGGGCGTCGGGCACTCGGGCTGGGCTGGGAGGGGGGGGGGGCGGAAAAAAAAGACCACAGATAATGTCTTGGAGGATTTAAAAAAACATATTTATAATTAGTGAGTGAGAGGTGTCAGACAAACTGTAGGGAGTTCATCGAGTTAGTGGTTTCGTTTGAAGTCTCGTGTTACAAGCAGTTAAGTCCTTCTTTAGGAAAAAAAAAAAAGGCCTTTATACCTATTTACAATATACACAGTTCCTTGCAAAGAAGTCAGATTTACAACCATTTTCTAAAAGCCTTTTTTTTTTCTTGTTTTTTTTTTTTTTCTTTTTGGTGGGTTGGTGTTGGTTTTTCCAAAAAACAATGAGGAACTTCTACAAAAATGAGACGCGAGAAAAAGAGAGTGGGGAGTGAGGGTTTGCTCTGGGCCCAGTGATGCCCGGAGGGAGGAGCAGGTATGGACGCGCTGCCTGGTCGAGGAGCCCCCTCAGGTGTGTCTTGTGCTGTGCGCCCCGCGCGCACCACCGCCAGCTGCACAACGATGCCCTCACGCGCCGTGAAGAGACATGTAAACGGAGACTGGGGCGGGGGAGGCCCTCCGGCAGCACGCGCGGGACCCAGGCTCGGGCTCCAACCCGCCGGGTCGAATCAACAATTCCGGGGCCCGTCTTCTGCACCCCGCTCGTGCTGCAGGTTGTAGTAACAGTTCTGGCAGACGCGCACGGGAGAGGAGATTTTCAAGCGCTTGATTTCCGACTGGAACCGACTGCACCTGAGGAGAGGCAGGACAAGGCGTCAGGAGGGGCCTCCCCGCCCCTGCTCACACCCCACACCGGGGGCCATCTCCTGGGAGCGCTGGCCCGGGTTCCATCTGGGGCATCCCGTGTGGTCCCCGAGCCCCGCCAAGAGGGATCCCTGAGCACAGAGCTCTGAGCACCGCGGCGTGTGGCCCCCGACCAAATGTCTGTGTGAAACCAAGGGAGCCGTTTGTTTTCCCGAGGAGAAGGAGCATCCAAGCGCTCCTGACCCCCGAGCCCCAACGGAGGGAAGCGGAGGAGTCTGACGAGGCTCTCCACTCCCACCCACTCGGGCTCCCGCTGGGACCTTCACCGTTCTCTCTTCCCAGAAGAAAACTCACTGCCCATTTGACTATTTAAAAAAAGTATTATTGGGCCAGAGAGAGAGTCTGGGGGCTAAGGCACTTTGCTCACCACCCGCCGACCCTCCATGGAGCCCCTGAACCACATAGGGTCACTCCTAGTAGACAGCCAGGTGCAGCCCCTGAGCACCACTGGGGGTGTGTGTGTGGTGGGGGAGGGGGAGCAGGGGGAGCAAATCTACAAGGAAAGCTTTTTTTTTTTTTTTGCAGTGCTGGGAGCAGAATCCAGAGCCACACTGCAGCCCTCACACCCTCACTGTTCCTTTGCAAGATCCTGAGTTCTGGTTTCAGGTTTCTCTGTGAGGGAGATCCAAACCCCAGTCATTTCTCAAACAGGCTTTTGTGTTTGGTTCAAAAGCCCTGTTTCCATTTCTCTGGGAAAATTCCTTGGAGTAGACTCTACTTGGAAGATATTCACGCTCTTTAACAAGTGTCTCGCAGAGTGCCCAAGAACAGACGACTAGTTAAAGAAACGGTGGAATACTATGCAGCTGTTAGGAGAGATGAAGTCATGAAATTTGCTTATAAGTGGATGGACGTGGAGAGTATCAGGCCAAGTGAAATGGCTCAGAAAGAGAGGGACAAATATTGAAGGACTGCACTCATTTGTGGAATATAAAATAACATGAGACTGACCCCCAAGGACAGCAGGCAAAAGGGCCAGGAATACTGCTCCATGGTTGTCTCGTGAGCTGGGGGGGGGGGGGAAGGCAGCTGGGGTGGAGAAAGGATCACTAAGTCAGTGATGGTTGGAGGGATTGCTCGGAATAGGAGATGTGTGCTGAGAGTAGATAAAGGACCAGACATGATGGCCTCTCAGTGTCTGTATTGCAAACCGTAATGCCCCAAAGCAGAGAGAGTATGGGGGAAATTGTCTGCCATGGGGGCAGGGGGAGGGCTGGAAAGGGGAGGATACTGGGGACACTGGCTGTGGAGAATGTGCCCTGGTGGAGGGACGGGTGTTCGACCACTGTATGACTGAAACTGTTTCTCACAGTCGTTCAATAAAAAAAAAAGTGTCTGGCCTCTGGGAGGAGGCGGGTGCGAGCAGGTGAGGAGGACCCACCACTTCCGGCTCATGCAGCCTGGAACAAGACTGAACGGAGCAGTGCCTCCCCCCCTGGGGCCCCCCGAAGAGATACCCCGAGTGAGGAGTGCAGAGGCTGCCCCTGGACACCTCCCGGTGCTGACCTGCTTTCTCTGAAGAAGCCCTGCACCTCTCTGCCTGGGGCAATCCCTCCCCGTAGGGTCTCTGAGGTAGGCTCCCACCTACCACTTTATACAGTGGGGACCTGCAAGAATCCCCTCGATGACACTGTGCTCTGAAACGAAACTCTAAGAAACAGCCACAGTGGACACGCGAGGACCCTGACAACGGGAAGTCACTGAATCACCCGCTTCCCTAGAGAACTGCCGTCTCGAGGCCCAGGGTCACGAGGCAGCCCTCAGCTGCCCCGGAGCCCACAAGAGTCCCTGTGAAGGGCGTCTGGGGTGGGGGGGAGGGGGAGGCTCCTTCTGGCTACCTCTGCTTGAATCTGATTTGCTGGGAGAGAAGATTTGAGATCAACCACCTGGAAAAAAAAAAGGTCCCATCTTTTCTGAAATGCCTTCATCGCCAGGTTCTATGCCTCCACCGAGTGTCGGTGAGGACTCCTGCTGGCTCTGTGAGGAGGCAGTGGTGGTGCCCATGTGCAGATGGGGAAACTGAGGCTCCGAGGTCAGTAACCTGGCAGTGAGTTTTGTGTTGTGGGCATGCCTGGTTCAAACAGCACCACCTGGAGCGAGGATGATTCTGGGGAAGCATGTCCAGAATGAAGGAGTTTATTTGGGGGGGGGGCTGGAGCGATAGCAGAGCGGGTAGGGCGTTTGCCTTGCATGCAGCCGACCCGGGTTCGATTCCCAGCATCCCATATGGTCCCCCAAGCACTGCCGGGAGTAATTCCTGAGTGCATGAGCCAGGAGTGACCCCTGTGCAGCGCCGGGTGTGACCCAAAAAGCAAGAAAAAAAAAAAAAAAAGGGAGTTTATTTGGGCTTTCTGGCCACACCTGGTGGTGGTCTGGGCTGATGCCAGTATGTGCCCCGGGTGACCCACACCAGGTGTTCGACCTGGCACAGACCCTCCGGGATAGGGTCCCGCTCTGCCAGCTGCTCAACCACCTCCGGGCACACTCCACCAACCTCAAGGAGATAAACCTGAGGCCGCAGGTGTCCCAGGTGCTGCCCAGAGACGCAGGCAGGTGTGTGTTTGTCAGTGTGCAGATCGTTACAATGTGTCATCGACCAAAAGCTTACACTCAGTAGACTGGGAACACCTGTAAAGGCGATTAGAGGCCGCCCCCAAAGCCCCCGTCCCTCTGAGAAAGCTCGGCAAGCTACCGAGAGTATCCTGCCCACACGGCAGAGCCTGGCAAGCTACCCGTGGCGTACTCGATACGCTAAAAAACAGTAACAACGACGGTCCTCATTCCCCTGATCCTGAAAGAGCCCCCAACACGCCATCAGGCTACACTAGGACGCGACAGGGACGAATGGAGATGTTACTGGCGCCAATCGATGAACAACGAGATGACAGTGATACAGGGAAGACCGGGGGACGTGGGGGTGTCGGAACAGACGGCCCCCGCATGTGGGGAGTAAGGCCCGGGGGAGTGGGGGTGCCAGAACGACGGCCCCGCGCGTGCAGGCCCCTGGGACGCGAGCCCGGCCAACTTACTTCTGGCAGAAGAGCTGCCCGCAGTTCCTGCAGTGGTGCCGCCGCTCGGTGAGCGAGAAGCGCACGGCGCAGCCCGAGCAGCTGTCCCCGCCCTCGTCCTTCACCCAGTGGTCAGCCGCCGAGCGGCCCGGCTGGTCGCTCACGGACCAGCTGAACACGCGGCCCCGGCTGTCGCCCACGAGGATCCGGCTGTGGTCCCTGCGGAGACAGGGCACGGAGGTCGTGTGTGGCCGCGGCTTGGTGCCGGGGCCAGGGTCGTGCACACACGGTCAAACCCAGGGCCCGGCCCGGCTCCCACTCCCCCCACTCCAGTCTCTCGGGAGGAAAGCCGCTCCCGAGGGTCCGGCTTCCTTCTCACTTGGAATTAAAACCCTTTCCTCGGGGCTGGAATGATCGCACAGCCGGCAGGCGTTTGCCTTGCAGGCGGCCGACCCGGGTTCGGTTCCCAACATTTCATGCTCTGAGCACCAGCCAGGAGAGATTCCTGAGTGCAGAACGAGGAGTAATCCCTGAGCATTGCCAGGTGGGACCCAAAAGGCAAAAAAGCCTCCCAAAACCCCCACAAAAACCCAAAACTAAAAAATAACATAGCAAAAAGCCCCTTTCTCGGAGCTGGAGCGATAGCACAGCGGGTAGGGCGTTTGCCTTGCACGCGGCCGACCCGGGTACGATTCCCAGCATCCCATATGGTCCCCCAGCACTGCCAGGAGTGATTCCTGAGTGCATGAGCCAGGAGTAACCCCTGTGGATCGCCGGGTGTGACCCAAAAAAGCAAAAAAAAAAAAAAAAAAAAAAAAAAAAGCCCCTTTCTCTGTCCGTCTGTCTACACAAAGAAAAGCCTGTTTTCCAGGCTGGGGACCCAGTATGGGGTGAAGGCGCTTGTCTCGTGGGTTGGGCCCTCCCAGGGGGAAGCACCAGGACACAGCCGCGGCCGGAGTTAAGGCACGGTGCGTAGGCGGGAGGGAAGGCACTGCTCTCCTGCTCAAACACAGACGGATCAACGGCCAAGGATGCTCCCTGTGGCCTGCCGGGTTAGCGCCCCGCAGCCCCAGAAGTGGTACCCAGGAGAGCGGGAATCCTGAGGTAGGGCCCAGACTGGGCCCTACCCCCAGCCCCACCCCCGGGCCTCGTACTTGGAGACGCCCAGTGCGGTGATCTCGGCAGGATGCGCGTTGTCCTTGCGGTCGAAGGCCGTGTGCATGGTGAGCTTACTCCGGAACACCAGCTGCCGCTCCCACCGGTACCCTGCAGGGGAAGCGCAGGATGGGGCTGGCCAAGGCCGCTGGCAGGAATCCCCTACACTGGAGCTCTCGCACTCGGGTCCCCGGGACACGCCCTTCCCACGGCCTCGGTGGCATCAGTCTGGGTAAGTGTCCCGAGCAGAGGCCAAGAGGGGGGGAAGGAAACGTCTTCGGTGCAAAGCCGATCCCAATCCTGCAGTGGACGGTCCCGCCTCTAACTGCATCACGGGCACAGTGACCTGTGGACTCGATTTTTTTTTTTTTCTTTTTGGGTCACACCCGGCGATGCACAGGGATTACTCCTGGTTCTACACTCAGGAATTACTCCTTGCGGTGCTCAGGGATGCTGGGATTCGAACCCGGGTCGGCTGCATGCAAGGCAAACGCCCTACCCGCTGTGCTATCGCTCCAGCCCCGGGCCTCGATCTGTTTTGTTCTGGTATTTGAAGATGCTCAGGGCTGGAGCAATAGCACAGCGGTTGGGCGTTCGCCTTTCACACAGCCGACCCGAGTTCGATTCTTCTGCCCCTCTCGGAGAGCCCGGCAAGCTACCGAGAGTATGGAGCCCGCATGGCAGAGCCTGGCAAGCTCCCTGTGCGTATTGGATATGCCAAAAACAATAACAATAAGTCAGTCAATGAGAGACGTTACTGGTGCCCACTCGAACAAATCGATGAGCAACAGGATGACGGTGACAGTGACAGGGCTACACCTGGCTCTGCCCAGGGGTTGCTCCTGAAAAGCCGGGGGCCCAGAACTCGGGGTCTGCCGTGTGCAAGGCGTGCTCCCTGCCCACGTGCTCCTCCCAAACGTGCTCGGAGTTAGTTCTCTGGCCTACTTTGCAGCCCGTTGGCGAGTTCCTGGGCTGGGAAGGTCGCCGGCAGCGGGAGGCATTTTTAAGAACACAACAAAGCGACATACTGCAGACATGGGCGAGAACCTCGCGTCCACTCCCCCCTCGAGCCATCTCTGCGGGCAGCCCCGGCGCTCAGGACGGGGTGCGGGAGAGCCGGGAGCCCCGCCCCCCACCCCAGCCCCGGCTCCGGGTTACCTGGCTTCAGCCGGCTGTAGTTCCGCGCCTCGATGGGGTTCGGGTGCGGGTGGCTCAGGGGCCCCTCCGAGTAGTTGACGAAGATGAAGCCGTCCTTCTCGTCCAGGCTGAGCTGGTCCGACCAGCGCCGGGACTCGTCCGAGCCGCGGTCCGTGCACCAGGCGGCGGTCGCGCGGCACGAGGCTGCCCGGGGCCGGTGGCCCCCGCTGCTCGGCTGGCTGCCGCCCTCCTTGGGGTCGGGCCCGACGCTCTGCTCCTCCGCCTCCGAGTCGCTGCTGTCCTCGTCCTGGGCTTCGTGCCCTGCGAGGGGCCGGTGGGGGGCGGGAGGACACAAGCCTCAGAGTCAGGCCCAGCTCTGCCCTGCCACCAGCTAAGACACACAAGCTAGTCCCAAGGCTGAGAGTCAGCCGCAGCGAAAGGAAATGATGAGCATTCATTCCCCTTTTTTGGGGGGGTCACACCCACAATGCACATGCACTTCTGGCTCATGCACTCAGGAGTCCCTCCTGGCGGTGCTTGGGGGACCCTATGGAAGGCTGGGATTCGAACTCGGGTCAGCCGTGTGCAAGGCAAACGCCCTCCCCGCTGTGCTATGGCTCCAGCCCCAAGGGCGAGCATCCTTAATTTCCGGGGGCAGCGGTGGGGGGAGGGAATTCCACAAAGGGGGGGTTTCTCGGCAGCACCTGCCCACCTGCCCATGTCCCAAGTGCGGGACTCTGTCTTTTAGCTTTGGCCCAAAGTGGTCGTTGCAGATTTTCTCAGACCCACTTCACACCTGCGATTGCTGTCTGGCCGGAGGGCACCTCGGGGGTCCTTGTGCTGCACCCAGCCCCACACCCCGCCCTCACCATCCGGGGCAGTCTCAGCGCTGCTCTCTGCAACCCCAGCCTGTCTCCGCCCATGCCCTTGGCCCCCTTGCGCTGCAGCCGGCCCTAACGCCCTCTGGCAGGGAAGCCCCCAGCTCTGCGCTTCCCTGGAAGACGCCCGAGCGTGTCACAAGTAAGAGAAGGCAGGACCACCAGGCTCCAGCAGCCACCACCGCCCTCCTTGAGCCTCCGTGTGGCTCAGCCTACGGCACGACCCTCGGCTCGGACGCAGAGCAGGGGGCAAACATCAGGACTGAGCCCCTGAACTCTGGCACCACGGGGCCCCCGCGGCTGCTTCGCCTGTCAGAGGGGGGAGGCCCTGGGCTCTAGGAAGCAAAGGAGCCGCTGGGGCCGGGCCAGCCTCTGCCCCCCACCCCCTCCATCCCCTGCTCTGTCCAACATCGACCCCCGCCCCGGGCTCCCGGTCACAGGAGCTGCCCACGGAGCCCCGGGCAGCGGCGTGGAGGGGCTCTACCTATTTGTGCTTCGGGACAGTCGTCCTGCATCTCATCGGCTTCGACAGGCTCAGGGGCTGGTGTCTCGGGCACCTGCAGGAACTCCATCCTCCAGAACTGCGAGCCAAGAAGTAGAGGGATTTTTTATTTTTATTTTTTAAAAAGAGGAAGAAGAAAATAAACCCAGCAGCTAAGGGTGTCAGGAAGCACGTGACGAGCTGCCGGATGAAGACGGGCCGGGGGCTGACGAGGCCGTTTCCCCCACAGGGTCTGGACCTCAGGATGCAGCAGCAGGCCCCGTCGGTGTCCCTGTCTGCAGTGCTCCTTCCGCTGGAGGGAAAGGGTGCCTGGCGCAGAGGAAAGCACCACAGGGTCAACTGACCCTGAAAACACGCGTCAGTTCAGGGGCCGGGGCGAGGCCCCGTGAGCTGTGTGAGGCCCCACGCCCGAGGCCCAGCTCACCGTCCCCCGTCCGCCCCGACGGCTGTGGTTCCGAAAAACAACATCCGCCATGCAAACCGCTTCACCTCTCGCCCCCGGAGAAACGTCCTGTGGGTCCACCAAGCCCACTGTTCCCTGCAACCACTCTGAGTCTCGCACCTGCCGATGCGCCACCCAGACAGGGCGCCCGGGAGGCAGACAGGGAGTGGGGTCCACAGGTGTGTGTGTGTGTGTGTGTGTGTGTGTGTGTGTGTGTGTGAGAGAGAGAGGAAGCAGGATCCTTGAAAGCGCGCACGTGTGTGTGTCAGAGAGGAAGCAGGATCTCCAAACACACGTCAGTGAGTGTGTGTATATGTGTGTGTGTGTGTGTGTCAGAGGAAGCAGGATCCCTGAATGCGCATTCGTGTGTCAGAGAGAAAGCAGGATCTCCAAACGCACGTCTGTGAGTGTGTGTGTGTGTGTGTGTGTGTGTGTGTGAGAGGAAGCAGGATCTCCAAACGCACATCTGTGAGTGTGTGTGTGTGTGTGTGTGTGTGTGAGAGAGAGAGAGAGAGAGAGAGAGAGAGAGGAAGCAGGATCTCCAAACGCACATCTGTGAGTGTGTGTGTGTGTGTGAGAGAGAGAGAGAGAGAGACAGAGAGAGGAAGCAGGATCTCTAAATGCACGTCTGTGAGTATGTGTGTGTGCGTGCATGCGTGTGTCAGAGAGGAAGCGGGATCCCTGAAGGCACGTGTGTGTGTGTGTGTGTGTGTGTGTGCGCGTGCGTGCACGCAGCTGCTCCGTACGGCGGGCACACCTGGGGAGCCTCATTGCTTGGATACTCCTTAGAGACTGGCTGGACGGAGCAAACGAAAACTCAAACGACAACCCACCCGAACCGAACGCCGAAGAGAGAAACTGCGGGCTCTGTCTGGCGCCCAGGCCTGGTCCAGAGGAGGCAGGAACCCTCCGCCCTCAGACCGGGACCGCGCAGCCCGCAGGGCCCCGGGACGCGCTTCCTGGCTGTGTGGTCCCTGATAGGAACGAGACTGCCCCCTCTCCCGAGACGACACCCGCCGGGCCAAAACCCCACTCCAAACTGTGACTCGGTGGGCAGGGGAGCCCTGGGTCAGGGGCCTCCCTGGGTGCGACCCTGCCACCCACTCACCCGCACCACGCCGTCCGAGTGGCCGGTGACGATGACGTTCTGCGTGTCCCACTCGTTCATCTCGGACACGCAGCAGCACACGATCTGCTGGCTCCGGCCCGTGAAGGTGTTGACGCTCACCACCGGGTTCCCGTTGATGCTCCACACATGGATGTGGGTGCCCGCACAGGACACGATGTCGCCCTGGGGGGGCAGGAGACGCTGGCTCAGGCCTCGCAGCCTCCGGGCTGGCGTGGGGGCCAAGGGCATGGGGGCCGGGGCCAGGAGGGCTGAAGCCCCCAGCTCACCCACACCCCCGGAGCTGGCAGGGCGTCTCCTGAGTCCCCCTGGGGAGGGCGCAGGGGCGAGCTGCTTTGTCCCTCTCCCACGACTTCCACTGGGAAAGATCCATTTAGACCTTTCACTCCACTCCCTGGAATCTCACCGGGCGCCTGCCATCAGCTAGCACCCTGGCTGGGACAGAAATCGTTCAGTTCACGGGGGATCATGGTCTTTCTCCTCAAGAAACCAAGAGAGGAATCTCGTGACTCTGTTCAGATCCTGTTTTTAACACCTCTACTCAATGTTAGCGGAATGACAGGATTAGAAAAGAAAGAAAAGGACAAGAAGACAAACTGGTATGTAGGCTCTTTTTTTTTTTTTCCTCTCCTTTTTGGCAATGCTCAGGGGTCACTCCTGGCCCTGCACTCAGGAATTGCTTCCGGCAGTGCTCGAGGACCATATGGGATGCTGGGAATCAAACCTGGGCCAGCTGTGTGCAAGGCAAACGCCCTACCACCCACTGTGCTATTGCTCCAACCCCTCCCTAAAGTTTTCGTTTTGGCAGGGTGTGCAAATGCAATTATTCCCGGCGAAAATTTGAAAGCAAGTTTGAATTGGCATTCTAATTTTAAAATATATATAGAGAAAATTTATCATCTTTAAGAAAGAGCTGCTGTTTTGCTCCAGTTCTTTCCTTTCCCTATTTTTCAAAGCTGTACCTTATCCTCCATGCTGATTGGCTAATGACTTTTCGGAGGGGCGCACACCTGGCACTTTCCGGGGGGCGTCTCCTGGCGGGGTGTAGGTTCGCTCTTAACCAAGGAAATGAACCCTCGGGTCCCCGAGCTCCTAACCCACGTTGTCACGATTTCCAGAGACCCAGAGAAGATAAGCTTCCCCCTCTCGTGGCAGGAGTCTGCCCTCGCCTGAGACGCCCTCTCAGCTCCACTGTCAGCCAGAGTTTACATGCTCTGGACACGCCATCTGATCCCTGGGACAGTCTTGCGAGGTTTGGCCCCGCCTTAGCGAGGACAGAGAGGCACCGAGGGCCAAGGACTCTGTTAGCATCACAGAGCCAAGGCCTGGGGGGAGCTCTTTCCACTGACCCGGTCTCCCCACCTGCCTCCCATCCCTGAGAGCCTGATGTGGGGTGGGGTCCCAGGGCAGCCGGCAGGCCGGAGAGCTGACAGGGTCTGGAAGGTGCAAGTCAGAAGCAGAGGGAGAGGGGAGAGGGGGAAAGGCAAGAAGAGGGTTCAAGGCAAGAGGAGGGGTGCCGGGAGGCCTGTGCACAGCTCTCGCCCTCCTTTCTCTCCCGGGCAACTCGGCCAAGGGGACAAGCACCAAATCAGTACTGGGTGGAGCTCAGCCGGGCCTCCGTCTGTGTCCGTCTGTCCGGGAGTCGCGCTCCGAGGAGGAGGTGGCCGTGACTGAAACGGGACGGGTCCCTGAGCCGGCAGGAAGGAGAGGCGTGAAAGGCAGCCGGATTCCTGCCCGGGCTGCCGGCTACTCGTCGGAGGGGAGGCAAACGGCTGTGCCACCTCTACAGGGCCACCGCAATCCAACGGGCAACGGGCAGCCACGGCGCGCGCGGCGGCCCCCGGACAGAATTCTCCAGGATGAGCGCCGGCCCAGAGTGGCAGCGCGCGGGGGACGCGGCACAGCGTGGTACACCCCACCTGCCGCTCTTCTCTAAGAGCCGGGATGGGGTCCCGGGGCAGCCGGCAGGCTGGAGAGCTGACAGGTTCTGGGCAAAGGGGCTCTGCAGCCCCGACCTTCCGGAAAACTCTCCCTCCCCGCCCCGGCAGGACCAGGGCTCCCGGCTGCTCTCTCAACAGCTGCAACCAGCAGAACCCCCCCCTCGCCTCCCACTCGGATCTCTTCCATCAGACGCCGGGAGGTGCCCCCCAACCTTCCATTTGTTCCTTCTCCTTTATTGAATGACTCCACGGCTTCCGACTGGAGGCATGAGACACACCCGGGAGCTTCTGGGACAGAGGAAATCCGGAGGGCCGGCTCTCCAAGGACGGGTCCCAAGGAAGGGGGAGTGGCTGACTTGCATACGGGACACAGGGATGTGGCACCTCTCCTTTGGACACAGGCTCTGTCTTTCTAAATCTCTGCCGAGGGTTTCAGCTCACCAAGAAGACTGTCCGGCCCTGCCCTGCTCACCCCAACCCAGCCTCAGTGGGCCCGGTCTGATGGAGGGGGAGTTGCCCTGGGCCAGAGCATTTCTTTATTTTATTTTTTGGTTTTTGGGTCACACCCAGCGATGCTCAGGGGTTACTCCTGGCTCTGCACTCAGGAATTACTCCTGGTGGTGCTCGGGGGACCATATGGGGTGCCGGGGATTGAACCCAGGTTGACCGCATGCAAGGCAAACGCCCTCCCTGCTGTACTATCACTCTGGCCCCAGTATTGGAGCGATAGCACAGGAGGGAGGGCGTTTGCCTTGCATGCGGCTGACCTGGGTTCGATTCCTCTGCCCCTCTCGGAGAGCCCGGCAAGCTACCGAGAGTATCCCACCCGCACAGCAGAGCCTGGCAAGCTAACCCTGACATATTCGATATGCCAAAGACAGTAACAAGAAGTCTCAAAATGGAGATGTCACTGATGCCCACTCGAGCAAATCGAGAACAATGGGATGACAGTGCTACAGTGACAGTGCTATTTATTTTTGTTTTCTTTCTTTGTATATAAGGCATTTCTTTCTTTCTTTCTTTCTTTTTTTTTTTTTTGCTTTTTGGGTCACACCCAGCGATGCTCAGGGGTTACTCCTGGCTTTGCACTCAGGAATTACCCGTGGCGGTGCTTGGGGGACCATATGGGATGCCGGGGATCGAACCTGGGTCAGCTGCGTGCAAGGCAAATGCCCTTCCTGATGTGCTATCGCTCCGGCCCCAAGGAATTTATTTCTGAAGTAAGATCGCCTTCATTTGGATACAATACCAATTTAAAAAAACCCAACTCAATAACCGTTTTTTCCCTCTTGTTTTGGGACTCAAATGTCCTTTTGACTTTCTATAATAGTCTATAAAATTTCATCGCAACTTTGGCCTCCTTAGCAAAACCCGCCAAGTCCCTGTTTTCAGAGAGATCCTATGCGCTGACATGTCGGTCCCACTCCTGGAAGCAGGCGGGAGGGACAGACAGAGCTCGTCTCCGGGTTACGGACGTTCACATTCCCTCACTTTGGCCAGTGCCAACAGAAGTCAAGGAGAACATGGGTTCTCCCCCCCCCCCCCTTTTTCTTGTTTCAATGAGGCGGGCACCGAGCAGCTCTCGGAGACGGGGGGACCCCTTTGCTATTCACGCCGGCCAAGCCCAGTGTCCCCCCGAGCTGAGCCCGGCAGCGCCTGGCTACTCACTGTGAGCTCATTGATGCAGAGGGCAGACACAGGTGCGCGGTGGCCGCGGAGCTGGGTGAGGAACGACAGCTTGTTGAGGTCCCAGATGATGCAGGTGCGGTCTCGGGAGCCGCTGACGATGATGTGGTAGGCGAGGGACGCGGTGGCACAGGTGACCGTGTCTGTGTGACCCAGCAGGGCCTACGGGGAAGAACAGGGCCACAGGCTGGCCACAGGCTCGTACGAGCTCCCGCAGCGGGGCAGGAGGGCCTGGACGAGGGGGGACGGGATGGCGTGTGGGGAATGAACCCTCCAGGTGGGGGGCGGCGGGGGTCAGGATCATGACCGCGGTGCTCAGGGAGCACTGCCGGCTCCGAGGAACTCTTGCAAGCCAGAATAAGAATGCTGCCTCGTGGCCAGGCAGAGAAATGGGGCCCAGGGAACTGTGATGTGGGAATACAGGTATTTCGAAGACGAAGATTCAGGTGACTATCGGGCATCCTAGGCGATTTACTATTTGAATAGTGGGTTGGCGTGAAGTCGTGCCCAAGGACTGGTGATGTGGCAGGGGACACGTCCTGCACAGGGGACTGGGTTTGAGCCCCAGCACAGCAAAAGACAATGAACAGAGCTGGGGGGATCGGGGCCGAGCACGTGCTTGTGCTTTGCGTGTTTTGGGAGCCCTGATTTTCTTTTCTTTTCTTTTTTTTTTTGCTTTTTGGGTCACACCCAGCAATGCGCAGGGGTTACTCCTGGCTCTGCACTCAGGAATTACTCCTGGTGGTGCTCAGGGGACCATATGGGATGCTGGGATTCAAACCCGGGTCGGCCTCATGCAAGGCAAACGCCCTACCCGCTGTGCTATCGCTCCAGCCCCTGCTGGCTGCTTTTCACAGCTGCATGGTACAAGAAAGCTTGACAGCGAATCCACCCCTTAAAGGAAAAAAGGCTTAAGTATACAAGGGTTCTTGCTGTAAGCAGATTTGTAAGAGTGAGGTACATAATAGGTGATCAAAGTAGTTGTTACTAAAATCATCATCGGTTCTAACAAATACATTTGTGCGCTTCTCCTGTCCTTGAGCGTACAATAAATGAGAAGCGAAACAAAACAAAACGCAAGGATCAAAGATGAGGAGTCTAGCCAGAGTGAGAATCAACCCGGACAGGAAATATCAGTAACAGTAAGTATACTTTGGTTGGCAAAAATTCAATTTACAGGGGCTGGAGCGATAGCACAGTGGGTAGGGCGTTTGCCTTGCATGCGGCCGACCCGGGTTCGATTCCCAGCATCCTGTATGGTTCCCCGAGCACCACCAGGAGTAATTCCTGAGTGCAAAGCCAGGAGTAACCCCTGTGCATCGCCGCGTATGACCCAAAAGGCAAAAAAAAAAAAAGGGTAAAAATCAATTTATATGACGTTTTCAGAAATATCTGCATGTTTGAATACCTTAAAAAATTAAAATACCTGCAAACACTGCTTCGAAATTGTTTTTAAACGACTACCTTATCAAGGAGTAAAATCCTAATTTTGCTCTCGTGTGCGGGGCCAGGGGACCCATTTGTAGGGGAGTCGTCTGGGTGGGGCGGGACGGGGCAAGCCCTGTGGGGCGCAGCTGGGTGGTACCTGCTTGAGGGTGAGGCTCTTGGCCTTCTCCTTGGACGTGCCCATCTCCCACACGCACACCACCGTGCTCGTGCCGCCCGTCACCACCAGCCGGGGGTTGGGGCAGATGGCGCACAGGATCTGCCCCCACTCGGATAAGCACTCGTAGACGGTCACGGCCTGCAGGGGGGACAGACGAGATGTGTCACTCGGCCCTGCCCAAGCACAGCGTGAAGACCGGCCCGCGGACCCCCAGTGGGGGTGTGTGTGTGTGTGTGTGTGTGTGTGTGTGTGTGTGTGTGTGTGTGTGTGTGTGTGTGTGTGTGTGTGTGTGTGTGTGTGTGTGTGTGTGTGTGTGTGTGTGTGTGTGTGTGTGTGTGTGTGTGTGTGTCCCCGCCCCTCCACCGTTACCCCCCGACTCTGGCTATGGCTCTGCTCAGCCTGAGCTCTGGGTGCCCACCCTGGGCTCTGGAAGGAGAACAGTGACCCGCAGGACCACCATCCCGCCTGACTGCTGACCCATGTGACCTTCTGGGGCTCCAGGTGTGAACGTGGGACACGCCAGGATCCCTCCCACCTGCCCCCGGGGAGGAACCTGCGGGGTTTGGGGCGTCTCCCAGGGCGGTGCCCGGGTCTGAGCTCCTGCAGGGCAGCGCTCGCTGAGGACAGCGCCCGGGCCCTCTCCGGACGGGAGGGAGCCGGCCAGCGCCCAGCCATCTGGGGCGCGGCCGAGGGGGCAGCTGTGCCTAAAGCACCGTCCTTCCCCGGAGGCGCGGCGGACAGCCCTAGCGGGGCCCGGGACCCCCGGCAAGGCAGGCTCCGGGGCACACGCACCTTGTCTGACTCGTAGGTGCCCAGCCGGCAGCTGAGGTCCGCGTAGCCCCAGGCGAAGGTCCTGTTCCAGGCGGGCGGGATGAGCACCTTGCTCTGCTCCACGGCCAGGATGCCCTTGTCCGTGCACACGATCTGGCCCACGGGCTCCTTCAGTTCTAGGGAAGCCCAGCGGCACGTTCGAATGGGGACAGAGGACGGGATCCTCCGCCTCCTCGGGGGCACGACAGGCAGCTAGCCGCCGGTGGGGGGGGGGCGTTCCTGGGGCAGGGGGACCCCAGCACGCACGGGGGCTGCCTCCTCCGGCCTTCCTGTCCCGGCCGCCCAGCCTGGGCCTGCAGCGCCAGAAGGCAGGCAGAGCTGCCAGACAGCACAGAACTCGGCCACTGCAGCAGTGACCGGAAGGGACTCAGGACAGCAGGTAGAGAGTGACACACGGTGGCACGGAGCCAGGGCCCAGTCCAGCGAGCCCCAACTTTGGGGCTGGCGTGCCCCAACACTGGGGTTTTGGTGGAAAAGGTATGTCTGACTCCATAACGCTTTTTCTTCTTCTTTTTTCTTTTTCTTTCTTTCTTTTTTTTTTTTGCTTTTGGGTCACACCTGGCGCTGCACAGGGGTTACTCCTGGCTCTGCACTCAGGAATCACTCCTGGCGGTGCTCGGGGGACCATATGGGATGCTGGGAATTGAACCCGGGTTGGCCGCAAGGCAAATGCCCTACCCGCTGTGCTATCACTTCTGCCCCCATTCTTCTTTTTCATTCTAGGGGGGCGGGCAGGCACTTAAAAAAGAAGGACTTATAACAACATCAGATGAAAGATACTTTTTTTTAAGCTGGTACAGCTGTCTCACCTCTGTTCTTAAACTGACAAAGCCATATAGATAAAATGCTTTTTCTTTTTTTAAAAAAAAGAGGAGGCAGAGTGATAATACAGCAGACAAGGCGTCTGCCCTGCATGCAGCCAACCTGGGTTCCATCCTCTTCGCCCCCGACGGAGCCCGGAGCTCTGGGTGCAGAGCCGGGAGCTGTGTCTGGGCACTGCTGGGTAGGGCCTCCACACCGGAGCCAACCAACCCACCGGACCAAAGCCTGCATGTATGAGGGAGGCACCACTTCTGACATTTTCATCTCGGATGTCTCAGGGGGCAGGTGGGAGTGGGGGGGAGGAGCCAGTCTGCTGCTTTTTGATGGCCCCACAGATCAAGAGAGAGAGGGGGGGCGTGGGATGGGGCAGGGGGCAGCGCAGAGCGGGCTGCAGGCCCTGGGATGTCCCGTATGCTTCGAGTGGTCAGTTGGCCACCACCACTGGGTGCGACCCCCCCTCCCCCCACCCCTGTGATGGAAACGGGGAGAAAACAGTATCTACACGTTCAAAATTACTGAAGAGAAAAACCAGAGAGAAAGGAGGAAAAAAGAAAAAAAAAAGAAACTCTACTGCGGAGCTGGTTCCCGGGGCTTCGCCGCTCACACCCACCTTTCACGGGCGTCAGCGAAGGCCTCAAGTTGTCCAGGTGGTGGAAGAAGATCTTGTCGCCCGTGGGCCCTGGCGGGAGGGAGAGCCCGGCACTGTCCCCGGCGAGCCGGCTCCTCACTCGCTTGGGTGGGTGCGGCTTCTTAAACAGCTGCGGGAGGAGAAGACACGCTCAACGGGCCACACAGCACAGCCCTTGGGAGGGGGGAACCGGGGTTCGAGACAGGGGGACGGCAAGGAAGGAGGTCCAAGCTGAAGGGGAAACCACGCGCCCCGTGAGCCTGACACGCGAGTCTCCGGAGGGAAAGGAGAGAAGCCTTGTACGGGGGACGGACACGCAGGGCCCGGAATGCTGAAATACTCGGTTCCTCTTTGATGCAGACAGAGGAGCCGGGAGCGGGTTTTATTAAGTGGGACTCTCTGGGTTTATCTTCCGGTTTCTCTTAGTGGTGCGAGGCTGGGAAGAGGAGTAAGAACAGCCCCCGTTTTTTTTTTTTTTTGCTTTTTGGGCAATGCACACCTGGGAATACACAGGGGTCACTCCTGGCTCTGCACTCAGGAGTTACCCCGGCGCTGCTCAGGGGACCATATGGGATGCTGGGAATCGAACCCGGGTCGGCCGCGTGCAAGGCAAATGCCTTACCCGCTGTGCTATCGCCCCAGCCCCAACAGGCCCCATTCTTAAATGCAGTGGCTTAAAGGGTCAGGGAGGGGCGCGTCAAGGTCACCCTCTAAAGAAAAGAGAGGAGAAGGAATGTGATGGGGGGGTGGGACCAAGGGACAGTTGGGAAGTGGCAGGGGCGGGGTCACGAGTGACTGAGATTCAGGGCGCAGTGACACGAGGGGGGATGGGCTAACCATCCAAGGCGCATGGCCAGCAGCTGAGTCTTGCCTGGCTGGTGGCCGCATCTCCGGGAGTGGACACACCGCGTCGCCCTCACCCCCCCACCCCTGCAGTGCTCCCCGGGGACACAGGCGCACCTGCTTGGGGATCTGGCCGAAGTTGTTGATGAAGCCGATGGTGGCGGTCTCCTTGAGCGGGTCGTTGATGTTGTAGATGTCCACCTGGCCCTCGTAGAAGAGGTGGTGGAATACATTTACCGCCTCCACGGCGGCCGGGCCCTGCTGCTTGTAGCCGAAGATGAGGTCGATCCACTCGTGCAGGTGCGCGCTCACGTAGTCGCACTCCAGTGCCTGCAGGGGGGCAGAGCCAGGTCAGCCAACGCCCGCCCGCCCGCCCGGCACGCAGGGGGCGCACACAGCGCCCACGGCCAGGAGCCCACCCGCCAACCCCTTACCTCTCGGTGCACTCGGATGAACTCCCGGGGGTCCCCCTTGGCCCAGGGCGGAAGGATCACGTCGCCGAGCTTGGTGCCGTTCTGTTTACAGCCTGCACGGGTGGGGACGAAGGAAAAGAGGGGGGGGTGAGCAGGGACATTCCGGCCGGGGAAGGGATCCCCCAAGGCACAGGCTGTGGGAACCCTCCAGACAGCGGGGTTGCAGATCTCAGGGGCCCTGCCCCGTCTGGGGGGCCACACGGGGTACACCTGGCTGCTTCTGGAAGCTTCCTCGGAGGCACCACCTGTCTCCAGCACGGACATCAGGCGCAAGGGCTCGGAAGCTCAGCTGACCACGGGGCCCTTATGTATTTCTTTCACACCCAGCGGTGCTCAGGAGTTACCCCTGGCTCTGGGCTCAGGCATCACTCCTGGTGGTGCATGGGGGACCCCAGGGGGTGCCGGGGGTGGAACGGGGGTCGGCTGTACTGTCTCTCCGGCCCCCAACCAGCGGTCTCCTTTAAATGAAGTATTTAAGTTTTGAGAGCTAGCCCCCTGGGCACGCTCAACGGGAAGGATGCCCAGCAACAGGGGCTATCGAGTCCTGTTTGCTTTGGGCTTCTCCGGAGTGCTTCTGGCGTGCTGAGTCACCAGCCACCAGGAGTCCTGCTTAGGAACTTCTGCCCCCGGGCCCGGACGAGCTGTCATTCCCATGAAGGAAGCTGGAAGGATGTCTAACTTTCCGGTCTTTGGATCTGAACGCTCCCTTTGCTTACAGGAAACGAAGCCCCATTCGGCTCCTACAGACATTTCCAATATACGGGGTGTTTTGTATTTTGGGTTCTTAAATTCCAGAGTCCTGAAGACAGGTATTTTGCTACAGGTCTTTTAATTGCTTTTTTCCGGTTCCAACACCCATCCCTCACCAATGTGCATTTCCCAACACCAATGTTCCCAGCTCCCCTCAATGCTCCTTCCCTCCGGCCCCCGCCTCTGTGGCAGGCACTTTTCTTTCTCTCTTCTCTGGTGTGTGTGTGTGTGTGTTGTGTGTTGCTTTTTGGGTCACACCCGGCGATGCACAGGGGCTCCTCCTGGCTCTGCACTCAGGAATTACTTCTCGCGGTGCTCGGGGGACCGTATGGGATGCTGGGAATCGAACCCAGGTTTGCAAGGCAAACGCCCTCCCCGCTGTGCTATCACTCCAGCCCCCCTCTTTTCTTTCAGGCATTCTGGTTTGCGATACGGGTACTGAAAGGTCATCACGTCCATCCCTCTACTTACTTTCAACACTCAGTTCTTGTCCAGAGTGATTATTTCTAACTATTACTGTCACACTGGTCCCTTCTCTGTCCTAATCCCCCCTACAATCCTCCCCCCACCACACACACTTGTGGCAAGCTTCCAACCATTGCCCAGTTTTCCCTGGCCTTGGATATTAGTCTCACACTTTTTTTTTTTTCTTTATGCCCCACAAGTGAGTGCAGCCATTCCGTATCTGTCCCTCTCCTGACTCATTTCACTCAGCACGATATTCTCCATGTCCATCCATTTATAAGGAAACTTCAGGATTTCATTTTTCCTAACAGCTGCATAGTATTCCACTGTGTAGATGTTTAATGGCCATTCCTAAAAAAAAAAAAAGCCTCTAGAAACTCAGCTCCCATATAACTTCTGGGGACAGACCATGGGGGCAAAACACACAGCAGAAATGCCATCTGCACCCCTATGTTCACTGTGGCACCATTCACAGAATCTGGAAACAACCTGAGCGCCCGAGAACAGATGGCTATTGATCTTTAAAGTCTATAGAAATGTGTAAGAAGGTGGAGGGGCCGGAGTGACAGTACTTGTGGGTAAGGCACCTGCCTTGCTCAAGGCCGACTAGGACCATGGTTTCAATCCCCAGGATCCCATAAGTTCCCCTGAGCACTAGGAGTGAGTCCTGAGTGCAGAGCCCGGGGTAAGCTCTGAGCACCGCTGTGTGTGGCCTCCAAATGAAAGTATGACAGTGCTCACCAAGCAGTACTTATTCCGTGTATCAGTATCGTATATGGGGATTACACTGTATAGAGTGATAAAATCACTCAGAAAGTGATCTTAAGTCTTGCCAGAGAGGTCATGAATATTAAAATATTCAAAGAAACTGCTATGAAACGTACCTATAACAAAACATTAAATGTGGCTGACAGCTGAGAAAACTGATCTTTTATTATTTTAGACATAACATCCAAAAATTAACTTAAGTCTACAGTTACCCCAGGTAAAAATCAGATGACGATAGTAAAAAAAATGACTTAATAAAATAGTAGTGTTGACTCTCTAGCTTAACAGTGGTTGGTTAGATAAATAGTTGTATCAAAGTTTTCATAAAGAAGTGCTATTGTTCAAATTTTAGAACACAAAGGCAGTTCTAAAAGAGAGCCAATGAACATATTTTCCTGAGAAATAATCCTGTTTTCATCATTGTTATATGATGACTATGTACAATGTGCTATTGACAGAAACAAAAGTCAGTTTATTGTCAAAAAAAAGTTTTGATTTTGTTGGAAATCTACCATTTCGGATAAGGAAAAAGAAAAAAAAAACCAACCAAATACCCTTCATCACAGCCTCAATCTAGTCCCCTTGAAATGTCCTCCGAGCATACTTTGAAATAATAAGTAATACTCTGCAGGATTACTGAGAAATCATCTGCATTTCAAAATTTAGCTCATAATCTCTAAATATGTGTGGCATAATTTTTTACTGACGGTGCTGTCTACCATACAGAATTATCATTAAAAGGGAATATGGTCTGTAGAAAAATCTAGGACTCACTGCACAGCTCGGTGACTCCCTTCATTATTATCTTCATAGCCGAGGGTGTGAGAAACCCACCAGGATTAACACTTTAATCACTCAGTCCAAAGCTGAGGGTTGGTGGTGGGGGTGGGGGTGAATACAATTAAGTGCTCTTCCTTTCCAACATTTATGGTATTTTCTGAGTAAAGAGACAATGCTGTGTTGTCTTTCCTTTATTTGTAGTGAAATTCACATGATAAACATTTCTTTGTTTGGGGGCCACCCTGACAGTCCTCAAGGCTTACTCCTGGCTCTGTGCTTGGGGGTCAATTTCTGATGAGCTTGGGGGACAACATGGGATGCCAGGTATGAACCTAGGTGAGCCACATGCAGGGAGGCGCTCTCCCCTCCCCTCCCCTCCCCTGCTATACTAGAGCTCCAGCCTATAATTAAACATTCTTTAAAGGAGTAATTCAGTAATGTTTAGCACATTCGCATTCAAGTGGTGTTGTGAAAACACTTCTATTCTCTAGTTTCCAATAATTGTTTTTTTCTTTTGGGGTGGGGGTCACATCTGGCAATGCGCAGGGGTTCCTCCTAGCTCTTCACTTCAGGAATTACTCCTGGTGGTGCTTGGGGACCCTATGGGATGCTGGGGATTGAACCCAGGTTGGCTGCATGCAAGGCAAAGTCCTACCCACTGTACTATAGCTCTGGCCCAGTTTTAAAGAATTTTAACCACGCCCTGAAGCAGCCCAGTGCCCGTTCTGCACCTGCTCCTCATCCCTCTCACCTCCTGGTCCTTGCAGTCACCTGTGTCGTCTCACTGGACCCAGCTGTGCTGGATATATATATATATATATATTATATTTTATATATATTATATATAAAATATATAAAATATATTATATATAATATAATATATTATATATTTTGCATTATATATATATTTTGCATTTTGGGTCACACCTGGCGATGCACAGGGGTTACTCCTGGCTCTGCACTCAGGAATTACTCCTGGCGGTGCTCAGGGGACCATATGGGATGCTGGGATTTGAACCCGGGTCGGCCGTGTGAAAGGCAAACGCCCTCCCCGCTGTGCTATCGCTCCAGCCCCAAAGCTGTATTATATCACAGTTCGGGTCTGCATTTTCCTAACGCCCAGTGATGTTGGTTCTCTTTTCATGTTTCTACCGGTCATTTGTATGACTTCTCTGGAAAACTATCTATTCAAATCCCCCTTGCCAATGTTGGAATCAGGTTGTTCCATTGTTTAAAATTTTTGTATTCTGGCTAATTGACATTTATAAACATATCAGTTAGAAATATTCTCCCATTCTCACTTTTACCCCCTTAATAAAATTCTTGGGGATGGAACAATTTCATTTTAACCTTCTGTTGCTGTGTTCTTGTGGCCTCTTTCCCAGCCTGCCCCCTCACCCCACCCTACTGAAGCACCATCCAAGCATGCATTCTAGAGGCAAGTGACATCCCAAGCTTGTGCTTTTAATATCTGAGCTAAACCAAGGTCACAAAGATGTAACTCTGTGACTTCTAAGAGTTTTATAACTCTTAAAATTATCTCTCAGATGTAAATAATTAAAAACAAACAAACAAAAACAACTTCAGGGGCCAGAGCGATAGTACAGCGGGTAGGGCATTTGCCTTGCAAGTGGTTGTCCTGTGCTTGATCCCCGGCATCCCATATGGTCCCTTGAGCACTGCCAGAATTCCTGAGTGCAGAGCCAGGAGTAACCCCTGAGCACTGCCGGGTGTGTCCCCAAAACAGAACCCAAACCAGGAAGTCATTTCAGGAGGGAAGACAATTTGTTAAGAAGGTAGGAGTGTCCATGCCATGTGATCTTTCTCTTATTTACACACTGAAAAGTGTATCACTCCGCTGGGTTTATAAGAAGCCTGGCCTGGCTGAAACAGACTGGTCCAGGGCTTCTGGGCCCCACCCTGTCTCTGCCTCTGGCACTTACATCCCCTACACTCAACTGTCTCGAGGGGCCCCTGGGAATAGAGTGACCTTCTGTAAAGGAAAACTGTAAGTGAATAAAATACACACTACTGTAATGTGGATTTGTTGGCGCACTGTCTACTTGGCTCTTTGAAAAAACTCTCGGTTTTGGGTTTCTGTACTTTAGTATTTTAGTAACTAAGTCCAGAGAAATATCTGCCAGAAATTGCATCACTGCAAATTTGTACTTCTCAGTTATATTCCACAGATGAGTGCAATCTTTCTATGTCTGTCTCTTTCTTTCTGACTCATTTCACTCAACATGATACTTTCCATGTTGATCCATTGATATGCAAATTTCCTGACTTCGTGTTTTCTGACACCTACATAGTATCCCATTGTGTATATATGTATATGTACCCGAGTTTCTTTAACCAGTCATCTGTTTTGGGGCACTCCGTTTTTTTCCAGATTCTGGCTATTGTAAACAGTGCTGCAATGAACATAGAAATGCAGATGCCATCTCTACTATACCTTTTTTCCTCTCTGGGATATATTCCCAGGGGCGCGGGGGGCGGGGTGGAGCTATACTGTGATTCTTGGTGGTAGAATATGTGCACTGGTGAAGGGATGGGTGTTCGAGCATTGTAGAACTGAGACTTAAACCTGAAAACTTTAACTTTCCACATGGTGACTCAATAAAAAAATAAATAAAAAGAAAAAACTCTCAATCCCTCCCATTCTCTGTCCTGAGTCCCTTCTACTGCGCTGCCCTCCTCAAGGGCGAGTCTCAGCCCAATCCGAGAGGAGATTCAATTGAAGGACTTCTCCAGGGTGATTAAGAGCCGCTTAATCACTTAATCTTTTCTACAGAACCTGGAGACAGATTTCAGGCGAATAGAATTGTTGATAAAAATATAAAGAGGAAAGAAATCAAAGCCATTACAAAATATTTTTTTTTGAAAGGGGTGTGGCCCAAGTGGCAGGGCACATCCTTGGCACATCGGGGCCCCGAGTTTGGCCTCTGCAACCACATGGCCTGCTAAGCGTCTCCAGGTCTGACCCTGGAGCATTCAAGCTCTTGGGACCCGAGTACCACCGGGCAGGGCACTGGCTGCGGGTGGCCACAACCCCCGAATTCGAACTATGTCACCCCATATGGAACAAAAATACCAAAGAGGAATTGCTCAACTGTATCAGTTATGAAGATTTTCCTGAGTGTTATTATGTTCATGAAAATTTGTGAGTCATTTATTCATCGAATTAATAAAAGAGAAATGAAAACAGCAATATGTGTAGAAATATTCTAAAGCAGAAGCAATGGGACCTTGAGATGCTTTAAAGGAAAACAGTCCGGAAGGGCCTAGGGAGCAGCTCCCAGGGCCGCAAGCTCCAGCGTGCTGGGCGCCAGAACCAGCCCCCGGGGGCCCCAGCAGGCGGCCCCTGACAGCGGGCGGATGACAAGGAGCCAAAGGCCGGCCGGACAGTGCCAGGGAACAGAGAGAAAACAGGATAATGGACTTTCTTCCCTCTTCAAATGCTGATGTGGGCACTACCTTTACGGCAAATAAAGCATCTGTATTTGATACAGAAAATGGCTGAAAGTTATCCTGAAATCCGAATATGTATGAGCATTCAAGTTAAAGATGAAAGCAAGTCCATGGAGAAGTTTGATACAGGACTCCTGATCAGCTGTCACTGTTTTCACAAAAATATTGACCTCATTGGGACTGGAGGTACAGCAGGTAACTGCATGTGCCTTGCATGCGGCCAGCTGGGATTTGACCCCCAGCACTGCATTTAGTCTCCAGAGCCTGCCTGGAGTGATCCTTGAGCACAGAGCCAGGACTAAGCACCCGAGTGTGGCCCCCAAACAAAGCAAAACAAAACAAAAAAAGAATATTCATCTTTATTCTTTTTTGCTTTCTGGATCATACCTGGCGATGTACAGGGGTTACTCCTGGCTCTACACTCAGGAATTATTCCTGGTGGTCCTCGGGGGACTGTATGAGACGCTGGGAATTGAACCCGGGTTGGCCGCGTGCAAGACAAACACCCTCGCCGCTGTGCTATCGCTCCAGCCCCCATCTTTACTCTTTTTTTTTTTTTTTTTTTTGCTTTTTGGGTCACACCTGGCGATGCACAGGGGTTACCTCCCGGCTTTGTACTCAAGAATTACTCCTGGCGGTGCTCAGGGGACCATATGGGATGCTGGGAATCAAACCCAGGTTGGCCGGCCGTGTGCAAGACAAACGCCCTACCCACTGTGCTATCGCTCCAGCCCCACCATCTTTATTCTTAATGAAATAACTTTCTGCTGATTAGAAGCAATCGGCATCAATTTTTATCTCTTGTTGGTTTGAAACAGTTATATGGGGTTGGAGGCACAAAGTTTTCTTTCTTTGCTTTTAATATTTCATCCTATCCACCCAATGGGAGCAAACACCATCAGCTGAAACCAGGGAGCTCCTCCCTTATTAGCACTGACTGCAGAGAATCCTCGGGAGAGGAGCTCCCTGCTTACGGGGCCTTCCCTGGCCAATGTCCCCGAGACAGTGTCCCATGTACGTACCTAGATCGAAGTTATTGGAGTTGAACAGGAACTCTGGCAGGTAAAAGAATTCGGGGATGAGCTCTTTGACGTCGGCCATGTTGTGCTTCGATGCCGAGTACCAGGCCTCTCGGACGCTGTGGAACATGCGATCAGCCAAGTCGAAGTGGCCGCCCTGTGAGGGAGAGGCAGTGAGTCGTCAGAGACCCTCCCCGGGGAGCGGGTGGGCCAAGTTCACGGCCAGGAAGGCCCAACAGTTACGTCTGGTGGTAGCTGAATTTCCCACTTTCTGAGGTCAAATTCTCAAATGTTCTAGAAGGACACACACAAACAAATCTCATTCTTTGGAGGGAAGGAGGGGCTACTGCCTGCCCCAGGGGTGCTCAAGGCACCTGCTCTGGAAGGAAGAGCTGGGTGGACCACCAGAAAGGAATCTAGGGGCAGGGCAGACAGGACTGCGGGTAAGGCGCTCGCCTGGCACTCGGTGGACTCGGGTTCGAATCCGCACAGCTACCACAAACGGTCCCTGGGGCACCTCCAGGGGTCACTCCTGAGCAGGGAGCCAGGAAGAGCCTCTGAGCACTGCTGGGTGTGGCCCTGCCCGCCCCTCCCCCAAAGAAAGACAATCACACAGGTCAGAGCGCTCGGAAGCAACTCAAATCCAACGTGGTTTCTTTGGTTTCTACCGACTTACAGACCCACCAGTCTCCCCGCCCCAGCCCCCTCTGCCGTGCCTGAAGGGACTGCGGAGTCTGTGTTCGAGAACGAACTTCCTGTAGAACATTCCAGAGTCGGTGCAAGACACACACCAACCCCTGACACCCTTGGGACGGGGACTTCTACGACACGGCCCCACAACTGCTCTGTTCCAGACACGATGGTGCCTTGCCCTAGAACACAGCCCCCCCAGGGACCCCAAAGGACGCCTCTAGGGACCGCCCTGGTGTCTCCTGTGGAAGGGCCTAAGCCACTTGTAACGGTGTGGGGTCTTCCCTCCACGGCCACGGCCACCCCTCTCCAAGGTATGTTCTCCTGACAGCATTGAATCACATTCTAAAATACGTTACAATGATTCACTCTATCCTTCTCTCTCAATGAATGTATGCCAACTCCACTGCGCTGTACGTTTGAGATTTGAAAGAAAAAATGTAGCTTCAGCATTCCCACAAATGAGCTAGACTCAGAAATGTGTTAAAAGATGTGTTTTTGAGGCTGGAGAGAAAATTCAAGGGGCTGAGCCCCTGCTTTGCATGCAGGCCCGGGTTCCATCCCTGGCACCGCCTGGGCCCTCAAGGACCACAGCTAGCGGCCTTGGAGCACCATGCTGGGACACAGCACAGCACTGCCAGGGACGCTGCCTCCAACCCAGAAATAAAGAGCTTCTGTCATTCAATTAGCCCAGGCTGAAAGGCGCATATCTGCCAGAGGGCAGACACCACTGGCTGACTGGCAACTGTCTAGTGTAAACAAATTCTACTTGAGTCATCCTTTTGGTTTGGCAGAACGCTCGCTGGATTCGGACGGACTATTCCTGTCCCTTCAACGGCAAGGCAACATGACTTCTCTCTTCCACAAGCGAGAGGCCTGACCGGGGCAGCGAGACGCCCAGCGCGGGTGCTTGCCTGGAGCCTCAGGAAGATCTGCGTGAAAGGCTCCATCCGGACCAGGTAGGACGCGACGATCATCGCCGACGAGTAGTGGGTCCCGTAGTGGTAGGCGGGCGTCTCTCCTGTCGGAGACAGAGACTGCGTCATTGAGCAGCAGAGAGTACATGCGAAAAACAAGCCTGGCACGGACCCGTGGGCTCGAAACTGCTGGCACCCGGCACCCCCGTGACAATGAGCAGAGCCGGTGTGGCACCGGGAGCCCAGAAGCTTCCTACTGACGCCACTAGCCCTCACTTTTTGGGGTTGCAACTGATGAAATTTTAAGTAGTTTTTCTTACAGTCTCCTCTGCAGGGGAGATTACAGAAGCCGCAGAGGGGACACTAACAGCCTCGGCCTCTCTCTCCTCCACTCTGCCTCGTTGAGGAGAACACACAACAAACACTGAAGGGAACAAATAAACCACCCATGGTGGTAGGTAATCATCATTATTTAAAAAAATATATTTGCCCTGTAACTTCTTTATTGATGGAGGCTCTGTGGTTCATGATGCTGGTCATGATGGTCACTATTATTTCACTACAAAGGGCTTCAGTAAAACAGAGACAGCAAATACACGAAAGTCTCTGTCCTGGGGTAGGCCAAGGGCAGAGGGGTGACTACAGGGAAACTGAGGCAGTGTCCAGCCTGTACCAGGAGACCTGACTTCCTGTTAACTCACGTCTCTAGGCACGGCTGTCACTAGCATGCACGCCCAGCTCTTTCCACTCCACAGCTGTGCACGTGTGTGCACGTCAAGCCTTCCATAGGGCGTCTCTTCTGAAGCTTAGGGACAAAGTCCAACAACAAGAAAACACTCCTCACCGTTGGGGTCTTCCCAGTCTTTGTACCGTTTCTTATACTGAGCTAACCGCTCATCCGTCTGTGCGCCCATGGGCTTCGCCAGGTTTCTGAATGTCTTGGGATTATTAAGATCCACCTCCTAAACGACAAAACGAAGCAGAGTTCCAAGTTACTATGAGTCTTCCATGCTCCCCAGCAAAGGGACAGTGGCTGGAGCAAGGAGTGGTTTATAAATGAGCTCGAGGATGGGATCAGACAGGCAGAAACGGGCTGGCTAACACGTCCAAGAGCCTTGCAGATGGACCCGAGGCAGACTGCTGACTGCTGACGCAGCCTGAAAACAAGGTCTCTGGAAATCGCTTCTTAAAGGAAGTGGTGGAGGTGGGGAATGAGAGAGAAAATCGTCCTCAGACTTCGCAAGGACACAGCAGGAGTCTGCAGGGCGCAAACCTCCAGTTCCTCTCTCCTCCATCACTTCCGAACCAGAGGCGTCAATCTCCGTAGTCTCATCCCTCCTTCCGCATTTTACTGCAACTTTGCGTGAGCAAGTTCTTCTGCATGGTGATTGGAAGGAAAATGAAACTGGGATACTCAGTAATTTGCTTGCCTCCAAAGGACAATGTCACTTCAGACCATTTGGAAGTAACTTTGCAATGTACCAGGGAGTCTTTAAAAAGCTTTATCTACACAAGGCTCAACCCTTAACAACATATTAGTAATCTCTTATAGATGGGCTAAATGACCTCTGGGTGAAATATAATAATCTTCACACACTCTCCTGTAAGGAAAGTCTTTTGGAGCAGTTTCAGCAGTTTATTCATAACAAACAATACAACATAAATTATTCCGGTTCTGCTTTGGGGCAGGGGTTGGGGTTTGGGATGGAAACATCCAAAATACGGTGGGAAGGTGTCATGGTGGTGAGATTAGTGTTTGAATATTACTTGTAATCAAGTATTGTGAACTACTTCACAAAAAATAAAATTAAATTAAAAAAAAAAAAGCTTTATCTCTGGCTGACCTAACTCACTGGAGAGGAAACCAAGAAAGACCTCTGAGTCATTCTGCCCATTTATTTAGTGTCTGGGCCATGCCCCGGGACTCCCAGCTCAGTGCTCGGGCTCCCTGGCAGTGCCGGGCGCAGCACGTGGTGCCGGATCACTACCCTTGCACAGCACATGCTTGGCTGGGCCACTGCCGCCTCTCCCTGGCCCCCGGAGTGTTTTAAAAGCAGAAATTCGAGACGCACATCCACGGGATGTTTCATTTGTCTTTTTATAGGACACTCCAGCCAATTCTGCCAGATCTGTTTTAAAAAGTCTTAGGCAGTAGAAATGGATCTGTGCTTATAAGAACTCTGAATTTCTGAATGACAATCACGGTTATGATGTCCAGTTTATGTTAGGACTAAGCTGCTCTTGTGCCTTCTGCCCAGGTTCATTTTGGAACCAATCAGACCTCTACCGTGTAGCAGGTGAAGGAACAGAGGAAGATTGATGTTTATGTGCAACCGTTCTGGGGTCGATTTTGATTCCTGAGTTAATGACTCAGGATTTGTCTGAACTTCCCTAAGAATTCTTAGCTTGGTATAAAAGATTCCTTCTATTCAACTAGAGTGTTTTAACTTTTTTTTTTTTTCAAGCAAACAATTCAAACTAAAAAGATTTCAATTTTTCAACAGCAATGGATAGAAATTAACAAGAACACTGGAAACCCAACAGCTACTATAAGTTAATTATCCAAGCTTTGTATAAGAATATGAGAAAATGCTTCTCATCTTAGAACAAGAGTCTGTTAACTATAAACTGTAGCACTGTCATCAATTTGCTCAAGCGGGCACCAGTAATGTCTCCACTGTGAGACTTGTTAATGTTTTTGGCATATCGAATACACCACAGGTAGCTTGCCAGGCTCTGCTGCGTGGGCGGGATACTCTCAGTAGCTTGCCAGGCTCTCCAAGAGGGATGGAGGAATAAACCTGGGTTGGCTACATGCAAGGCAAACACTCTACCCGATGTGCTATTGCTCCAGTCCTATAAACTACAAAACAAATTTGAGCAACTGTAGTATCTCTTACTTAAAAAAAAAAAAGGTGCACTACAGGGGCCAGAGAGATAGCACAGTGGGCAAAGTGCTTGCCCTGCATGTGGCTGATCTGGGTTCAATCCCCAGTTACCCAGGATGGTCCCCTGAGCACCACCAGGAATGATCCCTGAGAGCAGAGCCGGGAATATGCCCCGGGCACCCTGCCACGTGTGGTCCAACTCCTCCCAACTCTCCTCAGTGCCCCCACCTGGCCCCCAGCTCCACAAATAAGGTGTCCCAGAGCTGGAGAGACAGTACAGGGGCTCATGTGCTGACCGTGCACGCAACTGACACCAGTTTGATCTCCAGCACTACATATGGCCCCTGAGCACTGCCAGGAATGATCACAGAGCAGGGAGAAACCCCAGACCGTAAGTCAATGAATCAATGGAATTTATTTATGCAAAATGATTTGAGACTGACCTCTGAGTCGTAGTCTGCGAGGATCCAGGGGAAGACGGGGTACTGCATGAGGTCATTGTACGACCTGCCGGCCAAAGTGTTCAAGTGCATCAGATACTGGAAGTTGCTGATTTCACCTCTCTGGAAAAAGACAAACAGAGCAGTCAGTGATTTCTACCATGGATGCATCGGATGAAACAGAAAGTATTTCTAAGCGGACGGCTTATAGCCTCTATATTACAAGAAAGCTCTTATTTTCTCTAAGTTTACCTCCCATCTCTGGGTCACAGACTTCTCTCCAACTAAAGTGCTCAGCAACCCAGATCTAAAAACAATAAATAACAAAAAGTTACAGGTGATAACATTTTAAAGTGGTGTAACATTTTAAGTTATCCAGCAGAGGGATTTTTCAATCAGTGAAACATGAAGTTAATTTAGTTCGCTCCGAAAATTTAGCTGTTAAAATTTAGTCCGTTGCTAACACTGGTTTTGAAATACGAAATAGTTTAGAAACTAATTAAAGAAAGTGGATAACACTGGAAGGAATCACATACAGTCCTGTCTGTGGCTGTTGGAATCACATAAAATAAAGTATTTTCTGGGGCTGCTGTTTTAGCATTTGTATGTCAATTTGTATTTCCTGGAAACCAACGGAGTATGAAATCTTTTACTGTGGGTTACAGCAAAAGTTTGAAACACAGTAATCTAAGCAGTGTGTCAGTGTGTGTGTGTGTGTGTGTGTGTGTCTGTACGAGCATGTGTACACCACACACAGCTGTGCTTGGGACAAGGCGCTACTCCTGCTTCTCTGCTTGGGAATTATTCCAGGTAGTGCTCAGGGGACCGCGTCATTCCAGGGGTTAAACCCTGGGCCTCCAGCACGTAAAGCAGCCCACTGTGTCCTCTCTCCGGCCCAGTGCAAGATTTCATCTTTAATCTGTTTATTTAGTTTTGGAGGGGAGTCACTTGGGTCACACTCTGTGGCTCTGTGCTCTCTTAGGAGGTGCTGGGATTTGAACCAAGGTCCACGGCAGAATGTAAGACTACTGTTTTAGTTCTCTGGTCCCTTGGCTTGAGTTGTTTTTTTTTTCTTTGCGGGGCGGGGGGCGGGGTTGGTTCTTGGGCTACGCCAGGGCTTACTCCTGGCTCCTCCCTCAGGAATCACTCCTGGTTGTGCTCAGGGGACTATCTGGGAGCCAGGGATGGAACGAAGGTTGGCCAGGTGAGAGCAAGCGCCTCCTACTGGCTGCACTATCTCTCACGCCCCTTGACTTTTTATTTGTTTTGGGGTCTTGCCCGGTGCTGCTTGGCTGACCATTAAGAAGCCAGGAATCAAACTCCTGTCAGCTGCATGCAAGACAAACACTACCGGCTGTACTATCTCTCTAGCCCTTGATTTGAGGTGTTTGGTTTTTTTTTTTCTTTTTTAGTTTTTAAAGAATTCATCAATTCAGATCAGACAGTAGCAAGACAATAAAGCTACATGCTGAACACAGACAGTAAATGTAGGAGCAGCTTCTGTATAAGCAGAAAGTAGGCATAATCTACTCTAAGGGAGACTTCATTTCTATACTGAACAACATGAGTGACCAGAGCAGAACACGCACTAAAGTCACAAAAGTGAGCATTTAGGGGGCTGGAGCAATAGCACAGTGGGTAGGGCATTTGCCTTGCACGCGGCCGACCCGGGTTCGATTCCCAGCATCCCATATGGTCCCCTGAGCACCGCCAGGAGTGATTCCTGAGTGCAGAGCCAGGAGTAACCCCTGTGCATAGCCAGGTGTGACCCAAAAAGAAAAAAAAAAGTGAGCATTTAGTATCTGTATTTGCCAAATAAACTGGTTAAAGAAAATAAAAAGCAACAACTTGTAGAGAAATATGTAAACAACATAGCTAGAGGGACACAAGTTCAAATTCAAGTTAACTTACAAATTACAGGATTCCAAGTAAAACTTTGTTTGTTGGGCCACACCTGGCAGTGTCTCACTCCTGGCTCTGTGCTCAGGAATCTCTCCTGGCAGTGCTCAGGGGACCATACGCAGTGCTGGGGATTCAACTGGAGTCGGCTGAGCGTGGCAGGTTCCTTAGCTCCCGCACGATCTCTGAAGCTCTTAAGCCCCTTTCAGTGAATTTATTTTCTTGCACACTAATTTATCATACCAAATCACTGCTGCTTTTCCAAAGTATAGAGTGGTCTAAGTTTCTGAGTAATTACAAGTAAAGCTGGGTATATGTGTTCTTTCTTTTTGGGGGTGTGGGAGAGGGTGGGGAAGGGTGTTAGGTCACATCCAGAAATACTCAGGGGTTAGTCCTAGCTCAGATGTGACCCTAGTAGTGACTGGGGGCCCACGTGGTGCCAGGGACCAAACGGGGGTTGGCTTCCTCCAAGGCAGGCACTTGCACCCCGCACTCTCTCTGTGGGTGTAAGCGTTAACTGCTCAGTCAAGAGCTCTGAGATTCAATGCCGTAGGCCTGGGTTGTGCTCCCTTCGGCCCCTTGTTATACCCTGCTGTGCATCTTTAAGTTCGACATATGAAGGATTATTCTTTCACCATGAGGGTTGATAGATACATATACAGATAATATATATGTATATGTTATCTGTATATGTATATGTATATAAAAATAAAAATATGGACTAATCCCATGGCCCAAACTATAGTACAGTGGGTAGGGTGCTTGCCTTGCACGTGGCCAACCTGGGTGGCCAATTCCTGTCATCCTACATAATTCCTGCCAACGTGGCCAATTTTTGTCATCCTCTATAATCCCTGAGCCCCACCAGAAGTGCTCCTTGAGCACAGAGCCAGGAGTAAGCCCTGAGCCACTAGGTAGATCCCCAGAAAAACAAACAAAACTATGCGATAATCCTTCCCAGGGAGAGCAACTTTGGTCCTTTCACTGTGAAACGAGGGTGGGCAAGACGCCGACAGCTTACCCCTGTTCCACGCTCGTGTTTGGCCGTTGTCCGGACACAGACTCCGAGCTGTCTGTCAGAGACGGAACTACAGCCAGAAACCTGGAAAATTTAGAAAAGAGTAAAAACAATGGAGACGGAGCCAGAATCTCACCGACAAAGAATGATTCCTTCAGAGGTTAATTACTGCATTTACACAAAGTTAGAATACTTTGCCTTTTTTTTTTTTTGGGTCACACCTGGCGATGCACAGGGGTTACTCCTGGCTCTTCACTCAGGAATTACTCCTGGCGGTGCTCAGGGGACCCTATGGGATGCTGGGAATCGAACCTGGGTTGGCCGTGTGCAAGGCAAACGCCCTACCCGCTGTGCTATCGCTCCAGCCCCTAGAATACTTTTCTGAAAGAGAGTAGATGAGATCTTTCAGGTATACTGAGTAACATACACCTCAGGAGTGAAATCTACCCATTGGAGGGTGAATCTTCACACGTGCCCAACCCACTGTACTATCTCTCCAGACCCTAAAGTACTGTATTTTTTGTTTGAGGTTCTGGGTCACATCCTGGCTCAGAAATCACTGCTGGGTTGCTCAGAGGACCCTATGGGATGCCTACACCAGGTGTGAGAAGATCCCAGAACAGCAGAATCACTTAGTCACAGGCTGGTCATCTCCCTTCAGATGGAAATGACCAGCCTGTGACCCCCTTCACAGGCACGGGACAGTGAGCACAGACTGAAGGGTTCGCTGGACCAACGGTTTCACTTCCGTGATGTGCAGGAAGAGGCTGATGAAGCCTGTCAATCAAAGAAGAAACCTGCCCCAGCCCCATCCGCCAGCACAGGCGCCCTGTGGGATGCCTGCACCTAGCGTGCACGTGTACTGACCCGGCTGGAACCCAGACTCCGGGGCTGCCTTTCTCGCCTGACGTCAGCTGAGTAAGAACCACGGGGAAGGGTCCCTGCCCGGGTTCCGGCCTCCCCCATAAACGCACCTCTGATAGACTTTGTTTCGAACGCCTTTCTGGAAAGCCAGCAGGTAATTCCGTCCGTCTCCAGAGAAAACTTCCACGGCAATAGGCTGAAATGATCACAGGGAACATAAAGAAAATAAACAAATCTGGTCACAGATGAACTTGCCCTAGCTTACTTACAATGCTGAAGATGAGCTGGTTGACAGGCAAGCATTTTTATTTCAGTTTTTTCATTAGTGTCATCTTGGTTGGGGGGAGGGTCACCATCGGGGGAGGTCCTGGGCTCCGGGATCGCTCCCGTCGGGCTGGGGTTCCAGCTGGGGCTGGCCCACGATGTGTAAGGCAAATGACATTACCTGTGCTATGTCTCTGGAGAGTATCTCTATTTTCCCCCTCAAACTATATTTTGTGAAAGCATCACGAGTTGCAAAGTTTTCATACTTGGCAGTTTCATCCTCCCTGCACCAGTGTCCCCAGCCCCAGCCCTGGCCTGCCATCTCGATGGCGTCTTTTACGGTTGGTTATTAGAGCTGGTTTCCATGTTGCTGATCGGTGGCTTGGATACTTGGCTCTGTCCTTCTTCAAACCGCCCACGTACACAGGGGAATCCAGGCACCCCCCCCTTTAAGCCGTTGCATTTCCACCCCCCCCAGAGACTCTAATCTCTGATCACACATTGATCACACTGTGTGTGATATGTGACACTGATCACACATCAGTGATCTCATCCTATGCTTGTTCTTCTTTTGGCTTACTTCATTTAGCACGATATCTTCCAGTTCTGCTCATGTGGCAGCAAACTGGGTGATTTCACGATTCCCTACCGGTGCATGTTTTGTGTGTCTAGACCACCTCTTTAGGACCCACCGATCTATGTGGGACATCGAATCTGGTTCTGGATCTTAGCTCTGTACCCAGTACAAAGCACATTTTAAAAAATCATGAATTCCCAGAAGATCAAATCTTAAAATAAAGATCTACTCTTTTATGCTTAATTTGGTTTTAAAACTGCAAAGAAAATAATCTTCTCTTCCATCCTGTGTTGTCCCTTCAACACTCATCTTGCTAATTTCTACTCCCAAGAAGCCGCGTTCTCTCTTGAACACACATTTCTTTCTCTCCCTCACATATTTATAAAATTGGTTTCAATAAAAACTATCTTAATTCAAAAGTGAATTTTCTAAGGAAAATAATGGTAAAACACAGCAATTATAAAACTGTAACTTGGCAAATTTCTAGTGAGAATGTAAGTCTTCTACTGAAGGACAATTACAATGTTAAGTTGGATGGGGGACAGGGAATGATGGGGAACAAAGACATCACTCAGTTTGGCCCGTAAGAGGAGCTGGCTGCATTACAACAGGATCTCCAGGTGACAGGAGTTTCTCTTTCCCTCCAGGAAATTCAGGGAAGACCTAGGACTAAGGTGGATCCCAGAGAGGGGGTTCACGGCCCGTGTGAGTGTGAAGACAGATGACAGATGAGTCAGCCAGCCACACACCTGCAGGAGATACCTCCTCTTGTGCACCTCCCGGATGTCTTCATACGCGAAGATGCTGCATGTTCTCTTGAGCTGGCTGGGGCTCTGCCGGGCTCCTCTGGGGATGATGGGCTCATGCATGCTACACGCGATGACACAAACACAGAGAGGATCAACTCGCTGCCCCAAGGGTGTGCGATTTTCATCACAGAAATGAGAGTGGGGAACACCCAGGTATTCGGGACCCGTGATGAAAACACCAGGACTCAAGGGGTCGGGACTGGGCTGTCCCTTCCCTTCACCTGCCTCCCCGGGGTGCTGGCTGTCACGCCCATGAACTGCCTCCAGATGCCATTAAAGCACATCAGCGACCTTGATCCAGAGACTCACAAACAAAGCACAGGACCAAGCAGCTCGATGCAGGGATGGCTCCGGCCCCCAAATATTAAAATTTTTAGAATCCCAGGAGCACGTGACTGCTTTTGAGGCATCTCATACTGTTTTTCTGTTTTGTCTGTTTTCTTGCTTTTTTTTTTTTTTGGTTGAATCACCGTGAGACAGACCCTTACAACATCTTATACTTTTCATAACAAGCAATACAAAATAAACGATCTAGCATCTGCCTGTGGGCAGGCTTGGGTGGTGGTGGGAAACTTCGAAATAATGGTGGTGGGAAGGTGTCATGGTGGTGGGATTGGAGTTGAAATTTTGAATGGAATCAATTACTATGAACAACTTTATGAAAATATTGTTAAAAATTTAAAAAAAAGAGTGAAGAACAATATCTAAGAATATTCAGTTCAAATCAAAGTGTCGAGAGAATAAATTTTCAGCTGTTTAGCAAACACAAACCCCCACTGGGTATAGCAACATCCAGTCTGGATCTACAGTCTTTAAAGCTGCCTCGAAATAAGGGTAATTCACATTTCTTAAAAAATTTCTTTCAGGGGCTGGAGCAATAGCACAGCAGGCAGGGCATTTGCCTTGCACATGGCCGACCCGGGTTCAATTCCCAGCATCCCATATGGTCCCCCAAGCACTGCCAGGAGTAATTCCTGAGTGCATGAGCCAGGAATAACCCCTGTGCATTGCCGGGTGTGACCCAAAAAGAAAAAAAAAATTCTTTTAAAATCAGAAAAAAAATCAACTTTTGGGTCTCAGAAAATGTTCGCATATTTGTGGATTTATAGAAGCAAGTACTGTCACAGAATATGATTTTAATTATTTTTGTATAAAGCAGTGGATACAATGAGGTCACAATGTGCTCCTGATGGCTACTGGAAAGAACTGTCTGAAGCACCTTCCAGAAATGAAATATGGAACCAAATCTACATCTGACAGCGTTAGTGTTCAAAGTGCCCCTCAAAGTGCTCTGGGGAGGAAAGCGCCTGCTGCTTTTACAAGCCGCCAGCCTTTCATCTCGGTTTTCAAACGCAGCTTTGTCTGTCTTCTAGTCGCCCAACACCCACTACCACTTTCATCGGGGACGGGCAGAAAAATAGAAGATGGATCAAACGCAAGTTAATTCCCGGACCAAAAGGTGACGGCCAGGGAGAGGCCCAGGCTCTGCTGGGAACGAACCCAAAACAAACAAAAATACTCCCTTGATGTTGCCTGTGCTTCTGCCCCGGCTCTAGCACAGCTCATGGACAGACTTTCTTTGGGTTTCTGGGGGCCACTCAGAGTGCTCAGGGCTTACCCCTGGTGGCGCTGGGAGGACCATATGGGATGCTGGGAATTGAACCCGGGTCGGGTGAGCACCAGGGAAGCGCCCCACTGCTGTACCCTCTCTGGCCCCACAATTTTTACTGGATATGCATAGAAAGTGAGAGACGATAATAATAAAAAACATCACAAGCTTTGGAATTAAAAAACCAACAAATAAACACGAGTCCTTGTTTTCGGAAGAGAGCTGTGCTTTTTGTCTCTTCGTTCATCTACTTACTTTGGAGGTAAGGTTTCGATGTCTCTGATTTCCCTGGTTGCTGTCATTGTAAATCCATCGATGACGTAAAAATGTTCTTTCCCAAAGAGCAGCAGGCCTTCGCTGGTGTCGAGGCCCTGGACGCGCGCACAGCGGTACATATGCTGGATCTGTAAAGGAAGCCATCGACGTTTGGTACTTTAAAAATAAAAATCAGATAATTTCTTTTGTGATATAACTGAAGCAAAAGGAAAAGGTTTTTAACCATGGATCTGATGGGCGACAGAACTTGACCGAGCAGTCATTCTGCAAAGACAGCCTTTGGGGGTAATCATATGGAAGCGTGGAGCACGGAAGGCTACACTTGGGTTTGCAGCTGACTCTGGTAAACGGGAACAACCCATCACTCAGATCCCAGCCCCGTCTATTCCACTCGCCCGCCCACCGAGGCCTCCCAATGGTCACTGAGTCCTCAAGGTTCCAGACGCATCACGCAGTTACGTGAGGAGGGAGACAGAGCAAAGAGAGGCAGGAGAAGGAACTGAGGCTCCCAAAGGGCTGACGGGGCTGTGGACTTTGGGAGGTGAGATGACACACAGCAAAGAATGGCAGCAGAAAGTAAAGTGAAATTTACCAGTTACACAGGCGGGGTTGGGGGCTGGGGAGGTGGGGGGGTTGGGGGGAGGTATACTGTGATTCTTGGTGGTGGAATATGTGCACTGGTGAAGGGATGGGTATTTGAGCATTGTATAACTGAGACTTAAACCTGAAAGTTTTGTAACTTTCCAATGGTGATTCAATAAAAGAATAAATTAAACAAACAAACAAACAAAATGGCAGCAGAGACCAGCAGTGGCCAACGGATGCCCATGTTGTACCATGCATGACCCAGAGTCTTAATTTCTGTTAGCATCTGTGTCCTCACTTGTGGTTTCTAATGTACTGCATTAGCTTACGGATCGGGAGATTCTGTACACAGGCAGGGGCGAAGTCGCTGCCTGTCTTCCTTCCACACAGCCTGATCTGCTCTTTCCCCTGAATAACCCCTGGGACAGGAGCTGGCACGAGTGTCCCTTCCACCCCCCACCTGGAGCCTGCCCGCCTGCAGGCTGCCATGCCATTGTAAAATGCCCAACTTGGCCGACACTGCATTCTCCCTCGTAGGAGGAAGGAATTTTCAATCTTTCAAAATCAGCATTGTTCTCTCTCACAGGCAGGATCAAGTTCTTAGTTAAAAAATCCCCTTCTTGCTTAAATTCAGTTCAACAGGAGTCAAGGGAAAGAAATCAGCAACGGCATCAAAGTCAAACAAATGTCACGTAAATGTCAGTTGGAACACACTCTCTGGCCTATTCAGACTCAAGGAAACTAGAGCAGAGCACTGTCCTTGTAAGACAAAAGGTTTACCGAATGACAAAAAAAAAAAAAAGTTTTAAAAAAACTCCAATGTTTGCAGTACATTTGAACAAATCTGCCAATCAGTGAGGAATATTATAAGAAGGTGTAATGTATAAACTGCTGAGAGACACCCTGGTATAGATGGTGATTCCTAACACCGCATGGTCCCCTGAGCCCCGAGCATCACCAGGTGTGGCCCCACCAAAGGAACAAAGTTCACTTCACAGGGGCACAGCTGGGAGAATTCTAAAATACGCAAAGGATGATGCAGCCAGTGTCCTGATCAAGAAAGGCAATTTGTGTGTGTGTGTGTGTGTGTGTGTGTGTGTGTGTGTGTGTGTGTAAGCATGCACCCTACTTTTTATTGGCACTGGTCCCAGCAGTGCTCTACCCAGCTGGTAGCTTCGTGGCTCAGGGGTGCTCGGGGGCCATCAGGGCTACACTTGGTGGTGTGGGGATCAAACTCGGGCCTTGCAGATGCTAGGCAATGGAGACAATTCTCTAGTGCACGCCCCCCCCCCCCCCGCCACAAGATTTTTGTTTTGAGGCCGCACCCAGTGGTGCTAAGGTTTACTCCTGGCTCTGTGCTCAGGGGCGGCCCCTGGCAGGCTTGGAGGTCTGTATCATATGCTGAGATGAGCAACAGCTTGGCTGGGTGCAGAGCCCGTGCCTTACCGACTCCACTGTCTCTTCAGTAGAGACTTCATGTTGCTCTGTGTTTATGACTTAATGAACCTGTACAATCAGATGATTATTTTGTTCCTGGTCAAGAGTATATAGAATGGAACTTTAAAAGCTGTATGCTATTTTGAGGTTTAGCTTCCGAGTAATAAGTATTTCAAGGGTTACACACAAAAAGTAACAGAACAGGCAAAAGAGAATATCCTTTAGAAAGGCTCATATTCACTATATATTCATTTACTCCTTCATTCATTTATCCCTGCATTTATTCAACCGATCGTTCCTTCACTCACACGTCTATTGGATGTCTATTAGGTGATTGTAGCTTTGTAAGGCAATGAGATAGGAATAAGAAACACCGCCTGCCCATAGGAACATACTTTACAGGCAGAGACGGACACAGCCACAACATAATCACGGCAGATCTACACAGCCTGGGGTATAAGAGGCCCCAGAGCACAGAGGAGGGAGTCGAACTGGGCCTGGTGGACTTGCTGAATCTGGACCTTCAACACGTGGAGGTAAAGGAGACTGTGTCCATGGGTGTTGGCAGGAGAGAGGGCAGGGCAGGGAAGGGGCATTGGGGGTGGGGGGTGCTGGGAACTGAATCCGAGTCGGCTGAGTACAAGGCCAATGCCTCCCCGCCACACACTCGCTTTAGTCCCAGAAGGGGCCTTCTAGCAGAGGACAACGGGACATGCGCAGAGTAAGACCAGCAGGCCACGGGTTCTAGCCGGGAGCTAGAGGGCACACGGGGATGCCCAGAAGTCTGGGGCAGCGGCGGGTGCGGGAGGCTGGGGGACAATGAGAAGGGCAGGCAGCTGTCTGTGCCCGGAGAACAGAGAAGGAAGACACAAGACGGGGGCGGAGGCACAGCTGCGGCGTGGCCTGATCAAGGAGAGGTCGAGGCAAACCAAGGTGAGCGGACGGAAGTGCTTAGCAGCTGCCCACCTGGGTTGGAAGCAGAGGCTGGTGCCCAGAAGGGTTCAAAGGACGATGGGGCAGGAGTTAGCCTTGCCTGGAGGGGTCGGGCTGTCCCCCCCAAATCTGCCTCCGGGCGCCACCTCAGTGCACCAATAGCCCGGGTCCACAGACGCCCAACTGGACCCCAAAATGGATTAGGGCCCTACGGAGATGTCTCTGGCACCCACCCATTTACAATCCAGGGTTCCAGAAGTGTGCGGCCTTTTGCAGCCATACGAGCTCTCATGATCTTTAAAATGAGCAAGGGAAAATAAATAATCTAGCGTCTGCCCCTGCCAGGCAGGCTTGAAGGGCGGTGGGAAAATCAGAGCCAAAAATAATGCCCCAAAGTGGAGAGAGAGAGCAATGGGGGAAACGGTCTGCCATAGAGGCAGGCTGAGGACTGGGATGGGGGGCGGGGACACTGGAGACACTGGTGGTGGGGAATGTGCACTGGTGAGGGACGGGTGTTCGATCGTTGTATGGCTGAATCTCAAACACGGAAGCTTTGGAACTATCTCACGGTGACTCCATAAAGAGTTCAGCCCGCCTGGTGCAGCACGCTGCCCAGTGAGCTCCAGAGTCAGGCCCTCCTGAAGATGACAGAGGGGAGTACCAAGTCGGCACAGTACTCAGCACTGCAGACCAACAGACTCCCGAGCAGCCCGGTGCCGTGGGGAGGTGGCCCTCATGTGCTTCTCGGAGCTGTGGTACCTTTTCTCCTTCCTCCAAGAGGCGCAATAAGGTGGTGTTGTCCGTCTTCTCCTCCTCCTCTATCGAGTTGCCCTCGGCAATCTGGTCCTGGAGCTGCTCTTGGTTTTCCTCATCTCCGCCATCAGGTGCTGATCGAGACCGTTTCAGAGGTGGCTTGACCAGGCCTGGGGAAGAAGAGACAAACGAGTGGGCTGTGTGACCGGGTGCAGCCCGGGGAAGCAGCTTGGCCCCTCCAAAGATGCCGATGTGCAGTGACTCTGCAAGGTACAGAGGTAGCATGACCCCAGAGAACGACACCCTCTCTGCAGCCAACTGTCCCGTCCTCTCCGGACTCACTGCCCATCTGCACCCCAGCGTCCAGACTCAGCGGCCGTAGAGGACTGCTGTCAGGTCAGGGAGCTCACTTGAGTGAAGCCTTCAGTGCTTTCTAAACTCTCAGAAGTGTCGGTTCATACGAACAGGGAGAGGATACTTGTTCCCCTCAGATATGACAAAGGGCTGAAATCCAGGAGACAGACTTAAAGCACTTGCAATACTTAAGCACTAAACAAACAAATCTGTTCAAAAAAAAACCACCAAAAACAAAAAGGGAGAATGGGCGAGCAGACACTTGTTCAAGGAACCCTGTAACGGTCAGTAGGTCTTGCAAAAGTGATGGTCACTCAGGGAAACGCCAATCAGAACAATGACAATGAGTTCACACTTCACACTTTGCCCCAGTGAGACGCACTCATCAGAAGGAAATGGTCCTCCCTGGAGCACTAGCTTGCTTGCTTAACTATTTCTTCACTTGCTTTTCCCACTCTGGAGAAGCCTGCTTGGATCAGGACTGGGCCTCCTCCACCCAGGTCCCCGTTTTCCAGTAGCTTGGCAGTCACACCCACAAACTGCCCCTGGTGCCATGTAATCCCAGCAACAGCCAAGATCCAGAGACTATAAAACAAAGCTCCTGGAAAAGAGTGATGCAGAATCTCACACAGCAGAGCCTGGCAAGCTACCCACGGTGTACTCGATATGCCAAAAACAGTAACAATAATGGGCCTCATTCCCCTGACTCTGAACACAACAGGGACAAATGAGACGTTACTGGTGCCTGCTCGAGCAAATTGATGAGCAACGGGATGACAGTGATACAGTGAAAGCTGTCTTGCTTCACCATAAATAAATTAATTAAAGAAAAGGAAGTATTGAAAATTAGAGAAATTAATTAAAGAAATTAAAGAAAGAAACTATTTTACCAATAGCCACTATTGGTAGAAATGTCTTCTGGTTTCAGTTCAGCAAAGAACGGGGTGGTCCGGGCGATACCCGACAGTGCTCAGGGTTTACTCCTGGCTCTGTGCTCAGGGATCACTCCTGACAGGGTGAGGGGGAGACCTTCAGGGGTGCTGGGGATCAAACCCGGGTCAGCCGCATGCAAATCAAGCACCCCACCCCGTGTTCTACTGCTCTGGCCCCAGTAGTTATTTTAATTTTATAGATGGGCATCAAGTCCTAAGGGCCTTTCCCTAAAATAGCAGGTGCCAATAGGAACTCTGCCAGGTACAGTAAAAACTTATGAAAGCCTGGGGCACGTGACGTTTCTCCGTAGGGGGAGCTTGGGGTTGGGGCCACGTTGGGGACCCCACACAGAAGGCAAGCTGCCCTCCAGCCCTGGGCCTGCGACAGACCGGAAGTCAGTCTTTCCAAGGGAGATGTGCAGAACCTGTGGGGATATGGATCGGACACGGGTGGGTCCTTGGCAGTGAGCCCCACTGGTCACAGCTGCTCAGATCTTCACGCCAAAGCAAAGCAACGCTCTAAAAATGACTGTCCACCAAGTGCCATTTCAACATAGCTTTGACTTATAGTCCCCTAATCAGAAATGATCTTGAAGGTCTTTAAAAGGAGAAAAAAAAACAAACACCCAAATATTGTCACTAGACGCAGCGAGGAAGGCTGACCTTTGACCTTAGCGATGGCATCCTCCCCGTGCTCCGGCTCTTGCTGGGCGGCTTCTCCCTCCGAGCTCTCCACGATGGCATCCTGGACGAAGGCCGCGTTGCCCGAGGCAAGGCGCATGTAGTACTCCTTGCTGTCGTAGCTCACGGCCCTCCGGTACCGCGCGGGCTTCTGGGACACGAGCAAAGAACGGGCTCAGACGGCTGGCCCAGGACAGGAGGGGCCACACGAGGGCCAAGTCTCCTGAGGGAAGGCGCAGCCACAACCCTGCCTCACACAGTTCCTTCCTCCCGAGGCTCTTTCTTAGAGAACCCGCTTCTGGACGGTCAACCCGGATCTCTGGTTCCGTTTTTCCCTCGTTAAAATCCCACAGACCCATTGCGGAGTCACAGCTAAGACAACGGGATCCGTGGCTTCTGTTTCCTCAGAATGGAAAGCAGCACCTTCTCCTCCCTCTGTGGCACTGGGAGCGGGAAGGCCTGCTCCCACCCAAGAGCCCCGGCCTCCGCCTCACAAAGCACCACACTCGCCTCACTGCGCTGCCGCCTCTCTGGAGAAACCCTCCTCCCTGGGCGAAAAACAAGCCACCACAGGCCCACGTGGCCGTTCACCAGAACATTCTTGATGTCTGCTGTGTGAAAGGGTAAGATCCTCGCCCTGCTACCACTCTGACTTATCAAGCACTCTGGAAGTCCGTATTGAAGGAGGAATTTCGTTGAGATAACTAGGCATGATTGCATTATTATTATTATTTTTTTGCTTTTTGGGTCACACCCGGCGATGCTCAGGGGTTCTAGTTGCTCTAGATGCTCCAGGGTAACTCCTGGTTCTACACTCAGGAATTACTCCTGGTGGTGCTCAGGGGACCATATGGGATGCTGGGATTCAAACCCGGGTCGACCGCGTGCAAGGCAAACGCTCTACCTGCTGTTCTATCGCTCCAGCCCCAATTGCATTATTTTTTGGTATGCCATATAAACCCATCTCTTTCTTAGAATAATTCCCATTTATCCCCATCGCAGGTTCTCTAGCTGACCCAATCAATTTCTCTCAAAATGCTAAGACAAAGAATACCTAAAATTCCTACAAAACTACAGAAATATAGGGGAAAATTACTGTATGTTAGATACAGGTTCTTCAGAATTAGGCACAGAATTTGGAATAATAATTAAGAAAAACAATTAGGAGTTCAAAACACATTTTAGAATGTTTTCTTTTAAACATGTTACTACTTTCTCACCTGTGAGTGACAATAATGAAAAATACCCTTTCAGGCTTGTGTAGGGAATAAACATTATCTACAATGACTTTTTAAGATCTTTTTTAAGAAATGTTTTCAACTTAAGTGGAAAATAAATGTCCAGTTGGCTGGAAATAAGTCAATGAAAATACTGAAGACATTTTGATATCCAAAGACGCCTAACTGGACCCACACTCCCCTTTTCTTATCTCGGGTCCAAGGCTGGGGTTAAAGAGCTATCAGCTAACTAAGGAGAGATATGCAGCTAACGGAAATGAAACGTTGTACGATAAAATGTTAAAATCATATAAAAACAGTAACTGTGGCCCAATCTGATGAACACTAAGAAGACGGCATTGCTTTTAAAGTGAAACAAAGCACTTAGCTCTGCACTATCCATTCTCCAGGAAGGATGAATTACTTTCAGCTCAGAGTTGTTCAGGTTTAAACAGGTGGAAGCACAGTTAGTGATGGGCAAGACAATTCAGAGACACGGCTCAACGCCTACTCGGCCACTCATTTCCCATCTTTGAAACTGGAGCTAAAGCATTCTTGCCCCCTACGTATTCTGAGGCACAGTCTGGCATACCAAAGAACCATTAAACTGCATTATGCACAGAATCTCTCTGGAGAAGTAAAGCAATCACAGGGGCTGGGGAGAGACCCCAAAGGGGCTGCACACGCCTGGCAACGCACAGGCCCAGAGACTGATTCCTGGTGCTGTGCATCTCCCACACTGGTGGGGTCAGGGAGCACTGTTTCAGGAGCCCAAGCACCAAACTGTCAAGGGGGCCAGCTCTGCACCTGGCAGAATGTGGGGCCAATATGGCCAGAGACCACACACCCTTCCCTGAAGGAGTGTAACTCACACCTTTTTAAAAAAGATTACAAGTTAAATTGTATTTTATTTATTTTAAAAAATATTTTTTTCTTTTGGGGTCACACCCAGCGATGCTCAGGGGTTATTCCTGGCTCTGCGCTCAGGAATTACTCCTGGCGGTGCTCAGGGGACCCTATGGGATGCCGGGGATTGAACCCAGGTTGGCCTCGTGCAAGGTTGTCCTATTGCTCTGGCCTTAAATTATATTTAAAAAAGTGACCATATACTGTTTCTATTGAAAGAAACATAAAATGAAGGGAACAAAAGGGAAAAAGGGAATGGCTTGCTTTCTCCATGTTCAGAGCTCGGAATCTTGAAGAATTTACCCAGTAACTGCACGTGTCAGGATGCCCATAACTAGCGTGCATGGGAACGGTTAGCTGGCGAGACACGTTTTACAGGAACAGGAAACGGTGCTGTTAGTGATCAGTGACCCCACCCCAGAACACAGCCAAAGACGAGAAGAAGGGCCCCAGCGAGAGCAAACCAACTCTGAAACTCTAAGGAATGGAGAGAGGGAGAGAGAGCGAGCACTGGATGTCAATTGTTTTAGTTGTCTAGTCTACCATGCACTACTTGGCATTCTTTCAGGTCACCTGTGTTTTACCTTTTGAGGAATGATATCATCAGTGGTCTCGGGCTGTTTACTTGGGATCTCAGACTGAAAACAGGGCATCAATTATAGACACATCAAAAACCAAACCAACAAAACCACACGCGCACAAATAACTTCCTTGAGAATTCTATGAAACGTGGAGAAAAAAAAAAAAACCAACATAATTTTTTTCCTATTGTCTCACCACTTGAGATTATTTTCTCAATGATCAAAAGTAGTTTAAAATAAAACTGCCAGAACGTCCAAGGCCACAGAACAAACGTAATCACAGAGACAAAAATTCAGTGCCCTGGTGATTACTGGACAGCTCTTTGTACGGACTGAAAGGGAAAACTGCCGTCTGGGCGAGAGAACTGACCACGGCCGCTGTCACTGTGATCCCCATCGGTGCTGACACAGGGGCAAGGATCCAAGGATTCCCACAGTACCGCACGACAGAACCTCTGCTCCTGAGAGGAAGGGCTGCTTCCTTCATACTGTCTCAGCTCCTCCGCCGAGAAAGCTGGGAAGCAGAAGGCAGATTCTAAACCTGACTTTTTAGAGTACTTTTTTTTTTTTTTGCTTTTTGGGTCACACCCGGCAATGCACAGGGGTCATTCCTGGCTCATGCACTCAGGAATTACCTCTGGCGGTGCTCAGGGGACCCTATGAGATGCTGGGATTCGAACCTGGGTCGGCCGTGTGCAAGGCAAACTCCCTACCCGCTGTGCTATCACTCCAGCCCCATTTTTAGAGTCCTTTTTAAGGAACCAGGGAGCTGCTTTGTATTTTGTTCATAGGACAAACTTGTGGTCCAAAAGCACGGATTCTGTTGTGCTAGAGTGTGGGGCTGATGCATCTCGCTCCGGACAGTGATGTGCCAAGAACCATGTCCAATTTCACTCTGTCCTCCTGACAGTGAGTATACCTTCTTGTGTCTTCCTCCAGGCAAAACACGCCGATCAGTGTTTACTTCCCAACACGAAACAAATACTCGACTTTTAAATGATCACAGTTTTGGTCAAACCTTACAGTCAAGCATCTTTAATATATACGTGCATGCATTTTCTTTAGGGTTTGTGTTACCTGACTTTATTTTACCTGTGTTGAAACTCACTAAATGGTGCATGGAACATTTGTGTATTTCAATATATGTAAAATTCACAGCAATAACAATCACAAATACTAAACTCTAATTATAGGTAGGCATGTGGAAGCATTGAGGGGTAAGAGGGTATTGACTCTGCAACTTTTTCTTTTCTTTTTGCTTTTTGGGTCACACCCGGCAATGCACAGGGCTTACTCCTGGCCCTGCACTCAGGAATTACTCCTGAAGGTGCTCAGGGGACCATATGGGATGCTGGAATTCAAACCCGGGTTGGCCGCGTGCAAGACAAACACCCTACCTGCTGTGCTATTGCTCAGCCCCTCCAATTTTTTCTTAAGCTCACATATAAATAAATATATGTATACACACACACACACACACACACACACACACACACACAGAGGACTTGTGATAAGCCAGTGCCGCAGAGTGGCACCCTTACACTGCCACACCCAACTCTGATGTCCACGTCTTCCTGACCACAGACAGTGGGTCAGACATGGGCCAGCCCTGCATGTTATTTGCAACACACAGTACAGGGCTGGTTTCAGATTTACTCAAGGACCTATTATTTTCCTTCCTTAAGGTACAGAATTCTACGTAAGGATCCAGGCTAGAAGAATAACTTTAGTATTACAGCTCTCTTTTATTTAAAAAGATGTGTAACTAAACTGTTACTATGCTTTATGTGAAAATAAAATACATTTAAAAAAAAGTCAGAAATTTAAAAAAAATCATAATTTTTACTTCAACATTTGTACAGTGCTAGCAATGAAATTTGCTGGGTGGGAGGCTTTTTCCCTGAGCCCTTCGGCATCTATATATTATATATATTCACATGGAGGATGGGCTCAAGAAAGACCCAGAGACAAAGGGCACTTCTGAGTGGGCATTTCCCCTTGTACCTTGTACCCTAAGCAGACAATATTCAACGATCTCAGAATAAACAGTGAGGACTTTACCTCAGAGAAATCTGCAAAGAATTGTAAATCATTTTGAGACTGTTTTCCTTTGAAGGTAATGGGACGACAGAATAAAACCTTGATTGTGGCATATGGGACTTTTTCGGGGTGCAGCCACAGCGGGCAGGGCTGGGGGCCTGCATGGTGGCCAGGGACGGACCCGCTGGCTGTGCAGGGCAGAGCCCACTACACACTGTCCTACTGCTCCGGCTCCAGGACCCAACCTCTCTCTGCAGACAACAATTAGTATAAATTGTGAACTTTATTAGAATAATTTTACTTAGCAAATTTCAAGGCTTTTAAGCATGGCAAATGAAATACTGATACATTTTGTAGAAACATTAAAATATAGATTAAATTAAAATATTTGAAATTAATGTTTATCAAACTGCCAATTTATACAAAAGTATCAAATTACCAATTTAATATGAAAGTATTATTAAATAATCAATAAAAAATCAATTAAAATATAAAAATATTAAGTTAAAAACAGAAGAGGTAACTTATTTTTATGCCATTATAAAATTCTTAAGGTATTATATATTACATGTCATTGTAAAATAATTTAGACTATGCGATAGCACAGTGGTTGGGCTTTTACCTTTCACGCAGTCAACCCGAGTTCGATTCTCCGCCACTCTCCTAGAGCTCGGCAAGCTACCAAGAGTACGGAGCCCGCACGGCAGAGCCTGGCAAGCTACCCGTGCGTACTGGATAAGCCAAAAACAGTAACAATAAGTCTCTCAATGAGAGACGTTACTGGTGCCCACTCGAACAAATTGATGAGCAACGGGATGACAGTGACAGTGATATTTTGCTAGCATATAGGAAATATATACCTTAGTATGGCCAAAGAGATAAAACCTTAATGACTAAATAATTAGAGGGGCTGAAGTGATAGCACAGCAGGTAGGGAATTTGCCTTGCATGTAGTTGACCCGGGTTTGATCTGGGTGTCCCAAGCACACCAGGAGTGATTCCTGAATGCAGAGGCAGGATACTCAGCATTGCTGGGTGTGTCCCCCAAATAAAAAGAAACAAAGGGAAGAAATAACCACACAATTTCTTTTTTTTTTTTTTTTTTTTTTGCTTTTTGGGTCTCACCCAGCGATGCTCAGGGGTTACTCCTGGCTCTGCATTCAGGAATTACTCCTGGCGGTGCTCGGGGGACCACATGGGATGCCGGGGATCGAACCCGGGTCGGCCGCGTGCAAGGCAAACGCCCTACCCGCTGTGCTATCGCTCCGGCCCCTAACCACACAATTTCTAACATCAAAGATCTTAAAATGAGAATTATCCTCATTGCATTCTTCCAGCTGAAGTTACAGGACGGATAACCTGAACAATACATACTTTTAAAGTCTTTTGAATTTAATTTTCTTCTCCTTAGTATAGTCAAAGAGCAAATCATTTGCCGTGGCTCCAGGAAAAAAAAGACTCTTTTATCTCCCAAGACGCTTCCAAAGCAAGTTCCAGGTCAGCACAGACCTGCTACCTGGCTGAAAGCACAAACTGTGCCGATAAACAAAGCTGCACGGGGGTCACAGCGTGACCCTGGGGGAGACGGGGTGTGTGTGTGGGGAACCTCTAAATCCAGGAGGCTGCACCTGACAGTTTATCCAGACAGTGGGGGGCTGAACAGTGTCGTCTAACCCCCAAGGTGCAGAAACAACTTTGTGCTCCGTAGAATCTGGCTGTAGCCTCTTTTAGGAGAGGAGAAAAAAAATCACAGTTTCAGAAATTTTCTATAAAATGCTGATCAGGAAGCCAAGGATAAAATACGCAACTGAGAAAGAGTGGCGCCTTCCCTCGGCACTCACTGCGTCCTAGGTACCCCGGCACCGTTCAGGAGACAAAACCAGTGGTTGGTTTGTGTCTGGGAGAAATTCGCACCACAGAGATCACGGCATGAAAGCGGGCAACACGGCTGTCTCTTGTCTGGGGCTACGGTTCCCTCCGGTGGCAAGCTGAAGCCACGGGCAGCTGCAACCGGGTCCCCTTCATGTCCTCAGGGTCTAGTCCTCATCTGTGGCGCTGGGGTCGTGTGGGCTGTGCCACGGGGCGGTCACCAGGCGCAAAGGAAACTTCCCGGACCTCGAGGAAGACTTCCTCTCCCACGCTGACGTCATGCCACAAGTCAGTGAGACAGCGGATGGGACGAGAGTTTGTAATTTTCTAGGCTGTCAACACTGCCAGACTGCAAATTCCACAAAATGAAAGTGACCATTTGAGGGGCTGGAGAGATAGCACAGCGGGGAGGGCGTTTGCCTTGCACGCAGCCAACCCGGGTTCGATTCCCAGCATCCCATAGGGTCCCCTGAGCACCGCCAGGGGTAATTCCTGAGTGCAGAGCCAGGAGTAACCCCTGTGCATCGCCAGGTGTGACCCAAAAAGAAAAAAAAAGTAACCATTTGAGGGCATTTCAAAGGATCTTGAAAGAATAAACCAAAATAACTATTCAGAAGTGATTAAGCTTGACTTGCGCATGAACTAGGCCTCTGACAGGCCCGAACGTTCCCGGGCGTGCTGCCTCCTTTGTCTGTGCGGTGCCTTTTCTGGTCAGAGTGCCTCCAACATTTGCTGACTGTCTTGTATTTTCCAATATGTAGCCCATCTGTTACAAAATAATTCCCACACGGTGCATACTGATTTCTGAGAGGGTCTGTTCAGGTTTCATAGGCTGGTGAACGCCTCTGTTTCAGGTCAAATGTTAATGAAACTAAGATTGCAAATTTGAATTCTGAATACATCTCTCAAACTCATGAAGGAGCTAAAATTGGCATTTGTAAAACAGAAGATGCGATTATGCAGGAGAAAAGGAATAAATAAGATAAAAACTATTAGGGCCTATATATAACTCAAGGAGCAATGCCCAGTTAAATAAAAAAAAGTGAGCCAGTCACATGAGTGCATACTAATCTTATATTTTGGTATTCTTGAATTACTTTACTTTAATTTAATTTAATTTAAGTGGACTCAGCAGGAGTCTCATCAAATAGTCACTGCCTTGACTTCTCAGTTATCAAGAAGAAAACATGAAGGATTAGAAGTGTTTCACTGGTTTGCTCTGATGCAGGTAGGTGCTAGTGAAAGGCTAGAAAAACATGGACAAATTAATATATTTTCCCCACACTGTGCCAGTGTTCAAGATTACAGGGCTTTAAATGACAACTCTTCTAAGTCTGGCCTTTTCGACAGACTTGGGCAGCTTTGAGCAAAGCGGGCTTGAGCGAGCTGCCTCCAAAGTCCCAATGATGTAACAAAGGGCAGAAGAGCTGCACTGCACACGGCACCAGGCCGAGGGGAGGGCGGGAGAGCCAGAGAAGCGGAGTTTGGGTTCTGCAGAGAGCAAATGAACAGCCTGGAACAAGCGAAGCTGCTGGTACTTCGAGATCTGAACTGCTCATTAGAAGACGCAGGGCCGGTGGCTCCTGCTGATCTTAGTTTCTTTAATTATGGAACGCAACATCAAGAAAAACAAAAGCACCGTTCTGAAATGGAATTACGGGTAGATAAGCTACAAGGAAACTTCTACGCTGGCTGCATTTTATGACCTCTTGGGCTCTGAGAGCCTAATTAGCAAACACCCAAGAAGAACACATCCAAAGTGAGTTTAGTGGATGAGTCTTCCTAGCATCGTCTAAGTGGGCACAGCTGTAGACCCCGATTTTACTTCCAAATAGTGAAACAAAGGGGGCAGGACCCAACGTACAATCCATTCTTTTCTGTCCTTTCTGTCACTACCTTTCCAGGGACAGCTGGGCATGACGGCCAGACTCTTGGAGAGGAAGGAATCGTGAATCTGTTTCTCTAGACGATCCTTCTAAAAAGGCTTAAGACTGAATTAAAGACAACTGGAATGACATGGAAGGCATGAAAATGTTATGCTTATAAAAAAGGAGTATGCATACACGTGTGTGCACATACACTACGACACACGTTGCCATAAAAATCAGGGACTCAAATGTCTGGTATGTTTCTCAGTATTCACACATGGCTACAGAATGCATCAAGGGGTAAAGTCTGAACTGAGCTGTGGTATAAATGGAAAACAGACATTCTGAATAGTGAACAGCAACAACCCCACAAGGATAAAATACTCGATAGCTCTTTGTTACATGAATCTACATGGGAATGGTGGGGTGAGATGGCTTGTCTGTGAGATCCCCTTTGGTCCCCGCAGCTGTGACTCTACAAAAGGGTAAATTCTAAGGACGGCCGCCCTCTTCCTCTTGGAGGCAAAGGATGAGAGTCAAACACTGAGGAACTGATGTAGCATGCAGCAGCGTCAAAGAAAACGACCAGCGCTAAATTCATCCGACGTTATAAGCTTGTGTTCTGTCGACTTAAATGTCTAGTGACTTTGTTTTGTAAATGCAAAGACCTGAGCTTCTGAATCATTATCATCTCAGGCGAAGTATTTTTCTCATCTCATGCCAAAATCTCAATCAAGGCTTTGGGATGGGTAACTTAACCGAGTTTAAAAGGATGTGAAGAGCTCGTGTTATTTATTTATTTTTTGGTGGGTCACACCTGGTGATGCACAGAGGTCACTCCTGGCTCATGCACTCAGGAATTACCCCTGGCGGTACTCAAGGGACCATATGGGATGCTGGAATTTGAACCCGGGTCGGCAGCGTGCAAACGCCCTACCCGCTGTGCTATCACTCCAGCCCCGAGCTCGTGTTATTTTAAAGCTGTGGCCTCAGTATTTAAATCCAAATGTAAAGACACGCCCGTTACTCCTGGTACTCTCTGCCCGCTAAGTGCACAGACTCACATTGTGGGGGCTGGAGTGATAGCACAGTGGGTAGGGCGTTTGCCTTGCATGCAGCCGACCCGGGTTCGAATCCCAGCATCCCATATGGTCCCCTGAGCACCGGCAGGGGTGATTCCTGAGTGCATGAGCCAGGAGCGAGCCCTGTGCATCGCCGGGTGTGACCCCAAAAGAAAAAAAAAAAGACTCACATTGTGTATATGTTGTGCCAGCCCGAATTATATGCGTTACTACGCTTTTCACTAACCTAATCTTCCTGACAGCTTTTCAGGTGAAACTTCTTTCCCCCCCATTAGCTAAAAGCCAACAGGAGACTGGAGACCCCAGGGAAGGGCAGAGGGAGGCACTGCCCAGCGTCCCCTGCTAAAGGGGTGGGTGGCGTCCGCTTCAGGCGGTTTACCCACTTCCCTCAGCGAGGCCCTTCCGGGACGTGGCTCCTACGGCAGAAGGCCGACGAGGAAGCGGGGGAGCTCCCGGCGCCGACCCGAGTTCCCGCCCGCGTACTCACCGCCACGTTCGCCTCCTGCTCTGCTTCCGGCACGTAGGGGTAATGGTTGTAGAACATGTCGTTGCGCACCATCTTCTTCCGCATCCTGCAGGGCCCTTCGGTCATCTCCAGCATCCACTTGTCCAGGTGGGAGCCGATGGGGGGCCCCCAGAGCCCGCGCTCGCGCAGCAGCTCGTACTCGATCTGGCACCACTCCTCCGTCACGTACTTGAGGGCGTTCTGCTGGCGCTGCGGGCGGGAGGTGCAGGTGAGGCTCAGGCAGGAGTAGGAGGGAAGGGGGGCGCCAGGACGCCGAACACCAAGCGGGGGTCTGGGGACAAAGCTCACCCCTCCTCTGAGATGGCACTTTTTGGGTCACACCCGGCAGTGCACAGGGGTTACTCCTGGCTCTGCACTCAGGAATTACTCCTGGTGGTGCTCAGGGGACCATATGGGATGCTGGGAATCGAACCCGGGTCGGCCGCATGCAAGGCAAACGCCCTACCCGCTGTGCTATCGCTCCAGCCCTGACATTGACTTATTTATGGCGCAAGTGAGCTGGTGATCTGGGGCGAGGACGGGCTTTCTGTCACTTGCCAGGTGATCACTGAGCTTCAGGGAAAGGCCACGATACCCGTAGGGTGGCATGTGCAGAGAGAGGAGCAAAGAGATGGTCTCGCTCTGAGCAGCAAAGACAGAATCTCGCTTAGAGAAACGCCTCAGGTGGCTAGTGTGGGTCAGTAGTCACGTGGCTACGCGGACAGGGATGACTCCCGTTTTCACCCCTACACAGTCACTAGGGCACAGGGAAGAGAACGTGCGGGAACCGAGATCCAGGAGACTCCGCCAACACACTGGACTCGGGAACATTTCCGAAGACCGTAGGTAAACACAAACATGCCGCTCTAGGAGGAGCGTGGCATTCATGCAGAACAGGGCGGGGGGGGGAAGAAAGGACGTCAAGAAAAGAAAGACTATTTTTAAGTTGGTTTTGGGAGAGAGCCAAACAAATATACTTAAGCGGAATTGACGATGTGGAGGAACATCCACTGACAAATGCCAAGATGTCTAACATTTCCACAGTAGATGATTCTAAGTAAGAGCCAGTGATTCAGAGGCTGCAAGTCGACAACATAAATCTAAGAATAATTAGCTAACAGCATTGCATCAGAATAGAACTTACAAGCTCCCGAGGGGCTGGGGGCCGGGGGCGGGGGTGACGGGGCAGAGGAGGGAAGGCCCTTCGTTATGTAGCTATGAAGGATTCTGTGATTGTAAAATGGGTTGCCAAAGAGGCAGTGCAGTGCACAGGGCACATGCCTTCTATCCCTGGCACCCCCCTGGGCCCCCCCAGCACCACCGGGAGTGATCCCTAAGCCCAGAGCCAGGAGTAAGTCCTGAGTACCGAAGGGTATGGCCCCCCCCCACCAAAAGATAGTATCAAATTTTCACTCAGAAATCCTTGACATGGGGCTGGAGTGATAGCACAGCGGGGAGGGCGTTTGCCTTGCAGGCGGCTGACCCGGGTTCGATTCTTACCATCCCATATGGTCCCCTGAGCACCGCCAGGGGTAATTCCTGAGTGCATGAGCCAGGAGTAACCCCTGAACATTGCTGGGTATGACCCAAAAAGAAAAAAAAAAACAAAAAAACCAGAAATCCTAGACAGACCTCCTTATTTTCAGAAGGAAAATACTTAAGGCAAGTTGCTATCCAATGATGAATTTGTCTATAATTTTTCGCTGGATTTATTTTTTAACTAAGATAAAATAACCCTTGAAAAAATAACTATTTTAGGGGCCAAAGAAAAAACACAGTGGGGAGGGCGCCGTCTGACCCAGGGTCTATCCCTGGCACCCTTCTGACCCCCAAGCCCACCAGGAGTGATCCCTGAGTATCGAGCCAGGGGTGAGCCCCGGGTCGAGCCAGGTATGGCCCCAACCCAAAGAGCAACCACACAAACAACACCCCTCTGACCCCTGAGACTTTTATCTTTGCTTTCTTAGATTTTTAAGAAACTTTATAGCAAATATCTTCACCATTTCCTCATTAATCCTGCGAGACAGGAATCTCTCTAGTATTTAAAAAGCACTTCCCTGTCTGTCTTAATTTAGGGACAGTAATGTCCGGTGTGTCAGTGTGTCAGTCAGAGGAAATCTGCTGACTTGATTTTTTTTGTTGTTGTTGCCTTTAAATGTAGTTTTTCTGGGGGCAACATAGCACAGCGGGTAGGGCGTTTGCCTTGCACGTGGCCAACCCACGTTCAATTCCCAGCATCCCATATGGTCCCCTGAGCACCGCCAGGAGTGATTTCTGAGTGCAGAGCCAGGAGCAACCCCTGTGCATCAGGTGTGACCCCAAAGGCAAAAAAAAAAAAATGTAGTTTTTCTATAGAAAACTCCATTTTTTTTCTAAATTAAGCCAGAGGGACAAGTGGTTGCTGGCAAGGGCACCATTAACCCATGATATAATTCATTTATTCTGAAAACGGGAAGGAAGATCAAAGGAAGAAAGAGAGGTCTTTCCCACCCGCAGAATTCCGGACTCGCCATTACAATTCTCACCTCTTGGTACTCCTTGTACTGTGTGTCCACTAGGTCTCGGACAACAGCGATGTGTGTGAACATCCACTGGGAGATCTCCTGCAAAGCGCGGGAAAGACTCTTAGTGCGTCAGGAGTTCCCTGGGGAGCAATGAGCAGCCGGACACCGCACAGCAGTATCCGGCGCAGGACTATGGTATGAACCGAAGTATGCGATGACAGCCGAGAGCACCAGGAAGGTGTGGTGTCCAGACACAACAGAACACGCTGCAGCGGCCAGGCAGGACGGAGCCTGCAGTTTGCTGTGACCGCTAGAGGACTGACATGGAGTGAAGAGAGAAGGACACGCAGCAGGTGACCTCTCTTCTCTCGGACACGCAGAGAAACAGATGAGAGAGCAGCAAGGCGTTAGCGGGGGACCTATATCACCCGGCCCCAGAGTACCAGAAGGACGAGGACAGCAGTAGTTTGCAGGTTAGTATTATTAAAAGTTCTGAAAACTGGAAACGTTATTTGTAATCTAACCACATGTCAACATGTCTACGTGAAATAGCATCTAATATCCACTTCTGGAATGGGCGTAAAGATACAACAAATACTTCTAATTGTATTTGTTTTTCGAAGTAGAATAATTATAATTTTACTCCAAGGAAATTCACTTAAGAGAGACATAAGGGGGAAGGGAGCAAGGGAGAGAGGGAGGGAGAGAGGGAGGGAGAGGAGGAGGGAGAGAGGGAGAAAAGGAGAAAGGGAGGGCGGGAGGGAGGGAGGGAGGAGGAAGAAGAAGGGGTGATGTGTCCAAGAGAGGACACAGGCTTCTCCAGAATGGAAAAAATCCAACTCTTTTCATACAGTTTTATCATGTCACATTGGAAGAATACGGAAAGAAAACTCATTAGTTTAAAGCACTAATGCAGGGAAGTTGCCCTTCGCATCCTGGGCTTGTGCGCACTCCACCTATAACACACAAACCAACCGGGAGGCCCGTGTCCCCGCGCACCTGTGTGGAGAGGCTGTGCTTGTGCAGCCCGCTGTCCTTCCGGTTCCTCCGCGACCCCGTTAACTTGGAGAGGCCGAACCCGCTGCTGACCCGGGACAATTTGGATTGAGTGGTGGGCACTAAGGCTTCTCCTCGACTTATGCATTTCTTCTCATGGGCTAGGAAACAGAAAAGAGACGTTTTACGGTTCCTCCGTGGGTTGGTCTTTCCATAGTTACAGCACGGTTTGCATCGCGGTTACAGAGTGTCCCGCATCTATCAAAGCGGGCACACGTGAAGGACATTCCCTTCGGTACTCGAAACTGACGGCTCACACAGAGAGCCACCTAGGTGCGCGGGAGTTCCGCTTCCACCCGGCTCCAAGGCAGCTCTGTGATAACAGGCAAATCCATTTTCACTGCAACCAGTTTCTACAGTAATAGCAATTCGCAAGGCCCCTCTCTGAAACCTTTGGTGCTGCACATACTTTCTTTTTTAAAAAGTGTTTTCATGAAAGTGTGTGTGTTACTGGTGCTGAAATGTAACATGCCTAAAACTCTGGTATCAATCATTTTGTAAATCACTTTTTTAATAAAAACATGAAAAAAAAAGCATTTGTGTCAGAATGTTCATGAAACCCCATCACTGACATTATTGTAAAATGGGAAATCATGGTGACTAAATTATAAAAAATGTGTGTGTGTGTGTGTGTGTAGATGGAAAACTAACTTGGTGCCTCCCACATGGGAGGCAAATGCTCTACCACCGAGCCCCATTCCCAGCCCCTAGAATGTTCTAGTTTCTTTTTTCTATTTTTTTTTTGCTTTTTGGGTCACACCCACCGATGCTCAGGGGTCACTCCTGGCTCTGCACTCAGGAATTAACTCCTGGCGGGGGACCATGTGGGATGCCGAGGACAGAACCTGGGTCGTCTGTGTGCAGGGCAAACGCCCTACCCGTTGTGCTATCACTCTAGCCCCAAGAATGTTCTAGTTTCTCATAAACACGGTATTTAGGCCAACAATATGGCTCAAAGGAGCGGGGCGCACACCCTGCGGGTGGGAAGGCCGTGTTTGCCTGACATCTCGCGCCCTCTAGCCCGGCCGGGAGTGGCTCCTGGGCACCACACCAGCACCTCGGGGTGAGGCACCCACAAAAACACATAAGCAGAAAAGCTGAGATGGGGAGGAGAGAGAGCACCGGGGCTAAGGCCCCTGCCGTTCACGGAGCTGACCTCTATCCTCATTACACACAGTCTTCCAAATACCACATATGTGATCTTCCAAGCCCCACCGTGAGTGAGCCCTGAGCACAGTGCCGGGAAAAAGCTGGGAGCACTGCGGGTGTGACCCACCCCAAAAGCAATAAATAGATTCAAAGGCAACATGGCACATAAACTGTGTATTAGATGAGTCACCCGAGGGTCTTGGACATGCTTCCCAGGGCAGATACTACCAGACTCTAGGGATCCCTGGGAGGATTTGGGGCGAAGGGGGCAGTACTATTACCCTTAAGTGAAACTGAGGGCGCTTCCTTAGAGAAGGTACATTTCCAGGGGAATGTTATTTTTTTCTGGAAAAAAAAATAAAAGGTGGTAGCCCCAGAAGGCGGGAAGACTAGTCTAAGGGAGTAAACACACAGGTATTTTTTAGGTAAAATGTCTTAATGTTCATACCAAATAAAGGCAGGTTTTGCTACAAAGTGAGTTTTGGTACTGAAATAATAAAAATAACGCTGATGGTTTAAAAACTGTTTTCGTTGTGGACTGGGATGAGGCTCATGGCAGCCTGTATTCTGCCTGTGTATGAGATGTCGAGCTCAGTCCCCAGTACTATAAAGCAAGACATCCCACAGACTGGGACAAGGGAGGGTGTTTGCCTTGCACGCGGCCGACCTGGGTTCAATCCCGGCAACCCATCGGGTCCCCAGAGCACCGCCAGGAATAACCCCTGCGTGCAGAGCCAGAACTCACCCCTGGTCATCGCCGGGTGTGACCAAAAAAAAAAAAAATCCCCTAAAAAGAAAAATGCACCTGATGCACCCGTGTTGGAGCCTGACCAGAAGCAGGAGGAAGTTCCGGGGACGCTGCCTTGCAAACAGGGCCGTGTCCCAGCTGCAGACAGCTCGGAGCTCTGAGAGAACTGGGCTGGAGTCAGCATGTCCCAGTGCAGCCGCTTTCTGTTACAGATGGACTGGGCTATGGTTGGATGAGCGTTAAACACATACCTTACTGGGCTATTGTGCAGAGCTGGCATAGATTTTGCTGTGGAATATACGGGAAGTGGGATTAAAGATTTACCAGGGCGCCTGACTGATTTCCTCAGGAACTTTGTGCGTCATGACGCTACCAGATAATATGACTTCAAGGTGTTTTGATCTTACGTATTTGGATCTTATGTATGCTGGATGTGTTTTGATCTTACGTATTTTGACCTTATGTACTCTGAGGCATGCTGGATGTGTGGATCGTTCAACCCAATAAAAAGGGGCTGCAAAGGCCAGTCAGTGCCAAATGCCCGAGTGAGCGGTGGCCCTCCGTGCCTCAGCATCCCACATGCCTTGCTTATCTCTGCGCCCCTGACCCATCACGCGATCCAGAACCAACACAGCCGCACAGGACAGCCACGAATGGGCCTGTCGGTGGGCAGGATGCCGGGGAGGTCTCCGTACCCAGATGGTTCTGCCAGCACTTCAGACCCGCTTCCTCAATGAGCGGCTTGGCGATGGCGATATCCACGTGGCCCCTGTCGTTCACGGGCAGCGTGACCCGGAAGAGCTCCTCCAAGGCCTGCTTCTTACTGTGGATCAGCTCAGTCCAGACCCTGTTGACGGCTTTCATGAGAAGCTGCCGCCCTAGAAAATGAAGAGGAAATGGTTGGGATCCCAGTCACACAGGGCAGTGGTCCTGCCCGCCCCTCCCCGCCATGTTTCATATCAACAGATTTTAATTATTGAACTCAGTGGTCAAAAATGCTTTATGTTAAGTTTTGCTCAGTTAAAAAAAATGATCCTGAAAACCGAAACTCTGCATTTGGAAACTTAGAAAAAAGATTTTCTTTGTGTGTGCAAAACTGAACATTACATGCATATTTCACTAACTATTCTTTATATTCTTTACTATTCTTTATATTCTTTGTAAAAATTTGCCCTTCATTACAAAGAAAATTCTAGGTCTGATTGTTTATGTTAAGATTAAAAAATTAATTTGTTTTTGTTCATATGAATTACAAATAAATGTGGTGGCAATACCATTAGTTCTCAGAAAGTGACAGTATGTTTTACTTTTTATGTAATAAATATTTTGTCTATAATCAAAAATAAAGATTAAAAAATTAAGTTAGTTGTTCTGGAGTATTTTGCCGAAGGAAAGAAGTATTTGTTTAGGAAAGAACGTTTATTCTTAAAACCCAAGTTGCTCTGCACGCCCTGCTAGCGTCTGGCTCTGGCCCCAGGTCAGTGTTCTCTGAAAGCTGAATGGACACTGGAATCACCTGAACAAACCGCAAATGCCATTGTCACGGTTCCGGGCTGGCCCAAGATCATGCTGTCTTGGAATGCAGGAAAATAGTGGGCATGGTGAAGGCTGCCCGGGCGATGCGACTAAGAGAGCAAGCTGCGACGCTCTGACTACCCAGCAGATCAGTACTCGTGACAGCGATACGAGGGCCTGGAACACGAGTTTTCTGGACTCTGTCTGCACTGTCGAAGCACTGTTCATCGATTTGCTCGGGCGGGCACCAGTAACGTCTCCACTGTGAGACTTGTTGTTACTGTGTTTGGCATATCGAATACGCCACGGGGAGCTTGCCAGGCTCTGCCGTGCAGTCGGGATACTCTTGGTAGCTTGCTGGGCTCTCCGAGAGGGACAGAGGAATCGAACCCGGGTTGGCTGCATGCAAGGCAAATGCCCTACTCGCTGTACTATTGCTCCAGTCCTACCCCTAGAATTTCTATTCAGCAGGTCTGACGAGGGCTGGAAAGTCGGCCTTTGGACCAAGGCCCCCAGTACCGCTCACGCTCCAGTCTGAGCACCTTGCTTTGAGAACCAATGCTCTGAATACTTCAGTTCCTCCTGGGGTATGTGTGTGTGGGATGGTGGGCAGGGAGGGAGGGGAGACAATAATCTATCCGACCTATGTCTAGAATTCAAGAGAGTTTGGGAAAAAGAGAGAGAACAAATGCATGCTTCAATGAATGAAAGCTGAGTGCTGGGTTTCCACTGAACAAGATCTTAAACAGAATGACCACATCCTCCTGCTGAGGAAATAAACAGGGCTGGGATGATGCCATCTCTCTCAGCAAACAATGGGCAACCAGGGGGAAAAAGTCCCTAAGACTCTGAAACACAATGCTTGCAAAGTCAGTGGGAAAATTAAATTTAAGAGAGAGAATGAAAGAGAATTAAAGTGGCACTATTTGCCTGACGGTGACTCCCCCGAGTCCCCCTGAGGCGGTCTCTATAGTAAAGGATGGGTCAGGAGCTGCACTGTTGCCTGTTCAAATGCAGACATGCTGTCTGCTGAGTGGCCGTAAGAGCTGCCAATCACGGGCAAACATCGAGTGTCTTCCCCTTTCTCTGAGGAGACAGCTGGGAAGGAGGCAATGTGGGTGAAGGGAGATTTCAGTGTATGCACAGGAGCGCCCCCTGCTGGGAAATAACTTTATTTATTTATTTATTTATTTATTTATTTATTTATTTTAAATGGACATAAGCGAGAGAAAAGGGCAAAGCACAGTCAAGGCGATTACCTTCACTAATATCTTGGCTGTAACCTCCGTCCGGCTCGATGTCAGAAGGGATCATAATGTGCCAAGTGGTCATGCGGGCCTCTGCTTCCAGTCCAAACCCGTCCACGTTGCTGAAAAATCCATCGGGTTACATGAAAGTCCAGCCTCAGGCTGGAAATCGCAAGACTGAGGCGCAATCCCCTGCACAGACAAGGGCACGCTGACGCCTTCGCGAAGCTTCAGAACTGGCAGACGGACAACCAATAGATGCATCTGACTCTAAACTAAACTTCTGGCTTACGACAAAAATGCCATTTTAAAGAGGAAGGTGGACGGGCTCACCAGTCCGCCTGTTGGAATGGGATTCAACCCTCAGAGGGAGCCGAGCAACTTGGCGCTATCTTTCCAATCACAGTTGGTACTGGGCACTGAGCACTGCTGAGATTCCACCGGAGACCCTGCCCACCCCGGCCTGGGGCTCCGGCGGGAGGGGAATGCGTGCAGTCTCCTAGGTGTCACTAGTTTCATTTTGGGGGTGGGGGTGGGTTATGGGTCACACCAGGTGGTGCTTGGGGGCTCCCCGTCTAGTCTGTGTTCAGGGGACTATGTGGTGCTAGGGATCAAACCAAGGCACCCTGCATGCCTTTCTACTCAGCCCCCTTTTTAGTTTTTTTTAAAAATTTTTTAATTGAATCACCATGAGATCCAGTTACAAAGCTTTCATGCTTGAGTTTCAGTCATACAATGATCGAACACCCATCCCTCCACCAGTGCACATTCCCCACCACCAATGTGCCCGGTATCCCGCCATCCTCACCTCACCCCATGGCAGACAACTTCTGTCTCTACTTTGGGGCATTATGGTTTGCAACACAGACACTGAGAGGCTGTCACGTTTGGTCCTTTATCTACTCTCAGCACACACCTCCCGTCCCCAGCAATCCCTCCAACCATCACTGACTTAGTGATCCCTCCTCTATCCCAGCTGCCTTCTCCCCCAGCTCATGAGGCAGGCTGCCAACTATGGGGCAATCTTCCTGGCCCTTGTCTCTACTGTCCTTGGGTGTCCGTCTCATGTGATGTCTACTCAGCCCTTTGCACTGTGTCCAGGCAGTCACATGAGTGCTCTTCCCTCTGGCATCTCACGCCCCCTCTTGGGTGGCTTCATCTCCTCCCGCACCAGGTCCCAGTGGCAAGTCAGCAGACGTCCGTGCCCTGGGGTCAGGGCCTTTTCTAGCCGGCACCTGTAGGCCTGACCGGCCCAAGGGGCCTCCCTCGTCCCTCCCGGCCATGGGCAGCCAACGGGGATGCGAAAGGCTCTCTGTTGCGCATGCTCCACCACAATTCCTGTTCAGTGCCTGGCAGTTTGTAAATTTTAAAAGTGCCAAGGGGAAGCGATAGCACAGTGGGTAGGGTGTTTGTCTTGCACGCGGCTGACCAGGGTTCGATTTCCCAGCATCCCATATGGTCGCCTGAGCTCTGCCAGGGGTAATTCCTGAGTGCAGAGCCAGGAGTAACCCCTGTGCATCGCCGGGTGTGACCGCCCCAGCCAAAAGAAAAAGAAGTGCCAAGGGGAGTGATCCTTAAAGACATTCAGAGATAAGAAAAAAAAATTTCACAGCAAAAATGGAAAAATCAGGGTTTAACTTTTGCATAAAGATTTAAATAATGGGACTAGAGCAAAAATATAGTGCGCAAGGTGCTTGCCTTGCACATGTGGCTGACCTGGGTTTGATCCCTGGCATCACATATGGACGCCCAAGTTGGCTGGGAGTGATTCCTGAGTGCAGAGCCAGGCGTAACCCTTGAGCACTGTTGGGTGTGGTCCAACAACAAACAAACAACAAAAAAGATTTAAATTAAACCGAAATGAAAGGAAAAAAGACATGGGACCGTCACAGAAGCAGAACAGGCTGGCTTAGGTGGAACCTCCCGCGGGTACCGGGGACGGCGAGAACTCACCTTCCAACGTGAAGATTAATCAAGCAGTGCGCCAGGCAGCTAATGAACTCCTGGTCGTGGTTGCCAGGGCCCAGGATCAAGTTCCTGTTCACCGTGAGGGCCCTGAGGGAGTCCAGGAGAGCGACCTGCTGGGGCACCGTCTTGTGTGCCCGGGAGAACTGGTACAAGATGGTCCTATTGAGGCAGTGGTAAACCGCGTCCAGTGACAGCCCCTGCGATCTTCTTTTCGACTGCAGGTAGGAAAGCACGAGTTAGGTGAGAGCAACACACACACAAGGACCCGCTCAGCGTTCACGCAGGCATCTTCGCCGGCTCTCTTAGGAGCCAGACGCCTCGCTGGGCACCGAGGCGCTAAGCGAAAAGCGGTGAGACGCTGGTCACACGGCGTCTGTGAAGATGAAAGGGGCTTGCTCCAAAGCACTGGAGGATGAAAACCCCTAATAGGTTAGTAAGAAGTTCCTGTTGCCTTTTTAATTTTATTCCCTTAATTAGGGACTGTGCTCTCAGGCTGAAACACGAGTATATCTCGAAAAATTCCTTGGCAAAAGTCAAAACAAAGAACAAAGAACAGCCCGCCTGCACTCTACAGAGTAACACAACGCAGGGATGGGACCTTCGATTTTCTGCACTATAGGCTGAGTAAGATTCATCGGTCCATAAAGTATGCCGAGTCACACAAACAGCCTGTTGGGTTTTGTCTGTTTGTGTGTTTCGGGACCACACCAGGGCACACGAGTGGGGAAAGGGAGTGTGGGTGGGGGGTCTGCAGGTCAGCACCTTCACTCACTTTCAACAAGCTTCACTTTCACTCTGTTAACATTGGCTAAGGCATGAATCTTATGTAGATTTCCAACCATTTATAACACTTTCACACTATCACTGTTGTCCCATTGTTCATTGATCTACTTGAGCGGGCACCAGTAATGTCTCCATTGTGAGACTTGTTGCTACTATTTTTGGCATATCGAATAAGACACAGGGAGCTTGCCAGGCTCTGCCATGCGGGCGAGATACTCTCGCCAGGCTCTCCCAGAGGGGTGGAGAAATCGAACCCGGGTCGGCTGCGTGCAAGGCAAATGCCCTGCCCGCTGTGCTATAACACTCTAGGCAAAGTTTTTCACTTTAGCCAAAGTTTTTCAACAGCAAAACACATACTCTACACAACGAAGAGTGGAGATGGATTACCTGTGCGATTAGCTGAATGATAAAATCTATGAGAAGCTTCGATTCCTTGTTGAACATGCCTTGCCAAAGCTTGTCCACCACACGTTGCGTGAAATAAAACACGTTGTTCACCAGCACCTGGTAGCTCCCTCCGCTGGTGATCGGCAGAGACGCGTCTTCCCCTGCGTCCGAGCGGGGAAACAGAGCAGCCTGAGGAACTGCATCTCCACCAGCACGAGACCAACCCCTCAGACCACCGGGCGGCGGGAAAATGAGTTTAGGAATAAACCACGAACTCGAGTATGACTTGAAGAAAAGGTGGTAAGAAAACACCACGTTGGAAGAAATCATTTCCGCAGGGTAGCTGCATTAAGACCGAGTCCTTTTATTACCTCTGAAGGTAATAAAAGAACTTTTATTACTTGTCTCTTACGAGCAGTTCTCGAGATCTCAGGGAAAGCTATGTACAAGCTGAAAGAAGCCAAACTTTATTTTTTATTCTTTTATTTTTTTTGCTTTTTTGGGTCACACCCGGCTGTGCACAGGGGTTCCTCCTGGCTCTGCACTCAGGAATTACCCCTAGCAGTGCTCAGGGGACCATATGGGATGCTGGGAATTGAACCCGGGTCGGCCGCGTGCAAGGCAAATGCCCTACCCGCTGTGCTATCGCTCCAGCCCCGCCAAACTTCATTTCTGAGTATACCTTTGGAGACACTGGAGTCCAGGGGCGGGAAAGAGCAGCACGAGAACTGCAGTAAGCGTTTTGGTGCTCCTACCCCTCTAGCCCCATCACCAGCAGCCGGTACTCTTAGGCCCGTCTCCTGGAAGCCCGCTATATCACATCACCTGAAGACGGATCCCTGGAGCCTCTCCTGACTGAGAAGCCCCCCCCCCCAGCTCCTCCTCTGTAACCCGAGAGCCTCCACCAGCCCACCCACCGCCAGGAGCCTAATTCTGAACAACTCCACCAGCCAAAATTCAGCGCTCTGTGACATCAGCCAGGTAGCACGACTGATCACAAGGGTGGAAAGTCAAAGTCAGACCTAATCCTGTAATTTCAGAGCGCACGTTTGTAAGCTGAGACAGCACTAAAGATTTCTCAGTAAATTTACTGCTTTGTGGTTCTTCAAGGGCCCCCTCCCCCACACCCCTTCTATCATCTTCCTGCCACTCCGGAGAGTCCAGCTGTACACAAGCCCAGAAATGCTTCCTGTTGTGGATGCTTTCCCCCAGGTTCAAAGGAAAGATCAGGGCGAGCCTTTTCCTCATCACACACAAGAAAAGAGGCGAAGTTTAAAAGGAGATACACCGGTGAATTTCCACAGCAGGACAGTGACCAGAGGTACTTTGAGAAGGCAAAAATTAAGAAATATTACCCAATAACACATCAGCTGCGAGCAAGTGGTCCATCACGCTGTCCAAAATGTAGGTCTGGAATTCCTTTTGCTGAGTTCTTGTAGATCTCTCAGGGGAAGCCTAATTGATAAAATTTAGAAACAGAACCGACAAAACAAAGATAAGGGTTCAACCACAGATACAGTTAAAAAGCTTACTGGTAAATATAAAATATAAGAAATGGCACATATGCTTCTACACCTCTTATTTTTGTTGCTGTTGTTTGTTTTGGGGGCCACACTCGGCAGTACTCAGGGGTGACCCCCGGCTCTGCACTCAGGAGTCACTACTGGTGGGCTTGGGCCACCATCTGGGACGCTGGGGATCGAACCCCGGTCAGCTGTGTGCAAGCCCAGCACCTCACCTGCGACCCTCTTACTCCAGAATTTTTAAAAAGCTGAATGACTGTAGCAAAGGTAAAAACATATCTATTGAATTCATTCCTCAAAAATCAGTATTCTAAACATTGCTAAATAATAATACCTGATAAGCCATTATTAAGCCTCATTTCCAAAATGAAATCTGGAAGTTTATAATGAGATAGAGAAGATAAATTATAAAGCCAAAAATCAAACACAAAAGCTCCAGTAATCAAGCACTAGTCATCAGAGGGTAAACCCGGACGGGCCAGAGACAATGCAACGGTCTGACACGGGCTCTATGGGTGAGGGCCTGGCTCCACCCGTGGCACTGAATGGTCCCTGTGCAGTGTCTGGAGCAACCTCTGAGCACTGACTCCTGAGCAGTCGCTGAAGACAACCAGGAAAGATCCCCCCCCAAAAAGCATCAAAAACTAATGAAGCATTGGGCCAGAGTGATAGCACAGCGGGGAGGGCATTTGCCTTGCACGCGGCTGACCCAGGTTCAATCCCCAGCATCCCATATGGTCCCCCGAGCACCACCAGGAGTGAGTCCTGAGCGCAGAGCCAGAAGTAACCTCTGAGCATCACCCTGTGTGACCCAAAAACCAAAACAACAACAACAGTAAGACCCCCCCAAAACTAATGAAACACAAAATTCGTTTGTGAGTGCCTTAGGTTCGAGGAAGAAGAAACATTCCACACTGCTTCAGTGCCCGTCAGAAGCCTGCAGGAGTGCCGCAAGGCTGTTTTTCTGGAACTGCTTCCTGGGGAATGTGTTCTCGGTGCTTTCATACCCAGGACAATGAACATCCTCAGCCGCAGTGGCCTGAATCATGACCTCGCACAATACGGAAATGACTTAGATAAAAGGTCAGGGCCCCAAGTTAAGTAACCATTCCCAGAGGCATTACTATTGGTGACTAGGGAATGTAGGTGAGTGTTAGGAAGACCCTTTTGTTATTTAAACCTGTCACTGTATCACTGTCACCCAGCTGTTCATCCATTTACTCGAGCGGGCACCAGTAATGTCTCTATTCCTCCCAGCCCTGAGATCTTAGCACCTCTCCTTACTCGTTTTTCCCAATGACTGGAGGCTCTTCAGGGTGAGGGGAATGAGACCTATCGTTCCTACTTTTGGCATATCGAATACGCCACGGGGAGCTCGCCAGGCTCTGCCCGTGTGGGCGGGATACTCTTGGTAGCTTGCGGGGCTCTCTGAGAGGTGTTTAAACTCATGCCTGTAATTTTATCTGGCTTTTGAAGATTTCAACAAACTGAAATAAAGTTGCTTTTTCAAAAGACAGCTATGTGTTTGTTTGTCGGGGGTGTCGAGGGGGGAAGCCAGGCACACGGGAGCAATCGTACAATGGGTAGGACACTTGCCTTGCATGCGGCGAACCTGTTTGATCCCTGCCAGGAGTAATTCCTTAGCACAGAGCCTGAGTGACCCCTAAACCTTGTCGCGTGTGACCCCAAAGAAAACAACAAACATTTCTATGTTTTACACATGGGTGTAACACTAGTGCCTGAGCCTGAAGCCCGACCTCTCCCCCACACAGGCCCGGGGCACCACTCGCAGCTGTGACTCAGAACACGGCTGTGCGTTTAACACTCGGATCTGATCCACTAGGGAAAAGCTTTTCCCTCTCCTTTCCACGGTGGGCCAGCCACAGATTTTCAAGGCGCATGCATGCCAGCAGAGGGAGCAGCCTCAGGGAGGGACGCCGTGACCCGGCCGACTGACACCAGCAAATAATGCACTCGACTGCTTGGCCCTGAGCTTGGGTTTTCTCTCAGACTTTCCTAACTGCTCATGGGGCGTTGCGGGACGCCCGTTTTTCGAGGGAAAAGCAAAGCAAAGGCCTGCTGGCTCCTGGGTCGGCTCAAACGCATCATTTACCAGGACAGGCAAGTCCCAAGGACTAACTGTGACCCCTCCCACCACGCTTTAGGAGGCTAGCCCCACCTGTGGGCATGCAGGCCACGGCCGACACAGCCCACAGGGGAACCTAAGTGCGGGAGACCGTATGAGTTTGCTAATACTATTATTGTACGATCTTACTTGCTTTGGGGGCCATACCCAGCAGTGCTTATTCCCGACTCCCTTCTGGGCGAGATCACTTCTGGCGGGGCTCTGGGGATGATTCAGGTTAGCCACGAACAAGGCAAGTGCTGGACTATTTTTTTTTTTTTTTTGCTTTTTGGGTCACACCCAGCAATGCACAAGGGTCACTCCTGGCTCATGCACTCAGGAATCACCCCTGGTGGTGCTCAGGGGACCATATGGGATGCTGGGATTTGAACCCGGGTCGGCCTCGCACAAGGCAAACACCCTACCCACTGTGCTATCACTCCAGCCCCCCTATTTATTTCTTTAGCCCTGAAATTGTCCGTCGAAACCACCTCATCTGAGAGTTTGTTTGAGCAACCCTGGCTAACTAAGACAGCAGGCCCCCTCTCTGTCTGCTACCCAGCCTGACGTCCCTCACTCAGCACCCACTCTGCCCGCCACCCCTCAGGGCTGGCACGATGGTACCTCAGCAGTCTGCAAGAGGGGACAGACGCAGAGGGAAGCTGAGGAGATGAGGTGATGCGGATGTAAATATCCAGGGAAGGGGCCGGAGCGACAGTACTGCAGGGAGGGTGTCTGCCTTACCCGGGCATCCCAGAAGGGCCCCTGAGCATCACCAGGAGTAATTCCTAAGTGCAGGGCCAGGAACCCCTGAGCATCGCTGGGTGTGACCCAAAAAGCAAAAATAAATACTATGATTAAAAAATATATATATACACACACCCAGGGAAGGAGCTGACTCCCCGAGGCTCACAGGCCCAATCCAGGCTGTTCCCGTGTGCCTATGGAATCTCTGATTAGTGTCCACGGCTACTGTCTAGCTAAACGGTGGATCTGAGTATTTGCACCAGACTGTAGAACTCACAAAGATTATATTTATTGTTTATTCCTTAACAGAAAGCATTGGTCAACTCCTGTCTGAAGGGTAATGGACATTTTTGGTGGCAGAAGAGAAACAAATTCCAAAGTCCAAAGCACACCTGAGACGGGAAGGAAAATATCCGCGGGAGCCAGAGGAGAGCCACCGGGCAAGTGCGTGTTTGACACAGGTGCCGACACTCACCCTCAGTACCACACGGGCTCCCACATACCATCTGGTTAAATAAGAAGTCCCAGCGCCTTTTCAGTGTAGAAGAATCAGAAATCTGCCAGAGCGACAGCACAGCGGGTAGGGGGATTTCCTTGCATGTGGCTGACCCGGGTTCGATCCCCAGCATCCCATATGGTCCCTGAGCTCTGCCAGGAGTAATTCCTGAGTGCAGAGCCAGGAGTGACCCCTGAGCATCGCAGGGTGTGCCCCAAACAAATAAACAAAGAAGTCAGAAAAGTATAGGACATAAAACACGCTTGGCTCTTAATGCCCCACGAAAGCTACGCGCAGAGACGTCGGCACTTTTCTTTGCGTTTACCTCCAACAAGAGATCAATCAGCGGCGTCTGTTTGCTGGCGGGGGTGAGGCAGAGGTTGTCTATTATTAGGACCCGCATGAAGTCAAACACGAACTTTTTAGCCGGGTGATTGGTCAGGTAGGTCTTGGTGCCCACGTTGCAGTACTCGGACTGGCTTCTGTTCATTCCCGAATCTGCAGCGAAGGCTTTAAACTCCTCCGCCGGAGATCCCACTTCGTCATCAAGGTCCGTGACCTGGGAAAGGCAGGGGAGCCCGGCTAGTCACATCCACATTGATCTGACGTGTCTTACTTCCGTCAAATCCAAACAGTAGCACCGACAGATTTCCCCTTTAGCGCTGACCTCCTATTAAAAGACTCTGTGCATTATTTCACCTTCTTTCACCTGACTCCTGCTTTCAAAGCGCTAACAGAGCACTGTTTCTCACGGTCCTGCCACACCTGCTCTTTAGAGATCTACCGTCTGGCCACTAATGACTTACCTGTGATAACAGTGGAAGAGAAACTGGGGACACCGATGGTGGGAAACGCACACTGTGAAGGGACGGGTGTTGGAACATTGTATGACTGAAACCCGAACATGATCAACTTTGTAACTGTGTATCTCACTGTAATTTGATTAACATAATAATAAATAATAATCACTGTCACTGTCATCTCGTTGCTCATCGATTTGTTCGAGCGGGCACCAGTAACGTCTCTCATTGAGAGACTTATTGTTACTGTTTTTTTGGCATATCCAATACGCACGGGTAGCTTGCCAGGCTCTGCCGCGCAGGCTCGATACTCTCGGTAGCTTGCCGGGCTCTCCGAGAGGGGCGGAGGAATCAAATTCGGGTCAGCCGCGTGAAAGGCGAACGCCCAACCGCTGTGCTATTGCTCCAGCCCGATAGCTAATAACAATAAAATAATAATAATAATAATGTATGAAATGCTTTTACATCTAACATACACTTACTGAGATGTCACATGTCAGAATTTTAGATAACCCTGCAGCAGTTAAGGGCTGATCTATTTTTGCAGGTCATGAAGAGCCCAACAAGGTCGGAGAGAGGTACAGGATTCAGGTGCTTCCCTTGCACTCAGCCAAGCGGGGTTTGACCCCTGGCACCACATATGGTCCCCGGAGACCTGTCAGGAGCGATCCCTGAGCACAGAGCCTGGAGGAAGCCCTGGGCACCAATGGGTTTGGCTCAAAAATGCAAAGAAAAAAATAAAAGCAACAAAGTAATTAGTGACAATTATGAATGAGCAGAAAAATAAAGATGAACTAGAAGATATATTATAAGATGATGCCTAGCAAAAAAAAAAAAAAGGCTAAAAAGGATTAAAAGTTTTTACCCAAAGTAGTGATTTTAAAGTCACAAAGCGAGCCAGGGCTGAGAGATACGCGTGCCCTTCCCTAAGTCCAGACGGGGACTTGGCACTTCACGCTGAACGTCTCCTGTGTACTCTCACGGCCTAAGAACGCTCTTTCAACTCAGGACAAGGTGTGAGAAAGAAAGCTGCAACCAAGCCCGGGCTGGACAAACACACAGAGGCATCACTTCTGAGGAACAACCAACTCCAATTATTGTACCTAATGATAGAGTGTAAAGATGGACTCCAGGACACGCCCAAACCCGGGAGGGAGTGGACCGGGGGGTAAGTCGTGACGGGATGGGGAGGCGAGCAGCTCCTGGGACAGGGAGAGTCCCTCAGCGGGGGGGGGGGGGGGGGTGCCCAGCACGGGGACACAGTGCCAGCCACCTGAGCAGAGCCGGGGGACAGTGAGTGGGCCGGACTCCAGGACACGGCAGAGCGGGAAGTAATGACATGATCATTGGGTCGGAAGCTTAGAAGACCAGACAGAGGGGAAAGAAAACTTTGCCGACTGTGGAAGTGGGCTACGTAGTTTCCTGTTATCCCCTGGTTTATCTGAACACTGGGGTTCACAGCGTTTGGGGCATTCGATGGATGTCCCAGTGCCAAACCCGCCAGCGGTGTGCCCCCCCCCCCACGCATGCCCCCTGGCAGTGCTGCCTTTCCTCCCCCTCCCCCTTACCATCTCTGAGTACGGGCGGATGTTGAAGGGGAAGACGGTGGCGGCCAGGGCGCACAGGAAGTCCGGGCTCATCCACATGGAGGCCAGGTCGGGCACGTTGTGGTACAGGTAGCGGAAGAACTGCATCAGCGTCACAGGGTACTCCCGGAGCCACGAGCCCTCCTCCTCCGACTGCCACGGCTGCCGGGGGCACCGAGAGAGCGGCGGTGAGCGAGGGGGCTCGGACGAGGCAGCGCCCGGGAAATGCTTCCACGCCCCAGCAGAGCTCGGGGCAGCGAGGCCGACGGCACAGCCCTCGAGGGGCCGGGGTGGTCGGGCTCGGGGTCAGGCCCCACCCGCGAGACCCACACAGTCTCCACCTCTAGTCCAGGTGACCCTGCCACCATCCCAGGCATACCGGGCGCTGTCGTGTCAGCGTCAGGGGTTCAGATGGAAACGGGGATGGACACTAGGCTGGGGCCATGGACAGCTGGTAAGGGTGTTGGTTTCGCGTGGGGCGGACCTGGGACGGGTTCCCGGCACCCCACATGCTCCCCTGAGCACTGCCAGGAGTGACCCACCCTCCCTCCCTTCCACCCTCCCTCCTTTCCTTCCTCCCTCCCTCCCTCCCTCCCTCCCTCCTTCCCTTCCACCTTTCTTCCCCTCCCTCCCTCCCTCCCTCCCTCCCTCCCTCCCTCCCTCCCTTCCTTCCTTCCTTCCTTCCTCCCTCCCTCCCTCCCTCCCTCCCTTCCTTTTGTTGTGGACAGTCAAACCTGGAGATGCTCAGGGGTTCCTCCTGGCTCTGCACTCAGGAATTACTCCTGACGGTGCTCAGGGGATCATAAGGGGTGCCGGGGATTGAACCCAGGTCAGCAGCGGCCCCACTGTCACTCCGGCCCCCCAAAGGTTTGTTTCCAATCAGCAACCTGGTAAGGTCGCTGCTGGTGGAGCGCGAAGGCTGTTCTCAACAGATGGGAAAATGATCGCAGAGTTCCGTGTTCTCCCTTGAACATGTATGTCACTCATTACTCTCCACGCCCCTGTGGGTGCTTTCCCAATGTGGAGAAGCAGCCCATGTTCTTGCTAAAACAGGTACCGTCTCTCCTTTCTCCCTTCACGTCTGAGTTTCATAAAATAAAAACTAACTTTGGAAAAAAAGGAAAAAGGAAAGAAATGGGGGAAGTCACTGCACTTTCCCAAGTCTCACAACATCACACAGGAACAGCGGGAACAGCCCTCTTGGCCGCCGAGCGACTGCGAGGAGTTCTGCGTCGACAGAGGCTCGGAGGTCTCTGTGCAGAGCCGGCCGCTTCCCCTCCAGCCCGGCTCGGAGCGCCCTGACACCCTGTGGCGTCCCAAGGCCTCGGAGCCACTAAGGGTGTCGCCGGCTAATTTCCACAAACCCCTTCCGGCCACACTCGCCCACAGGCCCGAGGGGAAAAGCTCTAAGGAAAGGCCAGCCTGGACCAGCCGCTGCCCCTTGGCCCAACCCTCCTCACGCAACTTCCGGGGAGCGGACAGGGGCTGGGGAGGGACTCCAGTGGCCCGCTGCATATGGGTGACGTCACAGCCATATGCCCGCCACCCCCACCCGGAGCCGAGTCCAGGGTGTTTCTGAGCCGAGGGTGCTGGGGGCTGGCTGGGGGCTCGGCCACGTCCTCCCGGCCCGGCCCCCTGCCTCTCTTGCCCCAGCAGCTGGTAGAAGGAAGAGGCTCTCGCCAGAGCAATGTCCTGCCACCGAGGGGGCTCCTGGCCGCAGTGAGAGGTGGGCACAGCGCTCCACGCTGGACCTGTGACTGGTGCCCAATGGGGGAGGCACCCTGTGGGACCTGATCCCCCCCGCCCAGGGTAGAACTGGAAAAGGGGACCCCCAGGAAGCTGAAGTGAAACGATGCCAGAGTGCAGGAGTGCCGGACGAGGGCACAGGAGCGGCACCACGAACAACAGTGCTCTTGGGCTCGGTTTGGTTTTCTGTGGAGCAGGGGATCGAACCCAGGGTGTAACACACACAGGGCTGACACACTGGCCCCGAGTCACTTCCCGAGCCCAGCAGAAAAGAACGACAGCTTCCAGGGAGGGCGGGGGCGCAGCAGGGGGGAGGGGGGCAGCAGGGGTCACCATCGCTACCACCAGCAACTTAGACCAAAGAGGACGGGGGCACCAGAGGTAAAAAACGTCTGAAGTGCCAGAGACAGATGGGAAGCGGCCACGGTCCCCCTTGGCGTGGCCTGGCACCCTTGGCATGGGCTGACAGACCAGGGGCTCCGCTCGCCGAGCCCTTGTCCATGGGCTGGAGTGCTCCTGGCTCCAGTGCTCTTTCTCGCGGGGACGGCAGCCCGGGGAACTCACTGAATTCAGCATGCTTCGGAGCATCCCCAGCAGGAGAAAAGCGGCCTCTGTGCAGACGTTGTGGATGGAGGAGACCACGGGCCCGCTGGAGGCGGGAACCCCGAAGATGAACGTCCAGATGGAATCCAGATCGAACTGCAAAGGGGAGAGCAACCGCCGCGGTTGGCTGTCTGTCCGAGGGAAAACCTGCGTAACGCCTAAAGTCCTAATCACTTTTTAAATCTCCTTTTCAAACTGAACAATCCCTACCAAGTTCTGTATTCCAAAACTCGTGTTTATTATTTATTTTTTAAAATACGCCACAGCAACGGAATGCGGTAGGCCATTCTGTCTAGTACCTAGGTTAAAAATGCTAACTGGCCAAGAAATGAAATGCCAGAACAGGTGATTTTAGTGCAGGAAGTTTTATTTTTATTTTTTTCTTTTTGGGTCACACCCAGAGATGCTCAGGGGTTACTCCTGGCCTTGCACTCAGGAATTATTCCTGGTGGTGCCCGGGGGGACCATATGGGATGCTGGGAATCGAACTCGGGTCAGCTGCGTGCAAGGCAAACGCCCTACCTGCTGTGCTATCGCTCTAGCGCCTAATGCAGGATCTTTTATAAAAGCACGCCAAAGTCATTTTTATCACCCTCAGCCATATTCGAACTCAGTTTTAGATTACAGATAATGTTTGACAAAATAAAATACTTTGAGCAGATTTATTCATAGCAGTTTTATGTAACACTGTATGGATACGGTGTCATGAATATTTTGAAAGATTATATAACCAGCCAAACCGCTAAGAGTGACTCTATCTTGATTCAATATAAAGATCTAGACTGTGCTTTCACTTCAAAGGTTTTGCCAGTTACTACAAGGGATCTGAGTAGCATTTGGCACGCTGATAGAACAGATGAGTTTAAAAGCTAAATTTGTGAGACTTTGCGGTGCCACAACCATAAGTGATCCAGAGCTTTAAATAGTCCCCCGTTAAGGCACACCGTTGTTTTCCTACGCACGGCATCCAGCACCAAGCAATCAGAAACATTTTCCTTGTCAGAACTAGCACCAAGAATCTTATCTTACCACCCAATAAATGCCTGGTGTCGAGGTTCAAAATACATGGAACCAAAACAAGCCACTTTGGGGCAGCGATTATTGTTAACTAAAGGCACTTGAGAAATAGCTCGTGCAAGAAGGACACGGATCACCCCTCTGTCGTCCCCTCTGAAACAAGTTGACACTCCGTGTGTGTGTGTGAACACAAGTTGATTCATCTGGATGTGAATCTTTAAAAGAACACACCCTCCTCCACGGGCAGATGGCTGGAGGCACACACGTCTCTACGTCATCATTTTGCTCTCTGTCCCCCGTCCTTCTGTTTAGTCAGTCTGATACACTACTTCGTCTAAAATGACGAAAATCTTTGTCACTTTGAGTCCCTTATGCTTGCACCATTCCCATACCTACATATGTCCTTTAATTTGATAATCTCTTATTTTTATTTTTATATATACTTTTTATTCTTTTATAGAATCACCATGTGGAAAGTTACAAAGCTTTCAGGTTTAAGTCTCAGTTATACAATGCTCGAACACCCATCCCTTCACCAGTGCACATATTCCACCTCTATCTTGTTGCTCTACCAGCTGAGTGAGGGATCCCAGCCAGAGCCTCAAGGCTTGCAGGGCTGGAGAGATAAGGCCACTGTCCAGAGGCTGAATTCAACGTCCAAGCCAAAAATTTCACTCATTCTCTCTGACTTTTTGCAATTCCAGCTGGATATGAATCTTGAAACATTTCTGATTGGTGACAGGACGTTCTACATGGGAAGGTGCTTTCTCTACACGCAACCAACCGGGGTTTGATCCCGGGTATCCATGCAGTCCCTGAAGCCTGCCAGGAGTGATTCCTGAGTGCAGAGCATCGCTGGGTGTGCCCACCCCCCAAGGACCTCCCCCCAAACCCAAAACAACAGCAAAAACAAACCCCAAACCCTATAGTTTCAAAGTAATTAATTTTCTTCTTTTCTTTCCTCTAATGGGACGTGCACCATTTTCATTTTTAGTTCTACAGAAAAAAATTCATATTCCTAGAAGAACCCTCTGTACCCAAATCATCCCTTAGATCACCAAATACCACCCCAAAATCCTTATGCATTCACAGCCATGCTGTATAACTGTAAAGGGAACAGAACGACTTCATGAGGACAAAGAATTTCTTTGGGTCTGCGCTGGAGCCATAGCACAGCAGGTAGGGCGTTTGCCTTGCATGCGGCCGACCCAGGCTCGATCCCCGGCCTCCCTCCCATAGGGTCCCCCGAGCACTGCCAGGAGCAATTCCTGAGTGCAGAGCCAGGAGGAAGCCCTGAGCATAGACACGTGTGACCCAAAAAGAAAAAAAAAGGGGGGGGGCACAGATAATTAAAAAATAAAATTTTTTTGTGGGGAAATTTTCTACATAACATTTCCATTTTTCAGTTCCAACTGAGAGACTCCCCCCCCCGCAAGAAAGGGTGCGACTCAGTTGGCCGTCCCCGGGGCCCCGGGGGAAGGAAGGGGTGACACAGACAATGACACGTACGCCGTCCCAGGTGGTTCCTACCTGGCAGCCCTGCTTGCAGCGGCCGCTGCTGACGGGAGCACTGACCTGCAGCTTCTCGGGCAGCTCGCTCACGGGCTGCTGCAGGAACAGGGCCATGAGGAGGAAGTAGAGGGCGGGGACGTTGGTGTGCTTGGGCAGGAGCGACTGCAGCAGCGGGAAGCCGGGGAAGTGGCAAGCGTCCCGGTTAATCTCCCGCACCGTGGACCGGCCGCCGGCGCTCCTGCCCACGTTGAAACCTGCAGGAGGAGAAAGGGGACCGTTGAGGACGCGCTTTGTCACCGTCTCCACCCCTGCAAGGGCAGCTCGGCCATACACCTACGGCCACGCGGGCACTGACCGCTCAGCGGCCGGATCCATTGGCCAAGGCGCAAGTTTTACTTATTCTGATGTTGGCGATTCCACCTGGACCTGAATCTGGGAACGTTTCTGATCAATGATGGAACCTTCCACTCAGCTTTAAGGACAACCTAAGGAGGGATCAAATCTCAGGCTTCCACTTCCCTGAGAAGAAAGTGAAATGCAAAATACAGCCCCAGGGGTCCGGAGTGATAGCACAGTGGGGAGGGCGTTTGCCTTGCCCGTGGCCCACCTGGGTTCGATTCCCAGCATCCCATAAGGTCCCCCGAGCACTGCCAGGAGTAATTCCTGAGTGCAGAGCCAGGAGGAACCCCTGTGCATTGCCAGGTGTGACCCAAAAAGCGATAATAATAATAATAATAATAATAATAATAATAATAATAATAATAGTAATAATAATAATAATAATGCCCCAATCTCGGATGCTCCAACAGTGCAGACTGCATACTGTCAGGCGCAGCTCCAGGGCAGAGGAAAAGGCACCTGCTTTGCACGTGGCCAGGGGGTTTGATCCCCGGTGTCCCGTAGGGCCCACTGGGCTGCCACCCCACGCGTGATTCCTGAGCACAGAGCCAGGAGAACCCCCTGAGCATGCCAGGTGTGGCCCCCAAACCAAAAAAATTTACAAAAGTTTAAGTGGTAACATGGTTCATCTGTCCTCGGAATCACGATATGTCAGCGGAACTTAAGTTCCCTACAAATTGAAAGACAGAATCAATAAGATAAGCCACTTTTTGGTCACCACAGTTTCTGTACCCCTGTGGCGAAGGGCACGGGAGCGGGTGACAGGCCAGAGTGGCTGCAGCTGTGGCGGCCTGGCCGAGGGGACACCCACAGGACCTCAGCTCCTTCTCCCGCGCTACCCCAGAGACCCCCAACCTTTCTCTCTCCGGGTCTCCTCCCGGGTGCACGCTGTGTCTCCCGCCCCCCACGCCTCCCATTTCCCCCTGGAACAGTTGGGGGGTCACAGAGGCCACCTGGTCCCTGGCCACGAAACACTAGCCCAGAGTTATCCATCGTTTCCATCTTTGCTTTCACCTAATTTCAGGCAACACTTGAGCCCGTCTCCCCTCTGGCTCTCAGCACAGAAGGAAAACTGGCCCGTTGCACCGGGAAACTTCTGCAAGTAACAATCAATCGGTGCAGGAAACCCTGCATTTTTATTTTAAATACACTTTTACAACTTCCTCTTTTTTTTTTTATGAAATAAGCACATAATGGCTACGATTTGACATAATAGGAGATTTGGATCTGTGTTGCTTTGCAAATACTTAAACTAGCGAACTGTGTTCAGTGGTGTGAACTAACCTTCTGCAGTACGCTCTTGCATTTGAACAGCCACCACCACCACCACAACAAAATCACACGGCAGTTTATCCTGCTGGCTCAGCTGTATCTCATCTCTCAAGCATAATGGGCATGAGTGATGAACTGCTGACATCCCTCTTGCAACATGAAACCATGTGATTTATACAAACCACCAGGCTGAGGAATGGTGGCACCAGAGCATGGAGTCTTAAGATTTCCTTCACGGAGTTGGGGGGAGCCCCTCAAAGAAGAAGGCGCTCGGGAACCACTCCTACCAACACTCGGCTCGGCTGCTGAGGGTCAAGGTTCGCAGCCCGGCAAAATGGTACATCTGAAGCCGAAATATTCCAAGTTGACCACCAGGCACCCCCCACAGTGCTCACCCGACACTGGCAGGGAAGACACAGGGGACACACCCAAGTGCAACACCCTAGGTGACCCTCCGAACTCTCTCTAGGCCCCTGAAGTCTCTATTTTCTTTTTCCGTCTTTGGGGTCATACCCTGTGATAGTGGTAGGCAGGTACTCTTGGCTCTGTGCTCAGGGACCACTCCCAGCCCTGTCCCAGGGATTAGCCCTGGTTGGCTGAGTGCAAATCCAGGATGTCAGGATCTCTTGGTCCCAAGTCTCTGCTCCGGGACCCGAGAAACCAAGTCATCTCTCCTGGCATTGGCATCACATGGCTACGTCTCTCTCTCTCTCTCTCTCTCTCTCTCTCTCTCTCTTTGGGCTGTTGGGGTCACACCTGGCGATGCTCAGGGGTCACTCCTGGCTCTACACCCAAGAATTACTCCTGGCATTGCTTGAGAGACCCTATGGGATGCCAGGGATTGAACCTGGGTCGGCCACGTGCAAGGCAAACGCCCTCCCCACTGTGCTATGGCTCCGGCCCCCACACGGCAACATTTCCTAACCGACTGTCTGTGCTAGGACTGAATTTTATTTATGGAAAACTCTACATGGATGTCTGAGCATAAAAATATACAGGGCTTTAGGAAACCAAAAGACATGAAATAAATAGGAAAATTAAGTTTGATGCCACTACAGGTCTTCCATGTAAACAAAAATCAGCATTCATTTCCCTTTCAGATTATTTCTATTTTCCTCCACATCTAATATTAAAAAAAAAAATCCCTCATGGGAACTTAAGAGTACAGGGCGGGCGGCAGAGTCCAGGGCCAGGGTCCAGCAGCCAGCCCAGACCCCAGGGCTCGGGCTATTCTCTTCACTCCCTGGACCTCACACCATCAGGAAACGCTTTGAGCGACAGAGTCACTTCACTTGCATCACTTTCACCTGAACCCGTGCTTACTCATGAAGCATTACTTTAGACTCAGTTACAGCGACAGGAAAGTCCTCTTCAGTGAAGAGCTCATAAAAGTGAGGTAGGAATAAGACATTACAAATATTAGTTTTGCTCCCCACCTCAACAAGAAATAGAATCAAGGAAGACGGTTATGTGTCTCCGTGCACATTCAGACACATCAGAGAGGCCGCCTGGAAAATTAAATCAGATGGGATCAAATCAGAACTAAACTCAAACTAGACACGGATGGAGAGGTGCTGGGTGTGGCCCCCAAACAAAACAAAACAAAAAGAACCTAAATCTCTTGCTACACACAACTATTTATAGCAGTATCTTTAGGCTATGAGAGGCTGCTAAAATCTCAGGGCTGGGATGGAGGGAGATGTTACTGGCACCCGCTCGAGCAAATCGATGAAGAAAGGGATGGCAGTGATACAGGGACAGTGATCTTTAGGCAATAGCCCTTCCCCAATTTTTAGATCCCAAAAGTATCTATAATAAGCATTTAAAATGTGTATTTTCAAACAGATAATCTTCCTCGAGAGATCATTTCAGTGAAAACAAAATGGTGTCAGCGCCACTTCTTTATCTCAAGAGCTTCTCCAGACGTGGTAAAGAACAACAAAATAATCCTATACTGATTTCCAACTTAAAAGTCAAAATTTACACCGGCTTCCCCCCACGCCCCCGTCCCCCAGCTCCCATGCCCAGTTAAATTAAATTCACGATTCCAAAGCAGTTACAAGACACATTGGACATTTAAACTGAAGATGAAAGTACAAGAGCTGATTTTAAACACGGACCGTCAAAGCCTCGTACCTAACACAGTCCCGATCTTATTCGTCAAGACAGAATCCGTCTGCTCCAGCCAGCCTCCACCACTGAGTCCCTCCTTGAACTTGATGAGGATCGACTGATTGCTCAGCAGGACCACGAGAATCCTCAGGGCCGCGGTGACGGTGCTGGAGTGCAGGTGCTCCTCCATGAACATCATGATCCAGTCGAAACCCAGGGTCCTCACCAGCTCCTCACACGCTCTACGCAGAGACGCAGGTGTGGAAGAAGAGAGAAAAGACAGAGGAACACATTAATGCCCAGCACTACGATAACAAATTCAGAAATAAAATATGGCGAGGTCTTGTTCGTAAATAAACTGAAAAGTTGTCTCAGCGAGTAAGATGGGGACTGTCTTCGGCACGAGGCTTTCACATTTAGAAAATAGTTATGTTATAAACCTCAGGGGACTGGAGCGATAGCACAGTGGTTGGCGTTCGCCTTTCACGCGGCCGACCCGAGTTCGATTCCTCCGTCCGTCTCGGAGAGCCCGGCAAGCTACCAAGAGTATCCCGCCCGCACGGCAGAGCCTGGCAAGCTACCCGTGCGTATTGGATATGCCAAAAACAGTAACGATAAGTCTCTCAATGAGAGACGTTGCTGGTACCTGCTCGAACAAATCGATGAGCAATGGGATGACAGTGACAGTGATAAACCTCAGGGTTTAAAAACATTTTAATGATAATAAAAAAAAAGTTCCAATGTGAAGTTGTACCAAGAAACAAAACCAAACCGGTTCCATAGTAAAGATGTACAATCCTCACCCCCCAAACATTTTCTCAAAGGAACAGAGATGTAATTCAATGCTACAGAGCAGGGGTGCAAGCCTTTTCCCTCTGCCAAGGACCACTGGATCATTTCTAGCACCATGTACAGGTCACACAATTCATGTGCAGTTGATGAGAAGCACACACATGTGTCCCTGCCATGGATCCCACATGATGTCATGGGCCTTCCATGACCCAGGGACTAAGCGTTCTCCATCCTGATAGAAAGCATGATCCCACAGGCTGGAGACCCGAGGTTTAATCCCTGGCACCATGCGACAAAACACCCAAAACACATTAATTTCCTACTTCCCTTCCACTCTACCCCCCTGTAAACAAGTGAAAAAATATATATACATTTAAAGGTTTAAAGACATATTGTTTAAATTTATAGTGTTATAATCTAATGGGAATCAATAAATTTTTTTAAAAGTCCATTAAAAGTCAATGGCAATGCTTTATTTTGTCTATAATGCATAACAGCAATTGGTGGCATCAATTTAAAAAAGATTTTACTTACTGCAAATTAATACTTGTCTTTTCTTTAGATGTATAAATTAATTTTAGCAAGATATCTAGAAGCCTGTTCCTCAGAAGTATAAGATTAGCTGACACAAGGCCTCCAAACTCTTCTTCAGTACCTGTAACAAAAATAAATACGAAAAACTTTTCCTTGCAGACAGGGTTAAATATATGCAACTAGGGTTAAGTGGATGCAACATGTTCTAGGAAATCTCACTGAAAAATGCATCATTTAGAATATATTATTTTTTTACAAGTGTTTTCCTAGAGTGGATAAGAGAAGAGGTCAGTAACATGAATTATCTTAAGTTCTTGAAAACAATATTCGCTTACACTGGACATTAAGCTGGTGACAAAACAGCTGTGAACTTTTTTTGCTTATTCTTAGTTTTTGGTTTCTGGACCACCCCCAGCAGAGCTCAGGCTCTGGGCTCTGTGCTCCGGGCTTACTCGGGGCTCTGTGACACAGGGGCTGATTCGTGTTTGGGGGCCACATGGCAGGCCAGAGACTGAACCTACCCACTCTCTGGCAAGTCCCCTACCCACTCTCTGGCAAATATTCCCAACACCCTACCAACATGGGAAGGTAAATAAATGAAAATCAATAAGAAAACTAATAATCCAAATCCTCCAATTTTCATTTTCTCTTTTTTCTTTTTGGGTCACACCCGGCGATGCACAGGGGTTACTCCTGGCTCTGCACTCGGGAATTACCCCTGTGCTCAGGGGACCATATGGGATGCTGGGAATCGAACCCGGGTCGGCCGAGTGCAAGGCAAATGCCCTACTCGCTGTGCTATTGCTCCAGCCCCTTCATTTTCTTTTTGAAGGCATTTCAGAGTTAATTAAAAACATTTTTTTGTTGTTGTTGCTTTTTGGGTCACACCTGGTGATGCACAGGGGTTACTCCTGGCTCTGCACTCAGGAATTACCCCTGGTGGTGCTCAGTGGACCATATGGGATGCTGGGAATCAAACCCGGGTCAGCCGCGTGCAAGGCAAACGCCCTCCCCGCTGTGCTATTGCTCCAGCCCCATCATAGTTAAATTTGCTAAACCAAAAAACTGAAAACAGGAAGCATACAGTTGTTTTTTGTTGGGCCACACCTGAGACTGGGGAACCAGGCAGGGTTGGGGATCAAACCCAGGCCCGTGCGAGCAAGGCAGACCCTGACCCAGCACAAGTCTCCCAGGGCCCTCTGTATTTGCATGGTAACCATGGAAACCTCTACTTTTTCATTACTGCTTTTATTTACTAGAATTGTCTCTTGCCTTGTGAGTCAACTAAAGGGTTATCAACTTATATTCTTGAAGATAAATTCTACTTTCACTGATCCTCTGTATTGCTTTTTTTTAAACACTTACATATGTATACTTTTACGCTTATATTTATTATGAAATACCAATGACTCTTAAAGTAGCTTCATACTCTAATTCCTATTTACTTAATGTATATTCACTACTTAGAAGGAATCCTTGCATATGGTAATAAAATGTCACGGCTAAGTGCTTAGAATGTGGGTTTCTAAAGCAGGGGAATGATTTTGGGTAAATTTTCTCTACCGGTCTTCATTTGCTCCCTTCTATAGTTAGGGGAACAATAGTACCTAATTCTCAGAGTCGGAACAAGATCATACAAAGCACTGAAATGGAAGATATTAAGCACACAAAGTTTATCTATGGATTTGGTCTTTCTAAACTTCTCATCCTGTTTCATGAAAGAAATACTGACACTCCCCAAAGAGTTGATAGTAGGTAAGTGGCAAAGGCCTATGTCCTCTCTGTAATCTGTAAGAGGTCATTTAGTCTTTCAAACCTCTTGGCTTCACCGTTAAAAAACATGATTATACTACTTTCTCTGATTTGTGAAGCCCTGGGATAGCTGTGCTCTAGGTGATTTAGTCAAAACTAAAGGGACTTGTTTATGAGGATGTGACACTTCCAAGAAAAGTATTTCTCCTTTATATGCCAGGGGGTGGGGCTATCAGGGTTCAAAGGAAATCCCTTATGTGATATGGTCTGGAATAACGTAACTAATTCTGAACATAAGATATCATGAGCTTGAGTTTAACTACAGGCTGGTCTAGAAAATCCTGTTTCAAAGTTTTTTGAACAAATCTTTTTCGAATATACTACAGAAAAATGTATTGGAACAGAGGACAAAAATGTAGATTATGTAAGGAAAATTAAAAAAACAGGCTGTTGCAGAACCAAGAACTCACATCTTATGACACTATTTCTATCTGATGCTTATATGAAATGATTCTAGTAAAACAGTCTTTTAGTGATTTCTATATATTTAACAGGAAAATGAAAATATAGATATAATTCACTTCAGCAAATAGCTGTTTCTGGAGCAATGGATATAAATTCAAAAACTCAAATGATGTCTAAAAATTTCACTGGAGGTTCACTAAAGAAAAATTGCTATGAATCCTCTAAAAATAGCAAAGCTTTTATTTTTAAATTAAGCATGACACTTAATGTTTTCAGGTTAACTCTATACCACATATCGTACAGGCTTGATTTATGACAAATCTATCTGAGAAGTATCCCCAAAATAAGCAATACAACTTTAAAATTAACATAATGTGGGCTGTAGAGATAGTAGCAAAAGCAGGGCGTTTGCCTTCTACTCAGCGGACTCACCTGACCCCCAGTTCACACTCCAGCACGACATACAGTGCCCAGAACCCCAAGAGGGGTGAACCCTGAGCACCTCTGGGCGTGCCCAAAACCAACACACACCACACACACACACACACACACACACACACAATGGTGACACAATAGTATCACATATATTCCAGCTTGAACTTGTAACAGAAGAAAATATGGCATAGCAATTAGTTCCCAAGATCCAGAATCAACTCACCAACTTCAAGCTTTTCTTCATTGTTTATCTCCATAACTACAAATTTTTCACAAACTGCAAAGGTTGGTAAAGTAGAAGAAATAAACTGGCCAAACCTTGAAGTACAAGGAGACATAGTTATAGATTTTACTTTTTCTGAAAAGTAATCATTTCACTTTTCCCATTTCTCTTATTTCCAAATAAGAGAAGACCTATCAAGTGAATGCTGGAATATTTCTAGAGATACTTCATAAAAATGCTTTGAGCCATACTTCATATTAGTAGCAAATGCATTACTGAAAAGATCTGAATAAGGCAACAAGGAAACACCTTCACCTGTTCATGTACCAGGTAGAAAACAGAAAAGAACTGGCATGCTCATTGTAGCCGTGTACATGTATGTTTGTGTACACAAAGCTGAGCAGAGCGGAAGCTAGGGAAGAGGGCTGATGACCACGAATCCTAATAATGCAATTTATTTTGGCGGGGGGGGGGGGGAATCTAAGATGTTCAATCGTATTGGGCTAAGTGCTACATTTTTTCTCACCACTATTCACATCATAAATAATGAATAAACAATGAATAATTTATTTACCACCCTAAACAATTTATTACCAATACATTATTTATCACCATAAATAATTTATTAATAACGATAAATAATGAACAAATCTTTATTGAATCACCACGGGAATGACTAGCTTTGAAGTTAGTAAGATCCCATGCTTTGCCACAGATATCCTGAATGTATCCCATAAATATCCTGAAGCGTGTAATTCTGTCATACAGGTGTTGCTGAGGAACAGTCGCTGATCTTGCCTGTCTTAACCTTACTGGTACCTTCAGTGAACAAAACCAGGACACACAGAAGCTTTTACTACCTGAGAAGATCGTTGCTGTTGGGGAATCCCTGGAGCAAGAAGCTCAGCACGTTACTGATGGCGGCGATGGTGGGCTGGGATAAGGACATATCTCGGAGCGTCAGGAGCAGCTTGGGGATCAGCTGGAACTCCCTCATCAGCTTGGCATTCTTCGAAGCTTCACTGTAAGAGAACGATGAATTTACTGACTCTCCGTACAGTCTCTACCATGACCCAACAACGACGCGTGTCGGCGTTCAGAGATACCTGGATTCCGTGAGCAGTTCAATGAAGTGTTCGAATAAGGAAAGGTGAAGTTCGTACGGCGCGTGCAGCCAGACCTAGGACACAGAGGGCAGAGGGCAGAGGAGGTATAACTAGGGTTAGAAATCCCCCAAATGTCCATCCACCAAACAGCGTTAGCACATCGGACTTCTTTCATACTTAACTACCTAGAAGCATCTTATTAATTCCCATTTGATGAAGCCCTATAAAACTGCTCACACGGTGGGTTTCTGGTTCTGTTTTTTTTTAAAAAAAGGTAATTTCTGGGAAAATATGGCCTGAGAACTGTAGTCTGGGATGTACAGGAGACGCCTCCAGGAAGAGCCACTCTTAAGGCTTAATGTAAGAGCCTTACATTAAGACATTTTCTGTCTTCACACAAAATGACTAGGGACAAATGGAGTACTAGCTGAGGAAAGGAGAAAGCAATATGTCCTACATGGAATCCCGCCCTGGAGCGGATCTCCCAGTAATCTAGAGTGCTGAACTCTACATTAGATTAGAGAGCTAATTAGAGTTCTAACATTAGGGACAAAAAAATGAGATTCTGTCCCTGCGTTAATCTCTTAGGGGATTTCCCCGAAAGGAGGGGCCTTACATCTGTTTACTGTTGTGATCATGTTCAACCCCACCTATGTGCACCCCCACCCGACACAATTTCTAAATAACAACGAATGCCATGGGAGAAGAGGAGAAAAATAACCGGTCCCTGATTACTAACCAGCTTGCGGCCTCTTCCCTTCATGCGTCCGTCACCTTCGGTAGGCCTGGGGAGGCGGTTCTCGGCCACCAACACACACATCAAGCACCCACACTTTCTGAACTCACCGCTAACATATCTCAGTTACACAGCCGAGCACATTTCGGCTCCAGGGAGGCCTCCTCTGAAAGCTCCACCCGCCTTCCTGGGCACCTGGATCTCTGCTCTCGCGAATCTTTCAGTGCAGGTCCATTCGTTTCCTCTTCTAATGGGCTACATGCCTTCAAGGCGAGAGCCGTCCCACGTTTCTCTATCCTTAGCGCCAATGTGGAGCCTGGCTCTGACAGGCAGTAACTAAGTCTAAACGGATGATGGATTTTTGAATCAGGATTTTTAATATCAGGCTGAGGAAGGTGCATTTTGTTGTGTTGAAAGGGAAATCGCGGACTGTTTTTTTTTTTTTTTCGAGAAAGTGATAGGATTCTGCCTCCAAAAGAATAAGGTTAAATGCTATTTGGGCTAGAGAGAGGGAAGGGGCGAGAAGGGACCGGGCTTCTGTCAGGACGGAGCGAAGAGGAGGCGGAGAGCAAGGAAGCGGAACCTGCATGAGGTAATGCCGGACTCGGCTATAAACAGAGGGAGGAGGAAGCTGAAATGTTTTCAGTTCTCAACCTCCGTGACAGGGAGAACGGCGGCGTTATTAATAGAAGCCCAAGGAAGAAGGGAAAACTAACTTTGGGGAAGGGCGCTAAGTTTAGCTTAGGTGTTGCTGGAGCACAAATATGGAAACACCGAGTGGGAAATTAGAAATCCAGCCTGGGAGTCAGATCCCGAGCGGGAGATGCAGGTCTGGGGAGAGACACGGCAGCGGCCGCGTGAAAGTAAAGAAAAGGACACACAGCACACACAGACACACACAGACACACAGACACATGCGCGCGCAGAGAAGGTCAAGAAGAAACAGAAGAATGCACGTGCTGTGCCACGGAAATATGGAAGCAGCAAAGGGGGCCGGAAGGAGCAGGGCAGCGAGGCCAGAGGCCGAGACACACGGGCAGTCACGGCGGGTGGGCACTGAGGAGCACCGGACCCTGGGTGGGCGGGCAGCAGGGCACACTGGCAAGAGATCTCGAACCACTCACGCGGGGCTGAGGAGGGGGACAGAGGGCACGGTGCTCGCCTTGCCACGCCGCCAACCCTGATTTGGCCCCTCTGTCCAGTCCTCGGGCACTTCCAGGAGGGGCCCCTGAGCACTGCTGAATGTGGCCCCCAAAAACAAACGTGAAATACACAAGATGGAGCACAGGACAGTCACGAGGAAGCAAGTCTCGAGGGCCTGGCTATGGCGGCTGGTGAACATTCAGTGCTGGTACTGTGTGAGCGGGAGGGTTGTAACTGAAGAGGACGAGATCTTTGCACTCACAGTCTCACAAGGACACGCGCGCGCGCATACACACACACGTGCGCGCGCGATGTATAGACAAAACACTGCGAACGAGACACTAAATAGAGAAATTAAATGGCTGAGCGATATCCCAGGCAGACGGAGTAAGGCATGTGCTAAGGTAATAGAAGAAAATCCTGCTGTTTTGCCAAGATGACTGATATTCTACTACACGGCTCTGACTAACCAACTTTCAGGTTCAGATTCCCATGAGCTGTGGAACGCTTTTATCAGTTACTTCAGGAAGGGTGGAGAGAGCACAAGAGCCAAGGCCCCTTCGTGCTCAGGGGTCCTTGCTGACCGCGGATTGAGGAGCAAACTCTAAGCACCACGAGGCGGGGCCCAAACCCCACCCCTTCCCCCTGCCACACACACCTGAAAGTTTCCAGGGATATTGGATGAAATACTTGATTTCCTTTTGGCAGGGAGGGATGGTCACACCTGGGGATGCTCAGGGCTCAGTCCAGGCTCTGCCCTGAGGAATTACTCCTAGCAGTGCTCAGGGAACCATATGGGATGCTGGAGACCAAATACGGGTCAGCAGCGTGCAAGGCAAGGGCCTGACCTGCTGTAGTCTCTCTGCAGCTACTGTTGAGTATATGGACCGTCCTGCCTCGCTTCTTTAATATTCTACAATAGAATCTCTCTCTCCCCCTCTCCCTCCCACTCTCTCCCCCTCTCCTCCCTCCCTCTCCCTCCCGCACACATAGCAGTACCCGGGGACTATTCCCGCAGGGCTCGGAGTACCAGACATTGTGCCAGGGATGAAATCCAGGTCAGATGAACACAGGGTAAGCACCCTAACCCCCCTGTTACTATCTCTTTGGCCCCAAGACTGAATACTTCTGAGAAGAAATTCTATCACTCCCCTATATTTCCTACTCCACGTAAGCAACTAGTACAGGCGTTTAGAATATAAAAAAACGGCTTGGAGGAGAGGTCGCCGGTGAGCTTCTCAGTACTCAGGAGTGACGGAACCCCGGGGTGACACAGAGCCAGCGGGGGCGGAGATACATACCTCAAAATCACACAGCAGGTCCTGGAAGGCAGTGGAGTTGGGAATGATGGAGGTCTCGTGGCCGCTATCGACAGTGCCCACCAGGGAGAAGGTGAGGTGGAGGATGTGGCTGTTGAGAAGGGAACGCTTCTTCTTCAGCAGCATCGCCAGCAGCTGCAAGAGAGCGGGACGGACATCAGTGCCAGCCCGGGCACCGGAGGACCCGACGACACCCAGCAGAAACCCGTGAGTAGGTTTCTAAATCTTTACAAGGACAATTAGAGACACAGAAATTTTTGTTATGGCATCAAGCAAAGTCTGAGAAGTAGGATAATCCCATCACTTGAAGTATTCTTTCTCTACTGAGCCAGAGAGCTAGCGGCGTGTGCAAGGCACCTGCTGTACTTAAGCTGTGCGAAAACAACACAATCGAGAGATAGTGCCATTGAACACAGAGCCCCGCCTAAGGTCGGACTCACTTTGTTAATAGTAGAGGGATTTCATCTTCTTTTACCTACTTCGATCCTCATAATTAACTTTCTGCCCCAAACATGCAGAGGTTGTGGGAATGTGCCGTGAGTGGTTTTAGTATTTTAAATATTTTGAAATGCTTTAACTCCCACGTGGATTTCCAAGATCAGTAAGATTTAGAATCTTTCACATCCCTTAGCTAGGGAAGGGAAGGGCCAGGGGGCGCAGGTGTGGTGGGCAGAGAGAAAGAGACCAAGAGAGCTCTGGGCAGATAACCCACAGGGCAGGGCGGCGGAAGCTCTTCCCACCTGTGACCTCTTTTTACCCAAACATACTTGTGCGACCGTGGGTATCTACGTATATAAAACCAGCATACGGATCAAGTATCTACTGATAATAGAACAGAAATTCACTTTAAAACAAATTTTTAAGAGTTTTCACAACCCCGATATTCAGAGGTGCCCCCTGAGGTGCAGTTGTGAGCCCCAGCTCGAGGAGCCCGGTGATCACTGGGTTTCGTTTCTACTTTAGCAGAGCAGAGTTAACTCCGAGTGGGCAACACCCTTCTTGGGAGGTAGCCCAACTCGAGGGCTTAGAAGTGGCCTTCCGTGCAAGGGGGAAACAATGCAACCACGATGAGGACACACACTCTCACCTGACCTGTTAGTTTTAGGAAAATCTATTAAATCTATTAGAATCATAGCGTCCTTATCAAGAGAAAGGAACAACCCCGAGGGTTTCCTGCAGGGAACACAACTGAGCGCGAGCTTTGGGGGGCGCACCTGATAACCCCGGATCCTCTCCATCTCCTTGCTGGCCAGGGGGTTGCTCTTGACCACGCACACGAGGGCCTTGACCGCCGCGTAGAGCCCTTCCACGTCCGAGGCCATGGCCACCAGACCCAGGATGGCCGCCGCCCCGCCGATGTACTGCAGAGTAGTGGCGACGGGCTTAGGGACAAATGTCCTTACCCCTGAGCGAGAGAGAGGGGGACATTATTAAAAGGCATCCCTCAGGGAAACAAGAACCAAACACACATCATCTGAACAAACAGTCAACCCAGATCTGGAGACAACCGGGGTCCCGGAGCACAGATGAGCGGAGAAGGGAACGGAGGGACGTAGCCACGGCACGAGGACTCAGCGACAAGATCAAGGAACCCTTGCAATGGCAGCTGTGTGTGTGGAACATGCCCTGCGGCGTGAGGTCAGCCGCAGGCAGAGGGACAGAACAGAGGGACTCGGGCACAGCATAGGAAGAAACATAGTGTGGGAGTAACAGATGCTGCAGGGTCTTCAGAGTCTGTGTACGTGAGTCCGCCCAGAGGACGGGGGTGGGAGGGGACTTCAGACACTGCAGGGGTGAAGGGATGCTGACACCCGGAGATGGGGGTGGGGCTGGAACAGCTTATGCTTGGAACTTTATTACTAATAGCATAAGCTTGAAACTTTCTTTTTTTCTTTTTGGGTCACACCTGGCAATGCACCAATGCACAGGGGTCACTCCTGGCTGTGCACTCAGGAATTACCCCTGGCGGTGCTCAGGGGACCATATGGGATGCTGGGAATCGAACCCGGGTCGGCCATGTGCAAGGCAAACACCCTACCTGCTGTGCTATCGCTCCAGCCCCTAAGCTTGAAACTTTATTACTAACAGTATTATACATCCCAGCGCCTGAAGTTTTAAAAGGGAAAACCACTAGAAAAAGTTTTACAAAGAAGACAAAGAGATGACCAGCAAAACACCCGTCATCTCTGCCCAGTAGGGAAAGGAGGGTGGTCAGTAAGCAAACGGGAGCCCGCAGCTGTTGGAAGGGATGTGGCGGGAAGGGCACCCTGGCAGGCGGGAGCGAGGACGTGAACTGGGGCATCAAGGAAAGCAGCGTAGACGCTGCTCTGACGTTAGGAACAGAAAAATGGCAACTCCCTTTCTGAGTGTTTGCACACGGTGTATGAGTAATTCGAAGTGAATTGTATATATCAAATAAATAAATACATGCACTTGTATGCACTTGCCCACTTATTGCACCAATCTCTATAATGGCCAAGAACTAGAAACAACCTAAATGACTACTGAGGAACAAATGAGAACCTGGCATACATGCGAAAGCAAATATTCAGCTAGAAAATAAAAAAATTCTGCCTTTTGTAACAAGGACGGACCTCGAGGATATTATATCCATGAAAGGAGAAAAACATTCTGTGATTTTACTGATAGGCAGCGTCTGGCAGACACCCTTCATTTCAAAACAAAAGCCTTCGAGTATTAAAAGCCAATGATACGTTACATCGATGCTCGCTGAGAGCATCTGAGGGGCAGTGCTCAGCCTCTCTCTAGCTCTGCACGGCCCCCTGGGCCCTGGGGGTTTAGCCCCCCAAACTAGCAACCAGAGTAAGTTCCAGGTAGAAGAGGGGAGAGGGCAACGGCGTTTCTCCTCCCAGGGAAGAGCCGGGCGTGAAAGCCAAGGGAAAAGCCAGGGCTGTGTCCTGGGGGCAGGTGCTCGGGGCTGGAGCACAGGCGCGGGGTCAGGGCTGGACTGTGGACAGCGCCTGGAGCCCCCGAGCGGGGGGCCTTGCCCTCCTCCCTGCTGGACAAATGCCAGAGACCCCGGGAAGGGATTTCTGAAGCAGGTGAAATGCCTCCCTGGGCCATGTTGATAGAGGGCGACGCTTCGGGCCTGAACTCCAGGACGGGGAGGGAAGAATCCTGCAGAGCACGGGGCGGGGGCCCCACCCAAGGTCACCCGGCAGAGCACGACGCTGCCACTCAAGCTGCTCCCGGCCACACAGGGAGGCAGAGGAGACCCAGAACCTCCGGAGAACACGAGCATGTGAAAGTACCACGCTGGAGTGTACGTGGTGTCAATGTTTTAAAAAAATCTCACAATTACATGCCTCCACTTTAAAAAAAAATAAATAAAAGCCATTGTTTAAATGTTGTTTGCCTATCAATCTAAAAAATTAATATGGATTTCATATTTCTATGTGCTTGGATGCACCCCAAGGCTTTCGAGTACACTAGCACTCGACTTTGAACTACCTTGCAAAGGGCAGGCGCTGCAAACTTACAGGAAAGAAAAATGGAAATCTAGAATTGAGCCTTCTGGCACAACGCCTCCTCGAGCCCCCACAGGAAGTCCCACTTAGCTCCCCACCCTCTGTATCCCCTGCCGCCGGAAGTAGACCACAGTGCTGCTTTATTTTTGAAAAGGGCCTAGCAGTGCTCTTCAAATAAATACTGATCCGGTGTTGCAGCGGCAGTGAGAGTCTAATAAAGTCGTATTTTAAAAAGCAACACGGGATGGACACGTGTGCACATTACCGGAAGGGGAAACTTGCCTTGCAGAATTCTGACGAGCACATTTGCGCCTCCTTAACCTAATAAACCCACTGACCTTCAGTACCGGGCATGCGACAGTACTCTGGGTTTGGGATGCCCTGTCTTGCACTCCTCTCCCGAACCGCCAGCTCCCCTGAAGTGGGGGGAGGGGGTGCGAAAGACTCAACCGCGGTTCCAGCAGGATGCGGAGCCCGCACCCAGAGCGCTCCCCCCAGCTCAGGGCCCAAGGGCAGGAGCGGCCCCACCACCGCGCCACAGCCTGGCCACAACTGGTGCTACTGCGAGCCTGGCACGTGCCGTGCCTCCACCCCTGCGTGCAGCACCGAGAGTTGCCCTGAAGCGCCACAGAGGCACGTAGCCAGTGCTCGGCAACGCCAACCCAAGAGGGCGGAAGTGGACGGGCTCCTCTAAACTCCGGCATTCATTCTCCAAGCTGACCGGCCCCTCAGACGGCTGCACGGATCTCGAAAGGTAACGAGGACGTCACAGGTCACCGCTGAGGTGAGGGAAGTGAACGCAGACTTCAGGGGAGACAAACGCGCGTGGAGGAGGGAATCCGGCTGATTACCCAGGTAGCCGATGAGCGCGGCCCCGATGGTGCGGGCGGGCCCGTTGAGGTGGCCGGCGGCGTTGTGGATGAACTTCACGGGCGTGGCGTTCTCGTGGGAGGAAATGCCTAACTGAAGAAGAGCACAGGAGGAGAGGTCACAACAGAGCCACACTCGCAACGCGCTGGGTTGGGAAAAGGAAAGAAAAGGCTGTGATTCATGGTCTGGCCCTGCTTTCCCGCCTTATCGGAATATTCGCCGCAGGACTCGAAGGGGCGTGCAGACTTCAGAAAGCACTGTCACTGTCACTGTCAGCCCGCTGCTCATCGATTTGCTCGAGCGGGCACCAGTAACGTCTCCATTGTGAGACTTGTTGTTACTGTTTTTGGCATATCGAATACACCATGGGTAGCTTGCCAGAATCTGCTGTGTGGGCGGGATACTCTCGGTAGCTTGCCGGGCTCTCCGAGAGGGGCGGAGGAATCGAACACGGGCCGGCCGAGTGAAAGGCAAACGCCCAACCCGCTGTGCTATCGCTCCAGCCCTATAATACACCGAGATCACTGTGCTATTGCTCCAGCCCTATAATACACTGAGATGGTCAAACAGCCTGGGGTGGGGGGGTTTTCTTGAAATGACACCAGAACGGGGGTGGGTGCTGTCTTCACTCCCCATGCATCTCAGCACTGGGCAGGACGCGGCCGCCTGCCACATGTCAACATGTGAATCAGATGGTCCCTAAATTATGTAAGAGCTTTACAGAGAAAACTGCCTACCTAATAGGAATATAGCTTAATACTAAGACCCAATACCTATACATGTAAACACACACACACACACACACACAGAGTCCTGGACAAACTTCTGCACAAGTGTCCACACTATTCCTTACTCTCTCCTTCCAGCCCTGGATTTCCTTCCCTTCCCCTCCGTTTTCCCTTCGGCAGTCAGAGCAGTCAGCCGCACGCAAAGGCCATTTGTTTTGTGGCAACCACCCTAACCATCAGCCACAGCAGCTCACAGATTTCCATGGTGCCCATCTCTCCCAGTTTTCTCTCTCTCTCCCTCCCTCCCTCCCTCCCTCCCTTTCTCTCTCCCTTCCTCCTTCCCTCTCCTCCATGTGTGTTTGTTTGTTTTGTTCTCAAGCCAGACCTGGTGATGCTCAGGGCTTACTCCTGGCTCTACACTCAGAGATCACTCCTGGCAGGGCTCAGGGGACCATCTGAGATGCTGGGGATCAAACCCAGGGGACTGAACCCAGGTCGGCTGCGTGCGAGGCTCTACCCACTACTATGGCCCACACCCTCTTAGCTCTCCTTTCAGCAGCTTCTTGCCCGTTTTCCCTGCCGGTCCTTCAGCTCCCCGACTCCGTGCCAGTGGCATGTCCTGGGTGACAGTATGCAAAGTGAAACTGCACTCTGGAGGTTCGACACAGACCTCAACTCTGACGGCTTCTCGCAGTGGCCTCTGCCGCCACACCTGTTCTGACACGCCTCTCATGTGAACTGTTATCATTGCTCTCAGAACTGGGCCACCTGGTTCACACTGTCACCTTCCAATCTGTCTCAGCAAAGTCATCCCGATACTAGCTAAAGAGTAATTTGGGGGGCTAGAGAATAGGACAGCAGGTAGGGTCTTTGCCTTGGACATGGTCAACCAGGTATCCCATATTGTCTCTCATTGAGAGACTTATTGTTACTGTTTTTGGCATATCCAATAGGCACGGGTAGCTTGCCAGGCTCTGCCTCGAGGGCTTGATACTCTCGGTAGCTTGCCGGGCTCTCCGAGAGGGGCAGAGGATTTGAACACGGGTCAGCTGCGTGAAAGGCGAAAGCCCAACCGCTGTGCTATCGTTCCAGCCCAATTACAGTCTATAAAATAGAAATTGTTTTCCAAAATTAAATTCCTTAACTATTAATGTAAGTATAAACCATGCACGGACAATAGAAGGAAATTCTGTTTTCTGAAGTAAGCTAAATATCTAAATGTTTGGTTTACCTTCACATCCAACCAAACCAGTCAAAACCATCGTGCGGGGCGCTGTTTTCAGCACCCACCTGTCCCCGGGGAGCACGGGCACCGAGGCCTGGCAGTCTCCCAGCCCCGAATCTGCCCGTTTACCTGCTTCGCGATGGCTTTGCTGTCCAGCTTGTTGTACACCTTGCGGATTCTCGCCACGGTCAGGGACGAGACGGAGAGCGCATAGAGGCCGAATGACACCTTCTCCTCCGGGACCAAGGACACAGGCGAAGGGACGATACCTTCAGATTTGGCATCTTTGCCTGCAGAAGAAAAAGAATCCTTTTCAAAAGTCATCAGTCGTTCCCCGTATCTTCACCATTTCCTTTTTAAAAATCTTTACTGTCATTTTATTTTCAATGTGCAGACATGAAAATCGTCAAAACGGAAATGAGCTGAATTTTAAAAACTATTTTAAACAAGTGCCCAGAGGTAAGAGAAGTGAAGAGCATGACAACTGGTCTCCAGCATTAAGTGGCCACCTCCCTGCACTCTCTGTGCAGGGGCCAGGGGACGGAGCAGGAAGGCAACGGTGGGGGGGAAAGTGTGCGCCACAGAGGCAGGCTGGGGGGCGGGAGGGAAACTGGGGCGCTGGCAGAGGGATCAGTGCTGGAACACTGCGTCTGAAATGTAATCATGACCAACTCGCAACCTTCTAATTCACTGTCATCCAATACATATGAAAAAACTAATTTATTTCACCAAGTCTGTTATTTCGTTGTTTGGACATAGGGAAATGCTGGAGCCCAGGGGCCCGAGGCCCCCAGTTTGGGCGTGTTTAACATACAGCAGAGGGGGAAGGTTTCAGGAGGGGGCGTGTCTCCCAGGCAGCATTCAGGGGGCCAAGTGCCACTCAATGCGCTCAGCCAGCCGGGAGCCCAGGAGGTGGCCGGAAACTGCGAGGTCCACCCTGCCATGCTCAGGGGACCCTGTGCTGCTCAGCTCCAACTGGGTCCCGGAGCGGGCAAAGCACCCACACCGCTGGCCACCGGCGCTCTCTCTGCCCAGAAGAGAAGGGCCGCTTCTCCCATCACTGTGCTGCGTGTGGGCCGGCACCGCTCAGCGCCTACTCTTGGCTTTATGCTCAAGGGTGCCTCCTGGCGGTGCTCAGGGGACCATACGTGGCGTCGGGATTGAACGGGGGTTTTGTCTGAAGCTGCCACATGCAAGGCAGGTACGTGTCTGACCTCCCTGCACTCTCTGTCCGCTGGATTATCACAAATCACAAAACACTTCCCAGAGGGGCCAAGTTTTGTGGGCAGGTGCTCTGGGTTTAACCCTGCCAGGCACTTTAAGGTTTCATGAGACAACTTCTCCTAGGTTCCCAGGAAAGAGGGGATGCCGGAAACGCTTGCACAAGAGCTCCCATCTGGTCCCCTCTGCATTCCTCCGGACAATACTGCCGTGTGATGGCGTTCCGGGGCGAAAGCCGGTTGGAGTCCTGCTTTCTCTGGAAGCTGTGTGATCTGGTCTATTCATCTCAGTGCTTTGTCTCCTGAATTGTAAAATGCGAATGATAAAGGTGGCCCCGAACCCAGAGTTTTGTAAAGATGCACAGAGACACACGGAGGGCACAGAAGATCTTGAGAACGCGCGTCCTTTCATGCACAAGTGCTGAGCTGACACGCAGCAGGGGCCCGGCGCGAGGCAGTCACCATCATTACATACGATCGAAAGCAAGAACATGAGTAAAGCACGGGTTACTTGGCCACAGAGTATTACTTTATTGGTTTATAGTATTAGTGCCCTAATTCTTTCGTGAGTTTATAGAATCAAGGGATATTACCACTTGGAAAGAATAATTAAAAAGAACTGCAACTTAGCCAGTACTTTTAAAATCTTTTTTTTTTTGGGGGGGGTGCTAAATACTACTAAGCAGTGGGCCAAGACAAGAGGAAATGGGAAAATATCCCTGCTCATGGCTTGGGAGGATTCACAGCATGGAAATGTCAATATTCCCCAAAGCACAGTACAGATTCCATGCAGTCCATACAAAGATAACCACAACATTTTTCAAAAAAAAATAGATAAAAGAGTCCTGAGTCCTGAAATTCATATGGAGCAATTACTCCCTCACCCTCACAGTAGCCAAAGCGATTCTTGAGGAAAACAAGATGAGAGACATCACCTCTCCCCACTTTATACTGTACTACAAAGCAGTAGCAGTTCACCCAGCATGGTATTGGAATAAAGACCCTCAGAACAATGAAAAAGAATTTAAATCCAGAGACAGATCCTCAGGTATACAGTCAATAAATCTTTGATGAAGGAGCAAAAAATATGAAGTGGGGCAAGCAAAGTTTTTTCAAGAAGGGGGTGTTGGAAAAAAATGAAATTAAACATCCTTCTAATGCTATCTTCCTTCTAATGCTATGCACAAAATTCAAAGTAGATTAAGACTTCATTATCAGACCTGAATCCATGAGATACACAGAGGAAAAAAATAGGCAAATTTCTCCATGACAGTGAAGCGAGGGGCATCTGTGAGGATAAACATCCAATGACCAAGCAAGTGAAAATAAAAATAAACAAATGGGACTATATCAAATTTCGAAGCTGCCGCACCTCAGGACAATTGATTACCAGAACACAAAGGCAGCCCAGAGACTGGGAGGAATTACTTGCCCACCCCAGGTCTGACAAAAGGTTAATATCCAGATACATAAAGAACTGGTAGAATCTTACAAGAAAAAACACCCGACCCTGTTAAAAAATGGGAAGAGGTGAACAGAAACTTCCTCAAAGAAGAAATATGAATGGCTAAAAGGCATATGAAAAGTGCAAAAAAAATCACTAAACATAAGGGAAAAGCAAATCAAAACAATGAGGTATTATCTCATACCACAGAGACTGGTACTTGTCAGAAAGAACAGCAACCAGTGCTGGTGTGAATGGGAGGGTGGGGAGGAGCCCTCCTTCACTGCCTGTGGCAATGTTGAGTCTTTATGAAAGACAGTACGGCCAGTTCTCAAAAATCTAGGAACTGAGTTTCTGTATGACCCAGCAATTCCACTCTTGGGAATATATCCCACGGGCACAATGCAGAAAAACACACCTGCATGCCTTTGATCACTGCATCACTAGTCACAATCGCCAAAATCTGGAAACAACCCAGCGCTGGAGAACAGATGAGCAGACAAAGAATCCATGGATAGATAGACAATGGAATACTACTCAGCCATAAGAAGGGAAGAAGTCATGCAATTTGCTGATACCTGGATGGACCTGGAGAATACCTTGGTAAGAGAAGTGAGTCAGAGAGAGAGGGACAGACACAGAATGAGTGTGGGATAGAAAGAAACACAGTTGGGGAATAACTAACGGCCGAAGACCATAGGAATAAAGATCAGGAGAACTGGTTCTTAGCAGGAATCTTGCCTGTGTTGGGGGAGGGAGCACTACCACAGTAAGAGGAGGAAGTGCTCACTCTGGAGATGGACGGGCGCTGAAAGGGGCAAAAGGGATATGCGTGATACCCTGTCAGTAACAGTAGCACAAGCCAGTGACTCAAAGGATAACGTGCCTGTGGCAGGGAAACTGGAGCACTGATGGAAAGAAAGGGACACTGGGGTTGCAACACTGTATACCTGAAACCCAATCCCCAAGAACCTTGTAACTGTAATCTATGGTGATTGTCTTTTTTTTTTTAAAAAAGAGGGGGGCAGCAAGAGTTGAGCTGTAGATCAGGAAAATGATATCAACTCATCTAATCTAGAGAACTGGTGTTGCTGAACAGTCTGGGTTATAGATGTTCCTGCAACTAAAGTCAACATACTTTAAACTACTTCATATAATAGGTGCAATGATTAAAAAAAAAAAAAGATGAAACTCTTAGAAAAGTCATAGAGTCTTACACCTTAAACCACCTCCATCTTGGAACCAGTTAAAGAAATGGGAAAAATGGATCAGAAACAATCACTACCTCAGCAGGAAGTACAGAAAGTCCAGTAGGATTGCAAGAGAACATTTCCCATCGATCAAAAGAATTAGGCTGAAGGGGACAGAGAGAAAAGCTCCATGTCCCTGAAGAACATCATGCGCAATGAATAACCTCTCCCCCGTAAGTGTACCTAATTCTTAAACGTGACACAACTTTCAGAATGAGGAACGAGTTACTCACAGGGCATGCACACAGCCTGGAAGCTTCCCACGTAATTTGGTCCGAGTTCATAAATGGTAGTCACACTGGAAGGGGGCAGGACTTCTTCCAGAAAATGCGTGGGTCCCAGGCGCCAGACCAGCGATGCCATCTGGCGCTGCGCCGGCGGGGTCCCACTGTACGCGTACACCGAGCTGACCACTGGCGGATTCGCTGAGCCGGAGCCCCCTGGAGTGCTGTGGACGTAATGAAGCTGCAAAGAACAGAGGCAACGGTGAGTTTGTCTGGGGAGCAAACAAACACTCTGGCCAATGTAACAAACATCGTTACATTGTTTCTTCTATGCACGTCCTGCGGATCCCCAGGTCACACAGCTCTGTAAATGCGCAGAAGCACTTGGGCAGTAGACGATGAAGTAGGTCAGGAGTCTGGCGCCTCGTGTGGGGTTGGAGATCGCCAGCAACTCTCCAAACAGAAAGGGTCACCTCAAACCCACGGATACAGGTGCTGCCTGGTGACCGCCAGGTAACACGCTTTTGCTAGTCTTGTCCACTCGGTACAAACGCAGCTTCCCACTGTACAGCTAATTCAAGGGATCTTGAAAACGAGCTGCGCCACCTTCGGTGTGAGTTGGGAGCAAACCAAGTTGCTCCTTTTGCTTCCTCTCCCTGTGCTTGATGGAACAAGGCACATCTCCACTTTAACGAGTGGTTTTCTTTGAGTCTGGACCCCAGAGGGCAGGTTTCCCTGAGTCCCTTTACATCGGCCCTGTGGAGGCTGAGAGCAGCACCTGGCACCGGACAGCCCTGCCAGCTGTGCTCCTTTCTCCACGGGGTGAATAGCTCCCCCCTGCCCTGGTCTGTGGCCACAGAGCTGGCACAGCGCCTGCGGTGAACAGGCTCCCAGGGCCAGGGGACCTTTATGTACAAGCACCGTTCGTCTGGCCGCCAGCCCTGTGTGTGGTCATCAGGAGATGCACGGCTGAGAGGGCACAGTCTCCTCCCCACGCGTGACCTGAGGGCCCCACGCTCACACCACCAGAATCCTGGTAAGAGAGTGGCCCGGGTCCCCTTCTCCAGAGTCATTCGTCATTTCTGCTGAAACTTTCAGTCAAAAGGTATTTTTCGAGTTTACTCTTCTTTGAGTAATGCCACGAGGTGAACGTTTCATTGACTGTTTTCTCAAAAGATCCAGGACTTCGATTCTATATATTAAAAACAGCTCCCAGTGATACTGACACACATGTGTGAACACCCACACATGACCTAAAACTGATTTCTAAGCACTTCTCAGAGGGAAAGTGATGGTGATAATATAAATCAATAATAAATCTCTGACAACATAATCATAAAAAGGAAGACAGTACAGTGGGCAGGGCGTTGGCCTTGCATGTGGCTGACCTGTGTTTGATTCTTGGCATCCCAGATGATGGTCTCCTGAGCACCAGCAGGAGTAATTTCTGAGTGAAGAGTCAGGAGTAACCCCTGAGCACTGCCAGGTGTGACCCAAAAAGCACCACCCCCCCACCAAAAAAAAAAAAAGACCTTTTTACTTTCTCTGAAATAATGAAGGAGCAGCAAGCTACTAGAGAATCAACAAGCCCATCTGTATCAGGTGCGATCACACATCCAGAGAAAATATAGGGCGATATCCACAGAGTACATTAGAGGGTCGTGGCACTCTAACACCACGTAACGAGCAATACCACTGAGAAAGGAAACGTGCTCGAAGAAGCTGTCAGTTTCAAGGTTCTCTGAGTCTCACGAAAGGCCAAACTGCCTTTGCCATTTCTTTCAAGTGCTGTAACAATGGGGAAAAAAATGGATGCTTGGCGGGGACAGGACATGCGCAGGACATTCTACAGCGCATGCTCAGTAGCTCCCAGGCCCATCCAAATTCCTGGCATCATGTGGTCCCCGAGCATCGCCAGTGTAGACCTGGCACTCCTGGGTGGAGCCCTGGAGGCCCCCTCCGCACCTATCTTTGGGCCTTTGCACTGAACCTCTGGCCCAGAAAGAATCACCAGTGGGAAAACCCTGCTTGGGAGGGCCTCCGCACCCTGGGAAAAGACAGATTCTGGCTCGAAAGAGAACGAGGTTCAAGGCTTGCCTGAGATGTAGCAGAGCCCGGCCTGATTTTCAGCATCATATTGGGTCTCGGAACTGAACAGGCAGAGAGCTAGGAGTGAGCCCTGAGCACAGGGGCAGGAGTAGCCCCTGATCACTACTGCGTGGGGCCTCAACCCCCTACCCCCAAATGGAAACTATCTTTTAGAAAGAAAAGAGTTTTAGGAATTTTACAGATGATTTCTACCGAAAACATCTAGCAACATTCATCTTGATTTAGAAAACGAAATTTCTCTTGATTCTCCACTGATGACTTGAACTAGCTTGCCTCTCTCATCTGAAGGACTACAGTGTAGTCCCCTTACATCGAGACTAATAGGTATATCCTCATCCAACAAACAATAACGGGCAGCTACTATTAGCGCAGACTGATGTGGGCCACCTGAGAACAAATCTCAGTGCAAATAACCACGATTCTAAAGCAATCTGGAGACCAGTGGATTACGGACAGCCGTAACAAGAAGATAAAACTGGGATCTGGGGCATCCTGCACCCTTCAACTAGTTTCTCCTCTTAGCTACAGGTCAAGCATTAGCTGCTGCTTTTTGTTTGTTTGTTTGTGTGTTTGAAATGACTCCACAGTTCTCAGGGGTTACTCCTGGCCTTTTGCTTAGGTGGTCCATCTGGTGATGCCCCCGGGACCACAGGGAGCTGGTGACTGGGTCTTCCACATGCAAGGCAAACACCTGGGCCTCGAACTATCGCCCAATTCCCAGTCACTGACTTCTTTTTTTTTTTTAATTTTTATTTTTTAAAAAATTTTATCACCATGTGGAAAGTTACAGAGTTCTCAGGTTTATGTCTCAGTTATACCATATTCAAACACCATCCCTTCACCAGTGCCCATATTCCACCACCAAAATCCCCGGTATACCCCCTGCCACCCAACTGTATAACTGATGAATTTCACTTTATTTTCTCTTCACCTTGATTACGTTCCATATTTCAACACAAAACTCACTACTGTTGTGGGAGTTATATCCCCAAACAAGATAACCCTAATAAGGAGGCATTTGATAATTAGTTTTCCATTAAAGATTGTATGTTTTCAGGTTTTAGAAAAGGTCGCGCGGCCGCTAATGCGGCCGTGCGGCTCGGATGTGTCCCAGTCCCAAATCCTGGAGCCGTGTTAGTTGCTGCTCAGTGTCGCCAGGGTTCCATCTGGAGAAGGTGTGCTGGTGGCACCTCCTCCTTCTGGTCCCCCGGTGTTGCTGGCCCCGATTCGGGTCCGGAGCATTGTCCGGGCCGCATTGCTCACCAGAATGCCTGCCGCTTCTCTGTGGATTGCCCAGTCACTGACTTCTTAAGGCCCCTGGAAGTCATGGGTTCTATCCTCTGTGTGTGTGTGTGTGTGTGTGTGTGATGTAATGAGTCAGATAAGTAGTCAAATGGGTACTGGGGGTCAACTTAAAATTAAGGCAGCAATGAAGCAATACTCTTGCACACGTGCGCACACACACACACACACATTCTCTGTCTGTCTGTCTGTCTCCCCTCTGTGGCAGAGGCCAGGCCGCAGGTGCTCACCTTCACAGTGCTGACGAGCTGGCCGTCGAGGTAGAGGGTGGCGGTGCTGTTCTTCAGCATGCCCTTGCTCATGACCAGGACCAGGTGGTGCCACTGGCCCTCCACGATCAGCTCTCCGCAGCGGAAGCGCGCACAGCACGGGAGGATCTCATAGAAAGATGACTCTTCGCTGAAATCGTCGACTGGAAGGAAGAAAGGCAAGGCATTCAGAGCCTCTCTCTGACATCGTCCTCATCTGGATCCCACCCCCAGGGGAAACCACCGGACAGTGGCAGAAACGACCGTCTTGATTCATTAGAGAGATGTTATCATTAGCGACACCTTACATCAAGGACGTATTTTTGTTTTCTTCTGCTCAAAAATACATACAGCTACAAATGAAATTAAATTTTAGTAACAAATGAAAGGCTGGCACAATTAAATTACATTAGACATTTAAAAAGAGGCTAGTTAATGAGTACTTACCAAGGTCTGTAATAAATTGTCCTTTTAGTTATTTGTTTTTTTATGGAGGGGGTGGGGTGCCACACCTGAGTGTAGAACCAGGGGCTGCACTTGGTTCTACACTCAGGAAATGCTCCTGCCCAACTTGAGGACCATATGGAGACCAGAGACTGAACCTGGGTCGTCTGTTTGCAAAGCAAATACCCTACCCACTGTACTATGCTCTGGCCCCCTACCCACTGTAAATTATATTTTCCAATTTTTGTTAGACATGCCTCTGATTATAACACTAGATAACAAAGGAACCAAGAAAGTTTACATTTTAATTTTTGTCATATATACATATATGTATAATGTATATATAAAATACATATATAAAAATACACATATATACATATAAACACACACACACATATACACACACACACACACACACACACACAAACACACTGTGTTCAATGACACAAGGGAACTATTTGCCCTGGCAGGGTGGAAGTGACTTAAGAATTTGAAAGGCATTTGATATTGTTTCACCAGAAAACACAGGTTATTTGCTAATGACCTTCAATCACTTCCAGCCTTCATTCTATGAAGTTAATAGAGCAGGTGAGGTGATAACACATTAATATTAATTTAGCCATAAGGTTAAGCTACGTAAAACTAACAAGCATTTACAAAGAAATCAAGAAGATATGGACAGTAAGGAGAAAGCCAAATGTTAAAAATTCATTCCTCCCCTGTCCACCAAATATAAATATAAAATAAATAATAGCTCGGCTTAAGTGCGTAAATCCAAGCAGACCCACCATTTCTCAGTCCAAACACATCCAAGCGTGTACATTGAATAGTTTAAATTAAATGACATACAAATGAAAATTAATGTCTATTGTTTGAATCCTGACATCTGCATATGCTAAATGCTAATTGTACTTTCAGCAACAACTCAGAATACCTATCTGTTATCAGAATACCTGTCTGTTAACAAGCGAAGGCCATCACAAAGGCATACACTTATCCGTAAGGTTAATGTGGAACTGAATAAACCAGGCAAACCCCAGAGTTTACAGGCTGAGACGGTGACGGGAGAGATCACGTGTTCCGGGTGGACCGAGAACCCTCCTTTCCCCGACTGATGGTGGAATCTAGCCAAGGACTGAAGACAGGACTCATTTCCTGAGAGTTTTCTTTTCTTTTCCCTTCTTTCGGCTTTTGGCTTTGTTTCTTCAGGCCCCCAGCGGTGCTCACCGCTTACTCCTGGCTCAGTGTCCGGGGTACCATATGTGGTGCTGGGACAGAAGCTGGGCTGGCTGTGTGCGAGGCGGATGCTCGACCTCCCGTGCTCTCTCTGACCTCAGTGAGTCTAATTCCTGCCTCAGGCTCACACGAGGACATCCGCACTGGGCACTGCGGTAGGCTGTTCTGCTGAGCAGTCTGGCGCGTCTTCATGCCTCGGCGTCTAACGGCCGCAAGCTGGGAGTCTGGATCCTAGCGGCAGTCATATGCATACTCTGGAGTCTCTAACAGACTAAAGCAGTCTCGGAAATGGCATCTAATGAAAATGTCCAGGGTTAGAGCCATTCTCCTCATTTTCCAGACAGTCCCGAGGCACTCGATGGTTCTACGTGCACAGCAGGTGCCTTTCACTTGGACTGGACCCACTGTACTGTCATTCTGGTCCCTCTAACTCATTCATTTACTTTCTAGATTTTCTTAATTTTCAGTTTGAATTTCACCTGGCAATGGACAGGGGTCATATGGGCCCCAAGGACGGAACTCGGCTCAGCTGCCCGCAAGGCAAGAGCCAGTACTACCACTGTGGCCCGCTTTTTTGAGCTTCCTAAATGAAATTCCCTTCTTCCCATTCTCCATTATCTTCCTCTTCCTTCCCCCTACGCTCCCCCATCCCCCCGCTCCCCCATCCCCCCATTTGTTTTGTTCTTTGGCCAGCAGTGCTCAGGGGTCACCCCGGCTCTGCCTTCAGGGATCACTCTGGGTACAGTGCTCCTGCTCAACTCCCTCCAGCCCCCGTTGGGGGTTGGAGAGAGTTCAGCAGGATAGCACAGCAGGGAGGGCGTTTGCCTTGCACATTGCCAACCCGGGTTCGATTCCCAGCATCCCATACAGACCCCCGAGCACCGCCAGGAGTAATTTCTGAATGCAGAGCCAGGAGTAACCCCTGTGCATCGCCGGGTGTGACCCAAACAGTCAAAACCAAAAAAAAAAAAAAAAAACACAAAACACCTCCTTCCAGCCCCGCGGCTTCCCTCGCAATCCATCTATGTTTCCTCTCTTCTTCTCGCTCAGTCATTTCTATCGTTAACAGGTCAGGGATTCCCACTTATCTGGCCTATGTCTCCACCCGCTTTTTAGAGGGGAAAAAAAAAGTTCCCAATGTCCTCTGGAAATCTCCCTTCTTTGAACAAACAACAGAAATGCCCCTGAGTTGAACCAGGATGTACCCCCCATCCCAGGGGGCCATTTCTACCTCCGGCAGGGGCTGGTATCGCCCACATCAAGAAACACAGCTTGCAATATTTGTTTGCTACTTGCCCCGCTCTGGTAGGAGCTGCCTAGACTGCGAAGATAATAATATTGCGTGTGGGAAGTTTACGGCTCTAGTAGGGAAGACAGACAATGAGATAATGAAGAATTAAAATCCCCGATGTCGAGATGAGTGATAAGGAATATTAAATAAGGGCTATACCACTGAGCACAGGAACGACAGGGAAACTCGGGGAATGTTAAAGAGGCATAACGCAGATAAGACGGAGGAAACAGCGGGATTCTCAGAGCTGACTTGTGGTTTCAAATGGGCGAAGTCACTGTGGGGTATTCTAGGCCTGGGCAGAAACATGGGTCTGGCTGTTTACAGGAACATAAGCTAAGATGTCTAATAGCCAATAAAATACAAGAAGACAGGACTGGGGGCTGGAGCGATAGCACAGCGGGTAGGGCGTTTGCCTTGCACGCGGCCGACCCGGGTTCTAATCCCAGTGTCCCATATGGTCTCCTGAGCACTGCCAGGGGTAATTCCTGAGTGAAGAGCCAGGAGTAACCCCTGTGCATCGCTGGGTGTGACCTAAAAACCAAAAAACAAACAAAAAAAAAAACAGGACTGGATCAATTTCTGATTCCAGGGTTAGAGAGACAGAGGAGTAAAATTTAAAGCACAAGGTTAAGCTGGTTGCCAGGCGTATGACCGACTCAGGTTCGATCTCTGGCACCAACATAGTCAGTCCCCCAAATACCACCAGGAGTGACCCAGAGCACAGAGCCAGGAGTAAGCCTTGAGCACCATCCAGTGTGGCCTAAGCCTCCAGCCCCACTCTTGATTCCAGGGTCCCCCGAATAAAAGGTGGTAAAGCTGACGGAGAGAACAGAGCCCTAAGCCTACATGAGGCGTCTTCCCACTTCATGATACTACTAATTTTCAGCGTAGTAGTAAAGAGAATGCTCTTTAGGGAAAATGCAAATGAGAGGCCAGAAAAGAGTATAACGACAATATGTTAAGCGGTAGGCAGGGTTAGACACAGTGTAAGCTGGGAGAAAAACATCGATGGGATCAAACGCCACAGAAGAGGTAAATAAAGTGTCTGGCCAGAAGTTTTAAAATCCTGTTCTGTGCCGAGCATCATGAAAATACTAAGCTTTAAGGCCTAGCGAAGAATTAACACTCATAATCAACTGATATTTGAGCACTGGACAGATGAGAAGCAATATGATTTTGTCAAAAGAACAAAATTAAAAAAAAATAATAAAACAAAATTTTTTAAAAAATTTAAAAGAACAAAATAAAAAAATTGGAAAAAAAGGGGCTGGAGTGATAGCACAGCGGGTAGGGCATTTGCCTTGCACGCGGCCGACCCGGGTTCGAATCCCAGCATCCCATATAGTCCCCTGAGCACCACCAGGGGTAATTCCTGAGTGCATGAGCCAGGAATGACCCCTGTGCATTGCCGGTGTGACCCAAAAAGCCAAAAAAAAAAAAAAAATTGGGAAAAAAGTGTAACCTGGAACCAAAGATACAGTCCAGTGGGTAAAGCATGTGCCTGGCATCCACTAACCTGGGTTTGGTCCCTGAGCACAAGGCCAGGAGCAGACGCAGAAACCAAAAGAACAAAAGAAAAGCGAATTACATCCTCAGAGCAAAGACGATGAACTGAGATGGATATTTTATGCTACTTAAATAATTTAGAAAGATTTTTTTTATATAAAGGTCTTGAAGTTTTACTATCCAGCAGTGCTATGGAATTTTTGGAGGGAATTGGGATTATAAAACAATAAGCACTAAATCTTGAAGGTATGAAACGGACCCAGTCATTAAGATGTTATTGTGTCTAGCGTAGAACGGCACATATGGTAGGCAGGTGCTCAAGGAATATGCAGAGACTAAGAAGAACTCACAGCCAATGAGAATCCTTGCTGAAACACATCAAACAACCTGCTTTCATAGCAAAGCTGTGACTTCTTGGCAGCCGAGATGAATCCTCGTATTGGTATCCCTCCCTCCTGCTTCCTACTCAAGTGGCTTTTGGAAGTATCTTTCAAATCACCACTGAACGATGCCTGAGATTTCATATGATCTGTTCGACGACAGAATCATTTAAGTTGCAAGAGTTACCAACTAGACGGTCAACACTGGACACTAAAAAAGAGGTTTGAGGGTCTGGGGAGGCAGGAGAGCAGGTAAGGCTTCCACCGTGCACGTGGCCCACCTGGGTTCGATCCCCGGCACCCCAGGGGGTCCCTTGAGCACAGCTAGGAGTAATTCCTGAGCGCAGCTGGGTAATAATGCTCAAAATAAAATAAAACAAAATTAAAAAAACACAAAACAACGACATGACGTTTGACAGCTTCAGAAGGGTAAGCAGAAAGAGAGGGACACTGACCATAGTTCTGCAGCAGCTCCTCCCTGGTGGACACGATGAGAGACCGGTCCTTGGCGGACAGCAGGACAGCCAGACACACATAGTGCTGCTCCGAGGAACTGGCCCGGCGGACCACGGTGAGGAGTCTGACGGGGTGGTGATTGGGAGGAGAGCTGAAGTGTTCGATGCAAAACCAGCTCGAGTAGCTGAGGCCAGAGGGAGGGGGGAAGAACCTTTCACCTACGGGTTGGGGGGGGCAGGGAGAAGGGTAAAATAACAGAGCATGGGTTTGTGTTGACTCAATTTACATTTTATTTATTTGTTTAAAAAAACTTTTATTGAATCACCATGTGGAAAGTTACAAAGTTCTCAGGCTTATGTCTCAGTTCTACAATATTCAAACACCCGTCCCTTCACCAGTGCCCATATTCCACCACCAAAAATCTCAGTATGCCCCCCTCCCCCGCCCCCCCGCCCCCAACTGTATAACTGATGAATTTCACTTCATTTTCTCTTTACCTTGATTACGTTTCATATTTCAACATCAATTTACATTTTAAAAAAGAAGCCAAGGAAAGACATTGACTCGGATTTAAGATTAGACTCTAGGGACTAAGAGGGAAATTGTCTGCCCTAGAGGCAGGGGGAGGGGTGTGACGGGGTTGGGGGGGCGGTCCTGGGGGCATTGGTGGTGGAGAATGTGCCCCCGTGGAGGGATGGGTGTTTGATCGCTGCATGGCTGAAGCTCAAACATGAAAGTTTTGTAACTGTATCTCACGGTGATTCAATTAAAAAGAAAAAAATAGACTCTACCGAAAGACTCGCCTAGGCAAAGCCGTATTTACCAGAGCCAATGCCGCTGACCACTGCGCCATCCGTGAGCCCCGTTGTGACGGCGTTATTCGTAGGGGCATTGTGAGGTGCCAAGCTGGGCAGGAACAGGCAGCTGTGGAAGGAGAGGCAACGCACGTGAGACCAGCCGTTTCCTTCCCTCTCTGCCCTCACCCGGGAAGGAACTGCCCACACTCCCAGGCAACGGGGGCGAAGAAAGCAGGGAATGACTGTGGCTGAATCGCTCACAGGGATCTTCTTGCTTAATGACGTGAGAAAAATCAAAAGATCTACTTGATGATTTTCCAAGAACGCAAGTTTTTAGTAAAAAATATTTTGGGAAGTCAAAAATAACCCGTACACCGTGAAACGCCGCAATTTCATCCCCACCGAAAAATCCCTCCTGTCCCTTTCTTTTCAGTGAGTCATTTTACCTGTTACCGGTGTTTTGGTGAGTTTTACCTATTCCCAAGTACTTATGAACCCACTGCTTGATAGAAACTCAGGAAAGTGTTCTGAACATACAATTTGAATTTCAGATCAGTAAGACTCCCATAAAAAGGGGCCGGAGCGATAGTACAGTGGATAGGGCGCCTGCTTTGCACACAGTCCACCCAGACTCAGTCCTCAGCACCCCACATGGTCCCCTGAGCACAAGTGATTCCACGAGTGCAGAGCCAGGAGTAAGCCCTGAGTACAGCTGGGTGTGGCCCCCAAATAAACAAGCAAAAACAAATAAACAAGAGAACCCCACCAAGGAGCACAGATGTACGTCCTGTGAACATTCACGTCCATTCCTAGACTGATGAACTTTACAAATGATCCTGGAGTCTCCACAGACGATGTCTGCTTGTTTGGGGCCAATCCGGGCACTGATCAGGCCTTACTCGAGGGGAGCTGCTCGTGATCCGTGCTCAGGGGTCATTTATGGCAATGCTCAGAGAACCAGCGATGAAATGTGGGTCCCCGGCATGTAGGCTCTCCTGAGTACTGTCCCCCGGGCCCTATGGAGTCTCATCACTTCTGTTACTACAGTCATTTTTTTTTTTTCACTGAAAACTATGCCTTTGATATGACTGTCACTGAACATTTATGACATTTATTTAAGGGGAAGGATTACAAAAATCCAAAGAGCTTTTAATCTCATTAGAATCTGCATACAACATATCGATTTACATTTACTGAATCTGGATTTGGCCAACATTTTCCAGAGAGGGCTTTTACACTCCGCGCAGCAGACAGTCGCTGTTGGGACTATTCAACTCTGCCGCGCTAGCCTGAACGCTCACTCATGTATGCAGACGACGCACACATAAGCAAATATGCCCTTTGCTGTACTCACATCATACTCTGTTTTTTAAAAATTACAAAAACAGATACGGGCAACTGGCTTTAGACTACTGACTCATGTACCACATTCATGTACTTAGAATAATTAAAAATAATAAAGTTGCAAAACCCTAAACATGTTTATTTATTTTGAAAATAAATGCTTGAAAACAGGTAGTGACAGTGTGAAGCTTTTTCACCCAGTAGATGTGAACCAAACAACAATTCGCCAAAGGCAAGAATGTAATATAAATTAACATGTTAGGACTTGGCCACCTTTCAAATTCCTTACCCAAACCCTTCGAGGGATGTGTCAAATTCAACAAAGGCTGGAGTGACCGAGGGTCCGTGAAGTCTGATGTCATGTGGGGTTGTCATGGAAACCAGACACTTCACCCTGGTCAGGGGCACGGTGCTCCCTTCGGCGGATTTTACCAGGCTCTTGCTTATCCGGTAATGGTTGTCTTCGTGTAAGCTGAAAACATTATCAGAACCCAGACCTTCCATGGATGTGATCATACTACCTGTAAGTCAAGGAAATCACTTGGGAAAAAATATCATGTAGATCCCTACAATAATTACTGCACTGCTATCGTCAGTACTGTCGGGGCCCCATTGGGCAGTGCTCAAGGGCCACTCCCAACTCTGTGCTCAGGAGCTGTGCCCTCCTGGGGGTGCCCGGGGGAACCCAGCCCAGGGCCTCACACACGGGAGGCAAGTGCCCAACCACCACACCGCATCCCGGCCTTGAAAATCACAGTATGGCTAACAAGGCGACTTATGTCTGTCTGTTATGAACTTTAATATACAAAATTTCAGTTTAGAAACAAAAGCAAATGTTCATTTTAGTGTTACCTGTGTCCATTAAAAAATTTAAATAGCATGTGCTTCTATTTTTAACTAATTACGAAAGCAATATAAACACAGAAGAAACATGGGAAACTATATGTAATTAATGAAATCATGAGGCCTAGAGAGATAGTTGACAAGGCACTTTACCAGGAATGCTCACTGCAGAGAGAGACAGGAGTAAGCCCTGAGCACCACTGGGTGTGACCCAAGAACAAAACAAATATCATCAATAATTACTATCACAACTATTATGATGATGTCATTTAATTATCAATGATCACCATGTTTGTAAAAACCAGGTTCTACTTTATATTTCACAAAACTGCTATCATTAAGAAATATTTTATGAATACTACAAATACATCATATTTCTCATGAAAAAAAATCAGAAAAACAGCAGTAGATTGTGTCACAATTTTCTCTTTATAGCTCTTCCCTTATATGATTAGAATTTAGTACGTGACCATAAAAGCACTTGAATAAAAAAATTCCAACATGCATGTAATAATATTAATTTCAAGACTGAAAAACAAAACTATAAACTGATTTTAAGACTATATTCCAAATGTAATAAAGGAGCTATTTTCTCACGATAAATTTCATGAATATAAATGTTTCATTTTTAGATGAGCTAATAAATAAGCAGAAACCCAACCACAAAGTTCTTTCAATCTTCTCTTAGCAAAAGGAACTATTTTTGTTTCCATTCTTTGCAAAGGAAATTATAAATCACTCGTAAGGTATTGTGTAGTATTGTGTAAAGTACAAAAACGAAAAACATACACTTCTGGGGGATGTGCAGTCATTGATCTGGGAAATTTTGTTTACAACAAGATACTGAAAGGCAAAAGCTCTTCTGTTCCAATACGCAGTGATCACCATTCACAAGTCACTAGTTTGCAGGCGGACACAGGGAAGGCCAAATGCCGGTCCGGGTTTGAGGCTGGTTAGCGACAGCCATCCGAACACTCAAGGGCTCAGAACTGCTCGATCACCAGGTTCTTTCCCAGAGGCCATTCCATTTTCTAACCCTTATTCCTGCCTGCCCATTAGAGCTGGTTACTTCAACCCAACAAGACAAACGCACCGTCCTTGAGGCTAACAATGACACAAAGTGATGCAGAGCCAAAAAAGGAATAAAAGACCCGACACTAGAGCTGGCTTTGAGGCACTGCAGCGGAGCTCTGCCCTGTGGGCTCTTGCCCCACAATAGGATGGAATCATAGTGGACGGGAGCTGCGGGCAGGCAGAAGGCAGGGTTTTTTTTTTTTTCCTCCGCTTTTGGGTCACACCCAGCAATGCTCAGGGGCTACTCCTGGCTCTGTGCTCAGGAATTACTCCTGGCGGTGCTCAGGGGACCCTATGGGATGCTGGGAATCGAACCTGGGTCGGCCGCATGCAAGGCAAACGCCCTCCCCGCTGTGCTATCGCTCCAGCCCCGAAAGGCAGTTTTGAAGTCCATGTGCCCTCCGCCCGGCCCTCCCCATGGCTGTCAGCCTGATGCGACTCGCCTGTGAAGACCTTCCTCATCAGTACTCCGGGGTGCTTCCCCACCGAACACCTCCCCAGTCTCCCAGGGCAGCGGAGTGTCGCTTTCACAGGTAACACCTTCCGTCCCTACCCCGGCGCCGTGGGCTCTTCCGCTGCACCTATGGGACCGAGGTCTCCCCCTCCAGCAGCTCACCCCGATCTCACTCAGAGCCTCCACTGCAGCACTCACGTCCTCGACTGTTCCCAAAAACAGACCCCTCCTCCTCTCCTGCCCCCAACATCAGCCGGGCTGCCGGCGGGTGGGCAGAAGCTTCTGGTGCTGGAAGTCAAGGCGGGCACCTCAGCCTGTTAACCCGGATCCCTGGCCCCTCCCGCCGCCACGGAGACGCCAGCGTCACACCGTCCTCCCCAGCTCTCCCACTCTTGATTCACCACGAGTCTGACCTAGTGGGTATTTTCCAGCCCAGTGATCTCTTTTGCTTCGCTTCTTTCCCTAGCTGGCCCAAACTCTGGCCTATTTTTTCGCCAAGTTATTTAGCATTCCCCCCTCCCCCCCACCCTCACCCCTACCCCCACCCCCGCTCCTTGGGTTGTGGACCGTGCCCGGCTACGCTCAGGGCTTACCCCTCCCTACCTCTGCACATCTGGGCCCCTTGCCCCCGGAACTATCTCTCCGGCCCCTTTTCAGTATTTCTAATTTCCTCTCTTCTGTGTCTTCATGCAGTATCCGTCCCATAAACTCACAGTATCCAGCCAAACACTCAATGAAGGCAGCAAATGTCATTTGAGAAAAGCAAAGGAATTACAGGTTCTCTGAGAAAATAAGGTACATTCCAAGGGCTATTCTGCTCGTAACTGCTTTCCCACCCGGCTTTTGCTTATACTGATGACTTCTTTCCAGCCTTCAAAGTACGCTCTGCTGCTGTCGACCAGTCAGACCCGTGTTTCTCCTTTCTCTTTTCCTTTCCAGTGAAGCTTTTCAAAAATATTCACCCCCCAGGGGCTGGGAATGTAGCTTAGCAGTAGAGCACTTGGCGTGCATAAGTGAGGCCCCGCGTTCAATCCCCAGCACCGCACACAGACAAGAAAAACCAAAAAATACATCTCTACTTGTCACTTACAAGACAGTTTGCAAAGGTTAACTTACTTCTCATCTCTGGCTCGTAACTCAGGGAACTGGGCTTGTGGACCCTGTATTGCTTCAGCAGTCTTTTGTCCCACGCACCGCAATTTAATGGACTCGCCAAACGCAAAAACTCCCTTTAAAAAATAAAAGGGGGGAGGGGGAGGCAATGCAGAGTTATTCCTGGTTGAGAAACCCATATTATTTATGTCAACACATTAAAAAATAGGACCTAATGAACAGGCTAGTTAAAATACAAAAAGAAATCTAGTCACTATAAATAACACATAATTTTAACTCTGTGTGTGTGTGTGTGTGTGTGTGTTTTGGGGGTGGGGGGGGGGTCTTGGGCCACACCAGTGGAGCTCAAGGGCTACTCCTGGCTCTGCACTCAGGGATGACTCCAGGCGGATTGAGGGACCATATAGGATGGGATCAAACTCAGGTCGGCCGTGTCCAAAGCAAGGAGCTCTACCCGCTGTACTATGTCTCCGGCCCCAGTGCAATGTGAATTTTATGTTCCAATTCCCAACAATTGCAAAGAGTAAAGAATATAACGAAGGGCTAGCAAATGAAATCTGAGGGTTGTGTTGCCCGGGAAGCTTGACGCGCAGAAATACTGGGAATAGTCTGGGGGTCACGTTTCTCGGAGTCCTTTGCTATCTAGGACATCATTTAGGACATCACCCAGAAGGGGAAGACGGACGTAGAATACTTTTCTGAATTTCCAATTCCCCAGAGCCGAAAGCCCAAGCGCCAGGTGACCTTCTCGGGGGTGTGAGCGTGTGAACACGGAGCCCCAGAGCACCAGGGGGCGGGACCTTCGCACCACCAGCACTGGACCCCAACCCCGAACCCCAGTAGTTGCGCCCCCGCGCAGACACAGGGGGTGGGGCTGCCCTGAGCTACCGCGGCCGGCCGGCTGCGCGCGGACACTGACCTCAGCACCATGGGCTCCAGGGCCTGCGACGCCAAGCGCTCGAACATGCGCTGCAGGGGCGGGTGCAGCGCGTGGTCCTCGTCGGCCAGGGCCGCGCTGCAGCGCTGCAGCAGGCGCGCGTGCAGACCCGCCTCGCACATGACCTGCTGGTTCCGCTCCGTGTGCACCAGCGACTGCAGGATGTTCGCCACGGCCAGCTGCAGGTCCAGCGCGTGCTGCGGCGAACGAGAAAGCCCCGCCCCGGGCGATGCGGGTGAGACGGGCGAGCATCCTCCTCCCCGCGGCGCGCTCCGGCGCTTGGCAGCCCGGGTCCCACCGTCCCGGCGCGCACGGCGCTGCGCCAGGACGTTTCCTATTGGGTCTGGCAGAAGCTAACCCCGCTGGCCTCCGCGGGCTTCGAAGGCGCTAGCGTTAACCACGAGACTATAGAACTAGCGATTTTTTTTTTTTTTTTTGCTTTTTTGGGTCACACCCGGCGATGCACAGGGGTTACTCCTGGCTCTGCACTCAGGAATTACTCCTGGCGGTGCTCAGGGGACCATATCGGATGCTGGGATTTGAACCTGGGTCGGCTGCATGCACCCTACCTGCTGTGCTATCACTCCAGCCCCAGGAACTAGCGATTTTTAAAAATTTTATAAAACGGGTGCAGAATCTCTTCTCAATTTATTTATTTATTTATTTTGGTTATCTTTTGGTTGACAAGTATGAATAATGCAAAAGTCTTATTTTTCTTTTGATTTTTGGGCCACAGCCCGCAATGCCCAGGGATTACTCCTGATTCGCACTCAGGAAATATTCCTAGTGGTGCTTGGGGGACCATATGAGATCCTTGGCTAAAGCCTGGGTCGGCCTTGTGCGAGGCAAGTGTCCTACTCTCTGTACCTTCTCCCCAGCCCCCAGAAAGTCCTTTCGTAAAGGGTAAATAACCAGTCTAGCACCGACCATTTACACAATACGCTGGCACTTTGGATGTCAAGGGCCGCACGGTACTGAAACAAAATCAGCCACCCAAGCCTTTATTCACAAAGACCCTTGAATGCAACTAGACACTTAAGGTGTCCTTTTGGAAACATCTGTGCTCCTCTTTAAGGACTTCTATTGCTGAGAAGGCACAACCAGGAGAAGCAATTCTTTGATCGCCCAAAGGAATTACGCTGGCTGCAGCAAGCGAAATGGATTTGGAGACACACGTTCCCACCATCCATTATGAAAGTGAAGACACACAGAGTAAAAACAAATTCCAGATTTTCCTTTTATCGACATGGGTTCGAGCTCCAGATCCACCCCAGACCGTTCGGTGCCCATCCGCTCTTGGCGCCACCCATGCAGCTCGCGTCCCTGAGCGAAGGAAGGGGAGGCTCGAACTCTTCCCGACTTACTTCCGGCTGGGTGGCGGACCCCACGGAGGCCAGCAGGTCCAGGATGGCGAGCATGGCACCCGGGTGGATGATGACGGCGTCCGAGCTCGGGAGAGACGACGTGGCCGCGTGCACTTTCAGGTCACCCGTGTTTTTAGCAGGATAGACGGGAGGGGTTGAGACGGAATGATAGGCGTGCCTGGGAGGGAAAAGGGGGATGCGGCATTGGATTCCACCCCCCCTCGCTGCTGTTCTCCCTGCCCTTCCGTCCTCGCTGGTTCTCTGTGGCAAGAAAGCCCACAAGACGAAGCCCACCAAGGAGATGGATGGCTTCCTGTGCAAATGGCCCACTGGCTTTTTCACTTTTCCTTAAACCACAGGCAACAAGATCATGAGCTTCCGGATCGATGCGGCTTAACTTGAACTGGGTCAACTAAGGCACGTTCATGGGCTGCCCGAGACCAGACAACACCATCTAGGAAGTCTTCCTTAAGCTTATTAGGAACCACTATCACGCCTACCTCGGAAACACTTCCAGCCTCACTTTCAAACACACCAGAGGTGTGTCTGCTGCTGCAAGCCGCTGTGAGCTGGGCAGCGGCTGCCGAGTCTCGAACACATAACATTTGGTTTTATTCTGGGGGCTGCGCCCAGCAGTGATCAGGCCCCATTCTCGGCTCTGTGCTCAGGCATCACTCCTGGATGGCCCTGCTGGCGGCCACATGGGCTCCTTACCCACTGGGCCATCTCTCTCTGGCCCACAACAGTTTTTGGTTTGTGTCAAGACTCTTCACTTTCCCTGTTCTATTCGACAGGAGTTTTGCACATGTGGCATCCTGGCACGAGGCGCCAGATGCTGGAGGCGTCAGCCTCGGGGGCTGCTCTGCGTCCATGAATCAGCCTCAGGAGAACTCGTCTACTGCTGGGTTCCGTCCCCGAGAACAGTGCCACTCCGTGTTCTGGCATGAGAGCGACTTGGGAACAGATGCTTCAAGTCAGTGATTGAGGAGCAAAGAACTGGCACTGCCATATTTTTTTTTTTTTAAAAAATCATTTTTATTTTAACAGCAATTCTAGGAAAGGACACAGCTTCTCTTATAAAAAAAACACACCACACGGGCGCTCCTGGTTTATTTAAAGTCAGCAGAGCCACCACCGCCCACTCAGGATTTCAACTTTCAATTTATTCATTTATTTTTGTTCAGAGAGATTTTAATTTCTAAAAATTTACTAACAGAAACTGAAAATTAAACATTTTTTTTTTAAAAAAGTATTCTCCTCCAGGATACCCACTGTTCTCTTTATTCTTGAAAATATTTTGAGCTATGTAGGAAAGAGACTCAAAATTCCTCCAGAGCAGTGTTTGTCGGTGGGGGGAGAATGCAACAGGCGTGGGGTTGCTGGATATGACCCGTGTGGCACCCCAGGATATTCCAAAGGGGACACAGGTGACGGTCAAATAAATGGGGGGGGGGGAATGGGCGGGAAGGCACAAGACTAGGGGGCTAATAGTAGCGTAGGGGAGCAGAGGAGGGACACCAGGGGAGAGGCCAAGAACACGCTCTGGAGGATGGCAGGAATTCCCCACGTGAGTCTGACGGAAACGGGACCTCTGCACAGTGACACAACTCAAAGGAATAAACAAGCAAACACTGATTCCAACTGTCTTAGTGTGGGCCCTCCAAAATTATTTCTGATTTAGTGGCGATTTAGATATAAGTTATGGGTTTACTTTAACCTCAGAAAGAGGCTATTATTATGACTTTGGAAATGGAACATTTTACTAATTATTTTCGCTAATACAACATTTTACTAACATAATGACTATAGTCCCCACGGCAGAGCCTGGCAAGCTGCCCGTGGCGTATTCGATATGCCAAAAACAGTAACAACAAGTCTCACAATGGAGATGTTACTGGTGCTTGCTTGAGCAAATCGATGAGCAACGGGGTGACAGTGCTCCAGTGCTACAATGACTATAGCAGCAAATAGTTTGCAACTCACATAAGAAAATAGCGCTGATGTAAACTTATTAAGTGGTTAACTCTAGAGCAAGACCTAACCACGTGCAAAACAGAAATTCTCACCTATATTTAAGACTACCTCCCACTTCTGGGGATAGATACTGAAATATTTAAACTCAGAATTAGCTTTGCCCTAGTTATGATTAAGAGTGCCTATAAGTACTAACCCAAGAACACTTGCTTGAAGAACTAGTATTTGTCAACATTTTTTTCTATTACAGATATATTCTGGAGAAAGGTATCATTTTATAATTTTGCTCTAACTTCTGACTGACTATAATGAAGCTGTAGTTCTGTTCCAGTACTTATGAATAATAGCACTGAGAAAGATTATGAGCTGCAGCTTTCCAAATTCTCTTCCCTGCATTGTTAAAATAGTGGAGGTTCACGTCAGGCTTTTACCTAGTGACAAGTAACCTAAGTGGGGAACCTCGATCCGTGTCTGAATACTCCACAAGCTACAGGCACGCCATCCAGTGTCGCTCTCTTTCTGCCAACAAAATCCACATTTACTCAACAAGAAAGAAATGCCCATAGGCTGAAGAAATGCGTTAAAATCTAATGCAATGAACGTAAATGTTTCTCTATTTGCATTTGTGAAATAAAAACATTATAATCTTCATTAGCGTGTGGTTCTGATTACTGAGCCGACGCCTGCTAGCCAGCTGACAATCCGGGGACGCTAACGACGACCCCCTTGGTGCGAGCTGTGCCAGCAGCCTCCCCGGGCAGCGCCTGTGGGCCCGAACGGGATTCTCTGCACAGTCATCGCACCCTGATTTTTTTGAGCCCCCAAATTATTTAGTCCTAACTTTTTTTTTTTTTGGCTTTTTGGGTCACACCCAGCAATGTACAGGGTTACTCCTGGCTCTGCACTCAGGAATTAACTCCTGGTGGTGCTCAGAGGACCATATGGGATGCTGGGAATCGAACCTGGGTCGGCCGCGTGCAAGGCAAATGCCCTACCCGCTGTGCATTCGCTCCAGCCCCAGTCCTAACATTTTTTAAGCCAGTGCCTTGTAACCATAGATAGTTCAGTTTAAAAAAAAAAAGCTTTTAATTGATAACAGCACAATTTTTAAAAAGGGCTTCCTCTAATGATTGAGCCCCATTTTCCTGCAATAACGCTTGGCATTGAATCTCAATGATTATGGGGTGCAATACAGCTTCCTGGTGGAGACACCCCCAGCCAGGGCTGTTGGCACAGTCACAGGGTCCTTTAACTCAGAGATTGGAAACGGGATGTCTGAGCCGGTGATGACCGGATGGTGTGGGCATCACTGATGGCCTTCCCGGAGGGGTTCAGGATCTGTGCTCCAGAGTGACCCCTGGTGGTGCGCAGGGGACCACGTCTGGTGCCGAAAACTGAATCTGGGCATGCACGCAGGGCAGTGCCCCAGGCACTGTATTAGCACTCCGGCCTGCACACGATCATTTACATAAGAAGTTAATGTAAACCTTTTTTTCAATGTGTTCCTTTCATATATGGGTGTCCGTTCAGAGTATTTGAAGTAGATATTTTCTAAGGGCTAAATGTATTTTTAGATACATCAAATTTTAAGTTATGAGCATTTATGATAATCATAAATGAGGGTTGTTGTTCTTTTTAAGGGGTGACCCGGAGGCAGGGGCCCCTTCCCGTGGTGCTCGGTGGGCCACGTGCTGCCAGAGAATGAACAGGGATGGAACACGTACAAGGTTTGTATTCCAATTCCCAACTTGAGATTTTTAATAATTATGATTATTTAGAAAACGATTTCCTAACAATTATTTTTCAATCCCTGTGGGATAGTGAGTAGACAAATTTTCTAATGCCAAGAACACCTATTCCTCATTCATTTTAACTACAGGAAAACATACTTGATCAATTCAAGTAGATTTTATGATTTCCTGAATTAAGGGACTGCTCTGGGGAAAAAATAGTAATCTTTAAATACAGGAAACAGTAGCTTTAAAACTCAAATATATTAAACTGCAGTAAATGCACTAAAAAATACTTTGAACTATGCCTTACTTACTGTAAGAAAATGAATTAGCGGTAAACAATATAAATTTAAGAGACAAGGGAAAATACAAAATCTGTAACCAGTACTCTGATATAGTAACTCCAAATATATCCAAGTTTCAAAATCTGAACAAGAGTCACACAGCTAAATTAACAGCAGAAGCCCTATTAAATTTTTAAAGCCACATGAAAGAATATTAGTACAAAACTTACACGCTGAGGCTTGGTTATGAGGAGAACAGGGAACAAAAAATACTTGTTGTGAAGTACACAGACAATGACTGTTTTAGAAACAGGCTATCGGAATGTTCAATGGATCTTACTTATGTCTCTGCTGGTCAATTGTGGGTTCTAAACAGTCATAAACTTTATACATAAGGCTGACTGTTTCACCTAGGAACTAATGAACATGAAGGAGATGGAGAATGTTTTGAGTTGCTCTTTGGTTTGCTTTGGGGTCACAACCAGCGGTGCTCAGGGCTTACTCCTGGCTCTGCGTTCAGGGATCACTCCTGGCAGTGCCTGGGGGACCGTATGGGATGCCGGGGATCGAACCCAGGTCGGCCGCCTGTAAGGCAAATGCCCTACCCGCTGTATTATAGCTCTGGCCTCCTAAATTCATATTTTTTAAAACCAGTGCTATGATATCTATTTGGGACTAACAGAAAAAAAAAGATCCCAACCATATTTAAAGCAGAAAAATACTCTTAAAAAGGTATGAAGTCCTCTCTTCTCACCGAATATTAATAAGACACATACTTGCTCTAACTAACAAAACCAATGTCTTAGTCTAAATAATGAAGTGGGATGACACAAATTCTACGTGACTTGCCTATCTTCAATATATTTGACTCTCAGAAACAAACTCAGGAAAAGTTCATTTTAAGACTTAAAAAAAAAATGGAGGTCAGAAGAACTGTGAAGTTACAAACACAATCACCACACGTCATTAAGCACGGAACAGTAAAACGCACACAGATCGAGACCGACTTCTCTGGAAAGATCAGTACCTTTTCCTGGACAAGGCTGGGGTGCCCCAAGGAGAGGGGAGAGAAGACTCACTTGTCAGGCAGGGAGGGATCTGCTCTGCACGACTACAGGCGACAAAACAAGACAGGGCGTTGAGAGAGGTTAGAGAGAACACCGGGCTGGCGGGGTTAGTGTCACAAGAACTCCCAGTCCCAGCGTCCTAAGCTCATCCTCCGTCCTCCGCAGCAACGAGGGCGAGGGCCAGGACGCGTGCGCCGAGGGGGACAGAGAAGCACGTTGAAGGGACGTGGACGCCGAGCACATCTGTCCAGCAGAGAGCCGTGAGCCCTGCTCTGGAACCCAGCACCCCGCCGAGGGGGCCGACCGACCAGGGCGGGAGGCAAACCGGAAGGGTACAAGACCCCACTCGGCTCTCCTCATCAGCACTTACCTGGGGGTGGAGGCACTGTGAATCTCAGTTATTTTACAAAACAAAAACCTCGGCACTATGAGAAGTGATAACAGTGTAGGCAAATTAGCAGCACCATGAGTGGCAAGTTACTTGCAAAAGGAGACGTGGATGTTTTTTAAAAGTTTACATGCTGAGAAGAAGTCATAATCTTCTTCAGAACTCTAAGTTTCCTTCATCTTATGTCCTGGCACGATATATGGCAACTGTGTCATTCCTGTGCCTGGGTTTAAACTGAAAGAAGGCCCACGCTAAGGCAGGCTCCCGCTGAACCCTCCCGCTGAGCAAAGAACTCGGAAGGCAGTGAACATTCACTCAATGGGGGGAGGGGGGCGCGTAAATCAGACAGTTTTGAATGAAACAGTGCATCTTAAGGGGCCATATCACTTGTGCAGCATTGGAAAATATTGAAATATTCTGCCATCTGTCCAGAAACATGCGTCACCATATTCTCCCCTGATAGCCCCCATCAGCAAGTGTGGGGGCACTCAATGTCGCTAAGCGTAAAGAAGAAAAAGTCTTTGTAAATCATGCTTACCCAATTAAAAAAAAAAAAAAGGAGAAAAAGAGCAATAAGTACCATGAAAATAAATTCCCTAGATATATTCCGTTAAGTTCACCAAGGGCTTCCTCTGCATTTACAAGCAATACACGGGTGTCTGTGCTGAAAAGCTTCACATCCAAACAAGCCTACCCTTCACAAATAAAGTGACGGCAGGCAAGGCGGAGTGAAGAGCCCTTTCAAACATCTTTCAGGGAAACTTATAACTGAGCTGAACATATGATAGTCTAATTCACAGCACACAGAGGACTCTCCAATTCTTTTCTTTTCTTTTTGGTTTAGTTTGCTTTGGTTGGGGGGTTCCCCTCGGCGATGCTCAGGGCTGACTCCTGGCTCTGCACTCGGGAATTACTCCCGGGGGGCGCTCCGAGGGGTGTGCAGGATGCCGGGGGTGGAACCCGGGCTCTGCACTCGGGAATCACTCCCGGGGGCCGCTCAGAGGGGTGTGCGGGATGCCGGGGGTGGAACCCTGGTTCTGTACTCGGGAATTACTCCCGGGGGCGCTCAGAGGGGTGTGCGGGATGCCGGGGGGTGGAACCCGGGCTCTGCACTCGGGAATCACTCCCGGGGGTGCTCAGAGGGGTGTGCGGGATGCCGGGGGTGGAACCCTGGTTCTGCACTAGGGAATCACTCCAGGTGCCGCTCAGAGGGGTGTGCGGGATGCCGGGGGTGGAACCCTGGTTCTGCACTCGGGAATCACTCCCGGGGGTGCTCAGAGGGGTGTGCGGGATGCCGGGGGTGGAACCTGGGCTGGCCGCACGCAAGGCCCGTCCTACCTGTCGAAGGAGTCGGTGGCCACTCGGTAGAGGTAAATGAAGAGCTTGCTGCAGTGCCGCAGAGTGGGCGACACGGAGTCCATGAGGATCACGTCGTCCTCCAGCAGCCGCTGGAAGGGCTGCGTGTTGGAGGGGAAGACGTTCATGGCGCCGATCTTGCGCAGGTCCGAGAAGCAGCCGAGGAAGCGCACGGCGTCGGCCAGCTTCTCGTACTGGATCTCGGTGCGGAAGAAGTGCGAGTTGGCCGGCTCGTAGCGCATGGCGGCCGTCAGCGTGCAGAAGACGGTGTGCAGCAGCTCGAACACCTGGTTCTGGTTCACCTTCTCCCAGCCGTTCTTGGGGGGCGAGCTCAGAGACCTCTCCATGGCGACCAGCAGGGAGGTGATGTACACGAACCCGCCCACCTTCCGGAAAACGGTCCTCGAACGGTGGCTCTCCCGCAGGACCGACAGGAGCGCCTGCGGGGAACAAAACACACAACAAACATGAGTCAAAGGAAACAATAAGCCAACAAGCAGACACCAATGTCAAAGGGAAACTTCGCTCTGCGGCGGTCTCTGTTCCTGTCGTTTACACACACAACAAAAGCTCAGGCAGAGTGTATCAAGTATTCTGCTAACTGAAAAAAAAATTCTATTAAAAGGAAAGATAATTTTAGGAAATGATCCCTTCGGCAGTACAGGGTTATATCAAATTCCGCCTCAAGAGCTTTCTTACATTTTTCAGATACTGATACTAATGAATTCGGTGACGTGACAAAGTAATTTTGTCCAAGAGGCAAAAATTATACCTACAACTTCACTGTCACTGTCATCCCGTTGCTCATTGATTTGTTTGAGCAGGCACCAGTAACGTCTCTCAATGAGAGACTTATTGTTACTGTTTTTTGGCATATCCAATATGCACGGATAGCTTGCCAGGCTCTGCCATGAGGGCGGGATACTCTCGGTAGCTTGCCGGGCTCTCCGAGAGGGGCGGAGGAATCGAACTCAGGTCTGCAGAGTGAAAGGCAAACGCCCAACCGCTGTGCTATCGCTCCAGCCCTAATGTTAAAATTACTTACACCGGAAACTATGATATCAAAAAAATGAACTACAAACTTTATACTGTCCGACACCTACAAAAATAACCCTGATTTGTCCACACCCCCCAGACACACGCAATGCCTTCTACAGCACTTTGCTTCATGACAGGTGCTGGGAACTGAACACAGGCAGGTGACTGCTCTACCACTGAGGCGGTTTCACCACATGGATGAACATGCGGGGACGAGAGAGAGCTCAAAAGGCTGAGCAGACGCAGGCTGGAGGTCCGGGTTCAAGGCCAGCGCCACCTGGGCCAAGAGCACTGTCGGGAGTGTCTCCCAAGTAGAGAGCATCAACAGCCCCAAGCACCATGGGGGATGGCCTGGAATCTCAACAAATCAATAAAGGTCGGGGCTGGAGTGACAGCACTATGGGTAAGGCACTTGCCTTGCATGTGGCCAACCCGGGTTCGATCCCCAGCATCTCACGTGGGCCCCTGAACCCCACCAGAAGAGATTCCTGGGTGCAGAGCCAGGAGTCACCCCTGAGCACTGTGGGTATGGCCCAAACCCGGCCAAGCAAATAAAACAAATAAATACAGAGAACAAGTATTGAGAGTATTATATTATTATTATTAGTGTACTTTCAATGTTAGGGGTAATCCCCTAAGCCACTCTATAGATTTAGCAATAAAAAGTCCTGTTAACACACACCAAGAGACCTAAATGACTGTGGTTTTCTGAGTCCCCGATGTGTGCCAAGTTGTATTACCTTTGTAACTTAAGAGAGTGGAAATTTCTGTGTCTCTAGCCTAAGTACAAGTCGCTTGAAAACAACCCAAGACTTTCATCGTGAAAGCTCGAAGACACGCTTCTGTCGCACTTACTCTTAAAATGTCAGTCTTCAGCTGCAACTCGGTGGGTGGGGCGGAGTGCATGAGTCCCAGCAGCGTGCCCATGTCGTCGTCCCCGTTGGGCGAGAGCACCAGCTGCTGGATGGTGAGCAGCGCGTGCTGCCGGCACTGCGGGTACCGCACGATATTATGTGCACACCTGGCACCTCCGAATTCTCGAAAAATCCCTTGGAGAGAGAAAACAGACCCCGAAAAAGGGGTGGAGTGTTAGTATGAGATGCTCTGAGACAGGTCAGGTAAGCTGAAATTTAATTCTTTCTGTAGGAAGAGCGAGTCAAAGAAAAAAATCAAATGACACTATCCAGATATTACACTGCATAAGTTATAATCGCAAAATTGCACTGTGAGGTATCAATAAAAGTGAATTTTCTCTAGAATTTTCTGAACGCAAGGCATATTTGAGCATGCTCCTCATGTTCAAAACCTTCAACTCTGAAATATTAAAATTTTTCATATGTTGAAAGAGACCAAGGAAATTTATATACATATACACACACACACACACACACACACACACACACACACACACACACACATATATATTTTATTTTATTTTATTTTTGCTTTTTGGGTCACACCCAGTGATGCACAGGGGTTACTCCTGGCTCTGCACTCAGGAATTTCTCCTGGCAGTGCTCAGGGGACCATATGGGATGCTGGGATTCGAACCCAGGACGGCCGTGTGCAAGGCAAATGCCCTACCCACTGTGCTATCACTCCCAGCCCCCTGTATATATATTTTATGTAAGACTGTTAAGCTGCACAATACTGAATTATTTATGTGATAAGATATCAGGCCAGCAATTCCCAAATAAATGATACATAAACTGCGTAAGATTTCCGAAAAATGAAGGGAATGAATTGTTTTACGACTGGAAAAATGACAAGAAACCAAACTCCCCAGAGCAGATGGCCAAAAGCGAGAGCACAGTGAACAGAGGAAGAGAAACTCCTGAGGGACCCACTCCCCAGGCTGTACAGGACTGGCCGACTGAGTCTTCATTCCTTAGCCACGCAGACGCAGGAGAGAAACCCAGAGGTGCCCCCATGCCCAGGGCCAACACAGCGCAGAAGGCAAGACTCAAGCCTGGAAAAGCTGTCTGTCCAGGCGCCGGAGCGATCGCACAGCAGGGAACGGCCTGGCCTTGCCCGTGGCCAGCCCAGTTAGAGCCCCGGCACCTCCTAAGGTCCCCTGAGCCCCTGCGGGAGGGACCCATCCCTGAGCACAGAGGCAGGAGCTCAGAGCACACCACGTGTAGCCCCAAAACAAAAGCAAAAAAAAAAAAACCTCAGAATCTTCTTAAAAAGCATAAACGATGTGTTCTAACTAGGGCTGGATGGCTAATAACAGGTAGAAGAGGGGTGGGAAGTGGAAACCAAAGATAACACAAAAATTTAAATGAATCCATTTACTTAGGACGGGCACATTCTTAAGAAACTCTTTCAAGATTTTCCCAAACTTGTAACGTAAGATTCTAACCTGGATTTCTGAAAGAAGAGACATTATTTTCTACAATCACGACACGAAACAAATAGAGTGGCAAAATATGTTTAAACCTCATCTGGTTAAATATCTGTGTTATGTAAATAAAAATGGAAAAAGTAATACTTCGGAAGTAATTCATGCTACTAACAATATAACACTAATCATTCCATTATTTCTTTCATGGACAAACCTATACAACTTAACAATGTCATATTTCTAGAGACATACGAATGCCATTGGTGATAAACATGGAGAGTATCATGCTAAGTGAAATGAGTCAGAAAGAGAGGGACAGGCATAGAGAGACTGCACTCATTTGTGGAGTGTAGGGTAGCATCACATGAGGCTGACATCCAAGGACAGTAGATACAAAGGCCAGGGGGATTGTCCCATAGCTGGAAGCCTGCTTCATGAGCGGAGGGGAGAAGGCAGATGGAATAGAGAAGGGATCACTAAGAAAATGATGGCTGGAGGAACCAGCTGGGATGGGAGATGTGTGCCAAAAGTAGATAATGGGCCAAACATGATGACCTCTCAGTGTCTGTGTTGCAAGCAATAATGCCCAGAAGTAGAGAGAGAGTCTGGGGGATATTGTCTGCCATGGAGGCAGGGGGAGGGTGGGAAAGGGGGGTTATACCCGGGATATTGGTGGTGGGGAATGTGCACTGGTGGAGGGATGGGTGTTTGATCATTGTGAGATTGTAACCCAAACATGAAAGCTTGTAACTATCTCACAGTGATTCAATAAAATTTAAAACATTAAAAAAAAAAAAACCAGAATTGTAAAGTACCCCAAATAACATATTTATTTGTGTAGGTGTTAGCACAGTATTTGCAATTTTAAAAATTAAAGTTGAAAACATTTTAAAACAAAAAAAAAATACCATTAATGAACAGACAGTTTTTACTGCCCGTGACGTGAGCCTAGAGATCAAGACCCCCGAGCCACAGGGTGTCCCGGGCGCGTGCGGGCAGTGCCGTGCTCACCTGCGTTCGTGTGGGAGCCCTGGAGCAGAGCCGTCAAGGTCTCCATCACCAGCAGCGCCAGGTGCTTTTGGTCTTCGGCTGAGCTGTTGTTTCTGGAGTCCCCTGGGGAAAAGGATCGCAGGTTCAAATCCCAACAGGCAGCTTCATTTTATTCCCTTGACTCAGTTTTGTTTTAGGAATTTAAAAAGTAGTTCCTGGGTGGGGCAGGAGTCTTGCACAAGGCAGGAGTCAGCCCTTGAGTAGCCTTTGGAAACCCCAGGTGAATAATCAAACATTTTTTCCTCAACACGGTGATTTAGCAGGCCGTTAATAGCCACTTCCGAACCTACCAACCATCGAAGCTCCCCCCGACCCAAGCTTCTCTCCACTCGCACCCCAACTTTTTACCAATCTCGTTTGGGCATTTAGTTGCCATAGTTTGGGACATGTGCTTATAATAATTCTGGCTCTTATAGTTCTGAGGTATATTTGAAAAGCTTTGAAATACTTTTGTACCTACTTGGAAACACAATGCAGTAGACACAGGCAATGCGGCTCAGAAATGCCTTCCTCAATTGTTACCTGAAATTCTCTTCTACCACAGTGACACTTCTAGACTCCTCTTTCCTAATTCTCCAAGAGGCCAAACACACAAGTGAACTCCGAGAAATGTTCACCAAGGTGTCACAATAATGCATGTTACTAAGCCACTAACTTCTATAACCAAACAAAAGATGAACAAAAGTCGGAGCCAACAGTCTGTCCAAATCCCTATGTATATATAATATATATCAGGTATATGGAAAGTGTTTTACCTTTACCTTGCTCGTTGAGTGCCTGAGTTGGATCCTTCAAGAGGGCAGCATATTTGTGCAAAAGGTTGACCATGACTTCCAGAAGACCCACCTCCCTAAACACATCTTTAAAGATATAGTCGTGTCGTGTAAACTTGAGCAGTGTCTTCATGGCAATGATGCTACAATGGTAGGAAGAGCTGGACTTTAAGAGAATGCTAACGCTAATGAGTTCTTTACAAGGGATATAATTTAAGCTAAAAACGACAAACTCTAGCATCTCAAAGTATTTGCTTTGTACTTCTGGGAGTTTGGAAATCTTCTCTGCGAACTGGGACAGTGTATGTTGGGACTCGAGGATGAAATAATTGGCACTGTCGGCCATGTAAATATTTGTTATGGCATCAAGGATGATCTGGGCAAGGAAGTGGGTTTTTGCTTTTAAAAATGCGTTCTGGAGCACTGCAAAGGCCTGGATGTTTCTCACACTGTGACCTAAAATAGAAAATAAGAACACAAAAGTAAGTGTGATGTGACATTCTAATCATGGCAAACCAGGCTATTTAAACAAATCATGAACTCTCACACTTGTCAACTATTTTCTAAGAACACATTCTGGTTTCAAAAAGGGTCTTCCTTGTCTTCGTCAGGTTCAGCTGTTTAAACTAAAAATAACACATGATACGGGTCGGAGAGATAGGACAGCAGGTTAGATGCTTCCCTTAAACAGGGTCAACTTGGGTTCAGTCCCCTGCACTCCATATGTTCCCTGGAGCCCTGCCAGGAATAATTCCTGACTGCAGAGCCAGGAGTGAGTGAGCCCTGAGCATTGCCAGGTGTGGCTCCCAAACCAACAACAAACCAAGAACTGCGAAACATATGATATATAATTGTAAATATTAAAAGCCCAGAATAGTATATTCTGAGAAAGTAGGCCACTTTGGAGACAACAAAGCATACTTTATAGTCCTGGCATTAGAGTTTGGAAACATGTAGGTGTTTAACTATCTGTAAGGTGAATCTTGTCGACACAAACAATTACCAAAAAATCTGAAAAGCCTCCTATGCTGCAGATGAATGCTTGACCACAGCCCGAGTAGCAGCAGGGAGCACCGAGGGAAAGAGCCTTCCGGCTCCTGGGATGCACTATGATATTCATACATTTAAAAGTTCGATGTTTAGGGGCTGGAGCAATAGCACAGCGGGTAGGGCGTTTACCTTGCATGCGGCCGACCTGAGCTCAATTCCCAGCATCTCATATGGTTCCCTGATTACCACCAGGAGTAATTCCTGAGTGCAGAGCCAGGAGTGACCTCTGTGCATCACGGGTATGACCCCAAAAGCAAAAATCAAACAAACCAATAAAAGTTTGATGTTTATTTTATTTTCGAGCTAAGAGTGCTGCAGCTTCACACAGGCATATGCTAGAGTACTTTTTGGCCAGATAAAACTATACTTCTAAACATTTCATTTTCAAACACACCACCTTAAAAACAAACCAAGAATTAATCCATGACTCACCAAACTAGCTGCAGTTAATGCAGAGCATTAGAAAAGTTGAGGTAGAAAGTACTTGTGGGAGATGAAAGCTATTGCTGGCTTCTAAAATTTGTCATGGGCTCCATTTGTGAAATATAAAGTAACATAACAGGAGAAGAACACCTAAGGATAGTAGAGACAAGGGCCAGGAGGATCGCCCCGTGGCTTGGAAGCTGATCTCATGTGCCGGGGGAAAAGACAGGTAGATGGAGAAAGGACCACTAAGCCAATGATGATCGGAGGGATCACCGGGATGGGAGATGCGTGCTGAAACTAAACTATGGACCAAACATGATGGCTGACTGGTGCCATATTGTAAACCATAACACCCCAAAGCAGAGAGAGAGTCAGAGGGACTGTGCCGGCCACTGAGGCAGGGGGTGGGAAGAGGTGGGGTGGCGGGAGTGACACTGGGGACATTGGTGGTGGAGAATGGGCACTGGCGGAGGGAGGGGTACTCAATCATTGTATGACTGAAATGTCAGCATGAAAGTTGTAAGTCTGTAACTGTACCTCACGGTGATTCATTAAAATAATAAAAAAAAAAAATTGTCACAGACTCAAAGCGACGAAGTGAGTGCCGCTAAGGGAGACCACACGGACAAGTGAAGAAACACAACACAAGCGAGGAAGATTGCTCCGGGCAGTCCGGGTACCCTCGCAGGGGCAGCACGCGGGTAGCCAGTGGCAGCAGAGGCCAGGACGCATCATCCGGAAGGAGAACAGTGACTAGATCTGAACGGTTACACGGGGCCAGAAGACCCCTTCGACACCGAAAGATAAATACCCTAATATTTTAATAAGCAGATGTCTCCTCTATAATTCTCAAAATTTCCACCAACTGGCTCCAGCTTGTTTGGCACCTCAATTACAAGAAAGAAAGGTGAAGAGCTGAACCCATGACAAAGGCCGGCAGGCCCCATCGATCTCACACTCCACGCGGGCAGAAGCAGGAGAAACGAAGGGCGAGAAAGGGACCCGCAGAGACGACACAGAAGACCCTAAAGACCCTAACTCTCTCACAGGGAGAGGTGAACGAGGGAGGCAGGGGGCGGGCACAGGCAGAGGGAAGGTAAGGAGGGCCAAGGGCAGCGGCTCGGGGGCCGAGGACATGCCTGGCCCATCTGGGCACGGCTCCGGGCTCCATCCCTGGCACTGCCAGTCAACAGAAGAAGACGAATACAGAAACACGGGAATCCCCGCGGTAAAACAGACACGGAATGTTGTTCCTCTGAGGCTAAGTCCCCAGGGACAGACTCCGTGACATTGCCGGGACGGAAGTGAGGAGGGGAGTCGGACGGGAGGCGAAGCAAGCAGAGCTCGAAGGCAGCCTGGACACCCAAAGAGTGAGCTGTAGGGTCCGATCCAACTCGACAACTCTGTTAACGCAAGGAGGCGGCGAAGGAACGCTCAGGACGCACGCTGCGGGCGGCCCCGGGCAGAGCGGAGCGTGGCCACGTGCGAGCAAGGCTGCGCCCAGGCAGGCAGGCGGCTACCCGGCTGGCACGGAGCAGCGGCACACGCAGAGATCAAGTGCCCGCGGAGGAAAGCCCGGGATGAATACCACAAGGCACTTCGGGTTCGAGTTTGATTAAAAACATGAACAAAAAAGAAAAGTACAGTCATCTCTCATGGGAGCTGCCGACATGAACAAGAATAATTTTTTTTTGTAAAATGAAGTTATAGAAGGTCCTGGGGGTAAAAAACCCAGAAAACCAACTAAACAAACAAGAATCGTAACCCAAACATGAAAGCTTGTAACTATCTCGTAGTGAGTCAATAAAATTTTAAAAAATTAAAACAACAACAACAAGATAATAGCCGAAGAGATAATAGAGAGGGGAAGGCACTTGCCTTGTGAGCCAACAGCCTAGGTTCGATCCCCGGCACCCCACATGGTTCCCCGAGCATACCAGGGATAATTCCTGCGTGCAGAGCCAGGAGTAAGTGACCACTGACCATTGCCAGGTCTGGCCCAAAAATGTTAATTAAAAACACACACAAACACACACACACAACCACAAACAGGTATAGAATGGTCTCTAACATTCTTGACAAAACCCATCGCAGACGGAAGAGGAGGGTGTCCTCATAAGTGAGGCAGAGCGTAAGTAAATACTCGAAGATCTTGTGGATGTGCAAACTACAGGAAACAAAGACAGGGCTCAGACAATCCCCAAGGGAAACCAAGCCTGAGATGATCGATGATCAATGAAACGGGGAAAGGGCAGGAAGGAGGAGAGGGTCCAGGAACAATGGTGAGGAGATGGGAGTGGCACAGTACCCTGCCACCAAAAGAGTGACTCTAATAGGATATAAACTCTGACTCCCTGAGCACACACACACATGGGCAGCTGGGGGGACAGTTGGGGTCCGATGCGGGTGACTTGCACAAGGACTCAACTTTGCACCCCAGTATCACACGTGCCACACCCCCAGCACCCACACTGCCGGAGATGGCCCTTCATTCTTTAGAGGATCACGACGATTTTTTTTAAATTGAATCACTGTGAGACACAGTTACAAGCTTTCATGTTTGAGTTTCAGTCATACAATGATCGAACGCCCATCCCTCCACCAGTGCACATTCCCCACCACCTATGTCCCAGTATCCCCCTTCCCCTTTCCAACCCTTCCCCTGCCTCTAGGGCAGACAACTGCCCCCATACTCTCTCTACTTTTGGGCATTACAGTTTGTAATACAGATACTGAGAGGCCATCCCATTTGGTTCTTTATCTGCTTTCAGCATACATCTCCCATCCAGAGTGATCCCTCCAGCCATCATTGACTTAGTGATCCCTTCTCCATCCCAGCTGCCTCCTCCCCCAGCTCATGAGACAGGCTTCCAACTACGGGGCCATATTCCTGGCCCTTGTGTCTACTGTCCTTGAGTGTCAGTCTAATATTTTGTTATTTTATATTCCACAAATGAGTGCAGTCCTTCTATGCCTGTCGCTCTCTTTTTGACTCATTTCACTTAGCATGATGCTCTCCATGTCCATCCTCTTATAAGCAAATTGCATCACTTCATCTCTCCTAACAGCTGCATAGTATTTTATTGAGGACCACAACAATTTTCTGAAGAAATTGACAGCGAAAAGGTTAGGTCATTCATGGTCACTGACCTCTGACTCGGGGGGCAGTATCCTGTCTAAGTAACTTTGCTATTGTAGATATTATGTCACCAAATTCAATACCAGTGAAGGTGCCAGGTTATACACTGAATATTATTTTATAAGTGAGGCAGTCCAGGGACATCAGAGGAAGGAGCTTCGACTGTGCTTTTCGACCCTCTCACTATGGAATTTTATTATTGTAAGTAGCTGTTGTGAAACATTCTAAAACCCAACATGTATTGCATTATATTTAGTCTGTAATATAGAACATTTTTATGACCCCAGATATTTCTTAGCATTAAAAAAAATGAATCTTTAATATATCCAGTAGAATATGCCTGGGTTTGTACTTATTGCAGAGACTCATTTAAAAAGTCCACAGGTTACATATTGAACACTTTGTCTTAGTGCATCTGAGCCTCTAGTCTAAGTCACAACTCTTCACTATTTTATTCCATGAACTAACTTTGGGATCTCCTGTATTCTTGTTGACTTGAAAACTTAAGAAACAGCTTAATTTCTAACATAAACACAAACAGGAGCCAAAGACATCACACAAGTGTTAAGGCACTTGCCTTGCTCTTGTCAAAGACCAGTTTGATCCCCAGTATCATACAAGGCTCCCTGAGCACTGCCAAGAGTGATCACTGAGCACAGAGCCAGGAGTAAGCTGTGACCAACACCACTCCCCAAAAAACAACGAGACAGAAAATCCCCAGACAATGTGCTTGTGAAATGTCAGTAACTAGATGTGAGAGTACTTTATTGCGAGCTCAATTCTGCACGCACATACCCTACTATACTGCCTGTTTATAGCACAGAGATGTGAAAGAAACTATTCGAGACCTCCAAGGTCATATGCTTTCAAAACATTTATGATGTATTAAGAAAAATTAAATAATTAAACTAGTTTGCATCCTCAAACTTTTTTTGCAGGAGAGACGCCTGGGCTACCCTGGCTCAGGGCGCACGCTCACTCCTGCTGTGCTCGGGGGCACGCGTGGTCCAGGGAGCGAACCCAGAGCTCCCACATGCAAACAGATGCTCCAGCCCTCGGGGCCATCTCCCCAGCCCCAAGCTTGCAGCTGTGTGTTAATTAGATGTTATAAACTCTAAAATAGGCTGTTTTAGGTCACTAGATAAGGAGTCAGTTAGGAAACTTAACTCTAAAATTAATCTCTGAGAACAATCTAACTTTTTTATCTCTCAGCTGGCTTAGTTTAATAATAATAAAAAAAGTGGTGCTGGAACAATGGTACAGTGTGTAGGGTGTTTGCTTTGCACTTGGCTGACCTGGGTTCGATCCACAGCAGCCCATGGGGGTGCTCTGAGCACTGTCAGGGGTGATTCCTGAGTGTAGAGCCAGGGGAACACCTGGGTACCAACTGGTGTGGGGTGTGGCCCCCAGATGAAAAAACAAAACTAAAAGCTCCATGGATTTGCACTTTGCACCTTTAAAAAAACACAACCTATTAATATATGTATATGTATATATACATATCTGTATGTATATATACACATAATATGCATAGTAAAGATAAGCATAGAGATAAGAGCTGAACAATTTCATCCCCATGAAGTGTAAATGTGTGAAATGCCAAAGCAAGACGGTTAGGCTGGGGCGGGGCTGGAGCTCCGTGGTGGAGTACTTCCTTACAGTGTAAGGAGCTTGACCCTCAGACAAAAAAAAAAAAAAAACAACTTACTGTTTAGTTTTAGGATATTTCTCAAATATTGTTTTTGAGAAAATCAATCAGCTAAAGGTGTTGACTTAAAAATCAGAATCCCCAAAGAGCACAAACTTCAACAAAAAGCAACATTTGACCTTTCGACAGACGAATGTCAATTCAGGGCAGTCGAAACCCCAACCGAACGTTCTTTCTTTCTCGGAAATGCAGACAGCACCCACCTTTGCCCGCGGGCTGGGGCACGGCGAAGCCGGGCAGCAGGAAGGGCGCCCCCGTGGTCACTCCCGCCGGCTTGAGCTCGCTGACGCCATACGTGGTCAGCGACGTGATCAGATTCACCAGGTCCTTCAGGGCGTCTTTGGATTCCGCCTCTTTCGCTTGTTCCAATCTAAGAAAAGTAGCGTTTAGCAAATACATTTTTCTTGGGTTATATTCTCAAATCTGACACGAAAGGAAATCTTTTTTTTTTTTTAAATTTTTTATTAGAGAATCACTGTGATGTACAGTGACAAACTTATGAACTTTTGTGTTTGCATTTCACTCACACAGTGACCGTTTACCCTCCCTCCACCAGTGCCCATCCTCCTCCACCAATGATCCCAGTATCCCTCTCACCACCCCCACCCCATCCCCCACCACCCCGCCCTGCCTCTGCAGCAGAACATTCATGAAAGGAAATCTTATCCTCAGAGGCAAAAAGCAAACAGATATAATATTCCAGGAAGTTTCCTGCAGGGGCTAGAGAGAGAGGCCAGCAGAAAGCCTCCGGCACTAGCCGGCTCACCGTTCACACCTCACAGCTAACTCCACCCCCCTGCAGACTCTAGTTGCTGATTTAATTCTAAGTTCACCCAGAAGAAAAGTAATTAGGGACTTGGGTGAAGGAGGCGCAGGAAGTGAATGTGTTTCTGACTCTATTTTGTGACACGAGACACCTAGCATAGGGTCTCACCCTCTGAGGGTCTGTTAGACCCCTACGTTACCAGAAACTCAGCTCCCCCAAAATCTACTCCTGACCCTTCCCCACCCCACCAAGTCTGGGTCACACCTGGCGATGCTCAGCTGTAACTTCTGGGTTACCCTTGACAGGGCTCAAGGCTCACTCCTGACTGCGCTCAGGAGTCACTCCTGGTGGTGCTCCGGGGACCGTACGGGATGCTGGGGATTGAAGCCAGGCCTGCCGTGTTCAAGCCAAGAGCCTGCCCCTCTAGACTGTCTCTTTGGCCTCTACATCTACTTACTCTGTTGACATCTAAAAAAAGACCAAGTCAATATAATAAAGTCACCATGAAATAAAACTGCTGATTTCTTTCTTTCCATAACCTCAAATCCCACTGTTTCCCTTGATGAAATGACTGGGTAAACATTTACAAGATATTCTTACGTTGTGTGGGTGGCCGGGTTTCTGTTTGTTTTTACCTGAGTAAGAGATCACAGAGGAAATTGTACCCTTGCCATATCCTAAAATCATCCAATAGCGTCTGAGAAACATCACTGGAATCTTTGAGGAAGCAGGAAAGCCCAGCAAACATTTCAACAATTTCGAGGGGAGACAGGTCATCCGACTGCTGCATATTTTGAACACACGTAGATAAACATTCTTTTTCTGCAAGAATAAAAAAATTCAACATATCATTTATGTCAAGAGCTATAAAAAAGTTCTTTTCAACCATTGGCAATTGCAAGCAATGTGTTGTGAAACATTAAGTGAAGTAAAGAGGCAAAGGATACGCGTACTAAACGTGAACGCCAGTTTCAATTCAATCCAAGGCCTGACTCTAGGAAGTGAATCAAGAGGAATGCAGTGGGCGCACTGGATAGTTGCTGCATGTTCTAATTCTTACATCACATTTAGATATTCTATCCTTAGGCAAAATGATTGCCCACCAACAAATGTTATTTTAGGCACAAAAATGCTGAAGCAAAAAATGGAAAGCTTCTAAGTTCCAGAAAAATCCAAGAACGAGTCAAAAGTTCAAATGTGATACAGAAGGACATGAAGAAGTGAAAATTTTTAAAGTCATGTCTGGCTAATTTTTTTTTACTAGTTTACAACACAGATATGCCCTATCACTAACTCAACCCAATGTCAGATGACAAAGCTAAGATTCCAAGAGGATGCAAAAAACATTCGGTGACTAATGTCAGAAAAAATAGTTGCCCTAGAAGTTATTTTGATAATTCTCCAGAATTTATGTACTTTATGTACTTTCACACATAATATACTTATAAATATATAAATAAGTTATATAAATGAGAAACTTTTTATATTTTTACATTTATATATATGTAAATTATTTGATATGCTATAGTTGTTTCACCAACATTACTGATACAGATTGTGAACCTTTCAATATCTGCGAAAATTGCTAGGAAGACATTCGTTTTTAAGGATGGTTGTTTGGCCAAGGTGAGAGTGTAGCATATAGGACACTGGCCGTGTATGTGGCATCCCTGTGTTGGATCTCCGGTGACTCCTATGATGATCTCCTGAGCCTGTCAGGAGTGATCTCTGAGCACAGAACCAGGAGTAAGCCCTGAGCACTGCCAGGTACATAAAAAAAAAAAGTCTGTGTGTGTGAGGGGGGGCAGGGGCTTGGTGACTAGCTGTATATGAATTAAGCAGAATGAATAACTACTCCTTAGTGCTTGCGAAAAATCCACTTAAGAGACTATGGCACAAAACACAGGTTCTGACTGGACATTTATGTCAATGAGATCATTTTAACTTGTAGTTATACATTTATCCTTAGGAACAGATGAAAATATGTTCCTAACATATGAAAATATGTCACTCAAAATGCTTCACAAATAAAATTTAAACAACTTTCTCCTGGCAAATACAATTTCTAGTGTAAAATAAAACTGAACCTTTAGAAGAACTGTGAGGTAAAAAAATATGACCATGAATTTATATGAGGTATATGAGGGGAAAAAAAGCGGGTGGCAATCCAGAGCGCCTCCAATGAATGAAGACATATTCATCATGGATATACTTCAGCAAATGTATAAAGACATATTCACCAAGGATATACTTCACCAATGGATGAAGACATATTCACCAAGGATATACTTCACCAATGAATAAAGACATATTCACCAAGGATATACTTCACCAATGAATAAAGACATATTCACCAAGGATATACTTCACCAATGAATAAAGACATATTCACCATGGATGTACTTCACCACGTTGACACTGAGGCCGTGTCGGGAGATGGTCATGAGGACCTCCCCCGCGCTCTTCCTCCACGGCAGATTGTAGGGAGGGCACCAAGAGGTTATTGCACTGAATAAAAGCTGGAGATCATCCTTCTGAGCCAGTTCCTCTGCCGGAGAAACGAAGCTGCAGAGCTTCACTAAGATCTAAAATGTGAAACAAAACAAAGGCACAGGAACAAATGAACAAGGGAAGCCAGGAGCTCCCAAATCCAGAGGGTCTAATTACTGAAATCCCTGAACGTTCGGCAGCAGGAATGAGTGATATCATTAAAGCCCCACTAAAAATGGCACCTGTAATTGAGAGGTGTGTTACAGTGAGAGCTAACCAGCCCTACTTTTATCGGCTTACTTTTCAAAGAGTGCTCTGTGTTTACCAGCTCTCTTCAGCATGGTATTTTCCACATACCTTACCTTGAAAGGGAATAAAAGTCAACAGTATTTTTCAAGAATGACATTTTAGTTTTCTAAATTTAGTTAATTCTTAGCTTTCCACATGTAACTGTGTGACAGAGAGAGAGAGAGAGAGAGAGAGAGAGAGAGAGAGAGAGAGAGAGAGAGAGAGAGAGAGAGAGAGAGAGAGAGAGAGAGATTTACGGATTTAGGGAGAGGGAAATTGAAAAAAAACGAATCACTAAAAAGAAAACTAATTTTAAATCATTCCAATTTCTATACAAGTGAAAGGGAATATGAGAAAAATAAAATTATTTCCATTCAGAAGGATTACAGCTACTAGTCAACACTCGTCAGAATCCTTAAAAGGTCTGGTTTTCAAAGAAGATTGAGAACTTCTCCAATTCTGGAATACAGAACTGAGTCATTAACTATAATTTACCAACCACACACTCCACAAGTGGTCATGGGCCTCAGAGCTGCTACTTGGGAATTCAGTGGTTTGTACCCTCAGGAAATTTTTTTTTCTTCTTCTTCTTCTAACCCTCATCCCTGTGTCAGGAAGAGTTCATTTCTCTTCTGGGTGCTAAAGACTCTTGTTCAAGTATTTTTAAACTAGGCAATAGAAATAAAATAACTATATTTTAAGAAATAGCTTCTCTTAAATTTTGTTTGATGCCACTGATTTTTGACATCTGTGGGACAGTTGCTCACTTGGGGGAGAGCACTGAGAGCAATCACACTCTGCCAGGGAAAGCGAGATCTTGCTTTCCCCAACTCCTTCAACGCAAAGACATGCTGCAACTATTCACGGTTCCAGCGTCCAGCCCGGCCGACTAGCAGCTGGCTGCATCAGGACAGATGGCTGTGGGAGAGAGGGCTCGGGACTCGTGAGAGTTGCCCAGTGAAGCCACTGTTCCAGCCGCGAAGGTCCCGGGACATCATCTGTCACATCCTATCAACAGGGATTTCAGCAATCAGAAGCACTATCTGTTCTGAAAACATGGAATGTGTTTGTCTCCAGTGGTTTTTCCACCACACAATAACAAGGGCTCTGTCCAGTGTGAGAGGAACCAAAACAGGGAAGTGAAGGCCACAGGCCTGGGAAGATCGTGGAGGGCCCCGTGCCCAGCTACGGTTCCCTAATGTCAGAGAGAAGTTCCCTTTAAATCTCTCCCTTCCTTTGGGCCTGAACACCCAACGACTGCAGTTGGTTCCCATATGTACAACGATGGCTTCTGTGGATTTAGGTTTTGTTTTTCCATGGATTTAAGATTTTCCAACAAAATCTGGCTTCCATGGATTTAAGGTTTTAAGTTTTGTTTCTGTTCTCTAATTTTTTTTAAGATCTGAAGTTTCACAAGAAATCTATACTATACTTATTTAGTATTAAACATATACAATCTGGCATCTGTTTATTGCCAAAGTTTTATAAGACTCTATGCTCTATTTATTTAGTATTAGATATACAAATTCCAGCTTCCATTTACTGCCTGAGGTGTGAATTAAGTTCTTCCAAAGTTTTATTAAAATAGGGCTACTGGCTGGATCAGCAAACATTAACCTACTCCATTCACTATATTGTCTTAAAGCAGTTTTAATTCCTATGTGATTTCTTCCTTTATTCTTCCTTTATTTATTCTCGTTGCTTCTGTCTTCCAATCTATTGCCAGAGGCATAATAAAACAAACAGTCTCTATGTGTGCTATTTATTCACATCATTTTGGGGAAAAACAAATACATCCAAATACCATGGGATGTCTTGAAAGTTTTATGAAATAACGGGTATTAAACATTAGCATTAAAGTATCTAATAAATCAAGTACTCGATAAATACTTGCTGGTTTTTTTTCCTCAGTGCTGGGTATCAGAACCAGATCTCACGCACACAAGGCAGGCCTGCACAGTCCCAGCCTGGAATTCATTGTTTCCTGATGTTCCTTCCCTCCTTCATCATCTAAAACTGCCTCATCTTCATCGTTCCTTATCCTCTCATCACTAGCATCCCACAAGGTCAAGTCACTCCTGCAGGAAAGGGCCCAGTGATGTGAAGCCAACTCCCCACTGGCGACCGCATGCCACAGACCCACATCCTGTCCGATCTCCGCTCCCGACAGCAGTGGTGGTCCTGACGAGAGCAGCGGTCCACAGCACTCCTCTTGCGGTACTTGGGACCACACCTGGCGGTGCTCAGGGCTTACTCCTGGCTCTGTGCTCAGGAACCACTGCTGGCAGGACTCAGGGGACCATCTGGGCTTCGGGGGAATCAAACCAGGTTTGGTCGCTTACAAGGCAAACACTTTAATCCCTGTACTGCCTCCCCAGCCCCCGGAGTACTTTTATTTCCTGTCTGATATATCCTGTGAAGAACCATACCTTTGTGTGGTTAATAATAATAATAATAATAATAATTCCACTGAGTCCGCACAAAAGCCCCATCGGCAGACATCATTATTCTCAGAGGAGAGAAACTGGCCCCTCTGATTACATTATTTCAGCCAACTGGTTTCGTATCAGTATGGGCTAATATTTTTATTGGGGCAAAAAGAATACAAAATTTTCACCTCAATCATTTTTAAGTCTACTTTCATACAACATATCCTGAGATCTTTTCTCCTTACAAAACTCCAACCTTATCGACCCCCATAGGACTCTCCTTCCCACTCCCCCACCCCAGTACCTGGCAACTGTCACTTTACACAGTCAGAGTTTGGCCATTTTAGATACAGACAAGGGAAAATCATGCAATTTTTTTGTCTTTTTTGTGTCAAATGTGTGTGTGCTATTTTTAACGACTACATTAATTCCACGGAAAGGCTCTATTTTAAATATCTATAGGTTTCAAAACTTTGGAGAGTATTTTTCCAATAAAAGATATCATAACTGATGAGAATATTCCTGGGCATGCTAACAAAGGTCTATTTTGACACCTCTGTTAATCCCCAGTGACACCTCAGCACAGGGGTCTCCGTGGAGAGGTGGCCCCTGCACAGGCAGCGAGCAGAAGACGTGGCAGCACCCGTGAGGATGGACTGTCTTCTCTAAGACTAATGTTTACAGGCAGGAGGCTCTCCTGAATACTACTACTATGACCAATAATAAAAGCACTGTAGCACCGTCGCCCCGTTGTTCATCGATTTGCTCGAGTGGGCACCAGTAACGTCTCCATTGTGAGACTTGTTGTTACTGTTTTTGGCATATCGAATACGCCACGGGGAGCTTGCCAGGCTTTGCTGTGCAGGCGGGATATTCTTGGTAGCTTGCTGGGCTCTCCGAGAGGGACGGAGGAATCGAACCCGAGTTGGCTGCGTGCAAGGCAAGTGCCCTACCTACTATGCTATCACTCCAGTCCCAATATCATCATCATCATCATCATATCGATGATGATGATAATGATAAAACAGAATTTCTTGAAATTTTAAGAAATACCTGCTCCCAACTCGATCTGATTCTCAAAAAGTTTGCGTAGTATATTTCAGAGATACAATTTCTATACATAGGCAAACCTTAATAGTTGGATATGTACTGAAATACGGACTCGTCTCAAATATTCCTCAAAACCAAAAGTAGCTCTTTGCAAAGCCAATGTTAGGCGGCAACGCCAACTTACAGGAAAGCAGATGGACTACATGGAAGATGAGCTAGACCCCTTCTCTTGGACCCGGGGGGCGCGCAGCGGCGTCCATACCTGTACGAACACCTTCTGGAGCAGCCCCCGACGTTCTGCTAGAGGTAGCTCATTCTGGGCACCTCCAGCCGCCTCAGGCACATGTGGAAGGTCAAAAAACAGATATAAACATTTAACCAGGGTGGAAGGCACGGACATCGTCGTCATGCAGTCCACGGTTTTCTGGAAAACAAGAGCCGACAGGTGAACAGGCAGATGAGCAGAGACATGACTAGTGACTACAGCTAAGGTCACCCACCTATTCTGACACTTCCTGCGGCTGCTCAGAGGCAGAGCTGCAGGATGGGGGTCCACATGGTGCCGGGGGTCTACCCTGAGCCACCGGCCTGCAGAGCACGAGCTCCAGCCCGCTAAGCAATCTCCCTGGCCCACAAGTTTAGAGCCAGAAGTCAAATCATTAGCTCACAAACTTGAAGCAAAAATAATGATCCACCTCAGGCGTTTAGTAAATGCCTGAAATAATGTAAAGATTCCCCGCTGACGGTCTTTTCCAATTTGGTCACCCGTGATCAATCACATATTGAGATGTATTCGGTATTAAGCAAGCATGTGTCAAAGAACACGAATTTCAAGCTTTAGGGAAAAGCAACTGTGAACTTGCTGAACCTTGTACCTTTCACTAAAAATTGGACATTGCAAACTTCTATTTGTTTTTTACAAGCTTATGAACTTTCGTGTTTGCATTTCAGTCATACAGTGATCATTTACCCATCCCTCCACCAGTGCCCATTCTCCTCCACTGATGTTCCCAGTATCCCTCTCACTACCCCCACCCCATCCCCCAACCACCCCACGCTGCCTCTGCAGCCGTGTTCTCTCTCCTTTTGGGTGTTGTAGTTTGCAATAGAGGTACTGAGTGGCCACCATGCTCGGTCTCTGGTGGCACGCATCTTTCAACCCGAACGGGTCCTCCCAACACCCTACACTTGGAATTCCCTTTTCTATCTCAGCTGCCTTTTCCCCCAGCATGTGAGGCCAGCTTCCAAGCTGTGGGGAAGACCTCCTGGTCCTTATCTCTACTAGCCTTGGGTGTCAGTCTCCCATTCTGTTACTTTATATTTTACAGATGAGTGCGATCTTTCTATGTCTGTCTCTCTCTCTCTTTCTGACTCGTTTTACTTAACATGATACTTTCCATGTTGATCCACTTGTAGAAATGAAAGTTTACATGGCAAACTTCTAATGTTAACATGACCGTTAGAGAAGACAATAACCACGAAAACATTGTCAGCAATAAATTATACATTAGTAGTTTTTACATGTTATTCTTATTATGATTTAAAAGATAATTGAGGGGGCCAGAGCGATAGCACAGCGGGTAGGGCGTTCGCCTTGCATGCGGCTGACCCGGGTTCGATCCCCAGCATCCCATATGGTCCCCCAAGGATCTCCAGGAGTAATTCCTGAGTGCAAAGCCAGGAGTAACCCCTGAGCATCGCTGGGTGTGACCCAAAAAGAAAAAAAAAATAATTGAAAGATAAAGCCATCAATGATGGGGAAAAAAATCTATATTTTTTCCTGAATATCTCGAAAGAAAGAAATTTATATATATATATGTGTGTGTGCGTATATATATACACACACACACACACATAATTGCTTTTTTGGGTTACACCCAGTGATGTTCAGGGGTTATTCTTAGCTCTACACTCAGGAATTACTCCTGGCGGTGGTGCTTGGGGGGGCCATATGGGTTGCCCAGGATTGAACCCTGGTCAGCTGCATGCAAGGCAAATGCCCTACCTGCTGTACTATTGCTATAGCCCCCAAATTTTAAATTTTTATTAGTGAACACTATAAGAACTATGATGCAATAATTAACAAAACTCTTCTGTGGTGCATTTTGGAGTAAAATCTCTTACCACACTGAGTGCTAGCCGGCTGGCATGGTGTGCTAATTTATCAGCTCTTTCGTTATATATTTGATGAATGCCTAAAGTCTGCCTGGCAGCGGACTGGAGCTGAGCATGCGTCAGAGAGGATGGCAGCCCCCAGAAGAAGCTAATTCATCCACAGCTATGACTCAATTTCTTAAGTACAACAATGGTAGCCTGTGCGACAGAGTTAATATGAAAGGAATGATCAAACAGCGGCAAGAGCGGAATGGAAAAGTGCAGGGAATTAAAGCAGAAAGTCGCACGAAAGGTTAGATGACAAGGCAGGCTCTGTTGGAGGAAGCAGGGTTCAGAACTGCTGACACACGAAAAGCCCCAGAAATGTCCTATTCTCCAGCCGGGTGTATCCCGTACACAGCAGATACGCAGTTACGCAGCTCACTAAAAACTGGGGAAGGAATGTTGAGCTTTAAAATAGAGTGTTTCTGGGGGCCGGAGCGATAGCACAGCGGGGAGGGCGTTTGCCTTGCACGTGGCCAACCCGGGTTCGATTCCCAGCATCCCATATGGTCCCCTGAGCACCGCCAGGGGTAATTCCTGAGTGCATGAGCCAGGAGTGACCCCTGTACATTGCCGGGTGAGACCCGAAAAGCAAAAAAAATTAAAAATAAAAATAAATAAAACAGAACGCTAAATCTCCCTTTAATCCATCCCCGTTTCCAGTTAGAAATGTCTCCTTTCCCACCAGTTTTCTCTTCCCATTGACCAAAAATGATGAGTTCTCCTTTTCATCTAAGTCCTAATAGATTAAAAGTACAACTTGGTATCCAAGCAAGTTATAGGCAATCTCTAATTTTTAAAAATTGGTTTAAGCATGTTCTGATTTTTAATTTATTTCTGGGCCACACCTGATGGTACTCAGGGCTTATTTCTGGCTCTGTACTCAAGGATCACTCTGGATGGGTTGGATCCCCATCATCCCATATGGACATCTAAAGCACCGCCTAATTCTCCATTAAAATTTAGAAGAAAATTAAAAGCATTTCCCACATATTTATTCCTTAGTAGTAGAGCCGCTCTGGGTGTACCTTAGATGGGCGCTTCTTAAGCTTCTACTTGCAACCCCTTGTCCTCCACACTCCCAAAGTCACTTTTGCAAATAGAGTAATATAAAAACAGATGTGTAACTCTAACATTTACTGCTAATAAATCATAAAGAAATGTATTTCAGACAGGAAGCCCGCACTCCGCCATGCAACTCCACAGCAGGTGGTGAACACAGCTCAGGCCCTTGATGTTTCTCCCCCTTGTCTCAAGCGCCTGGTGTTCATCTGTCTGTCGAAGTGCTGTACAAGGGCAGGATGTCCTGGTGCAGGCTTTGGATGTGGCAGCATTGTAATGCCAATTTCTGCACTGCAAGGTCCCCTGACCACCGAACCTAAAGCAGCCACGAAACATTGCAAGGCATGGCCCCAACAACGAACTAAAAGAGCAAAACAAAACAAAAACGCCAAAGGAAAAAAACAAATGGATCAATTTCTCAAATATGATGGACTTGGAAGTTTATATATAATTTTGCCACAGATAATCGCATCTCTGATGAAAGAATATAAATTTCCATTTGTGTGTATTTATACCATGTATAAGTGATATGTTGGAGATATCTTTCCACATTTTCACTTTCACTCAGTATTGCTTTCCATTTTCATGTTTTTCCAGTTAATACAATAAATCCACTTGAATATTATGCCACATACATATCATATACTTATTCATTCTTCTTATGATGAGTAGTTAGATTATTTCTTTTACTTTTGGGGGTTATTATAAAGAGTGCTTGTAAATAGGCATCATTGTGTAAACATAAGCATACTGGATATTTTCAGTTTTACATTAGGATGCTTAATTGCATTTAGTAGTTATGAGACTTTATTTTGCTAAAATATAAGTCACAGTGTATTTCTCTTAATTCTTGTTAGCATGTGGTATTTTCAGAACTGTTTTCTCTAGAAGCTACATTGGCTATGTAGTGACTCGGTATTATGTTGTTTTTGTTTACCTGTCTCTAATTACTCATGAGGTAAAGTTTCTTTTTAAAAATAGTGACCATTATCAGATCTTCTTGTATTATTTGTCTGTCTTCACTTTTACATGTCAAGGTTCATGTGGATTTCTTCAACTATATGTATTTTATTGTCATTTAATTTACATGTAAATAAACACACATCAAGATTACAAAAAATGGATCATGTTCCCTGTTGATTATGATGTGACAAGGATGGAAAACACTGTTCTAAGTTGGGCACGTCCACGTAAAATGCACAAGTACCAGTCTCCTCACTGACGTGCTGGAAGCAGCATAAAATAACGTGTGTGTCCAAAGAACATAATGGTTATCATAAACTCCTATTTGAATACGATGATCAGTTCAATTTAACAATCTCTCGGGAAGACACACTCACGAGACGGAGTTATCCAACACGGAAACAAAGAACGTACCTGGCCAGAGGATGCTAACAGGTTAATTGTTGTCAGAAGCATCCAACCTCTGCTGGCTTCTTCGCTCTGATTGATTTCCAGGAACTGAACTATGGCCCGACTTGCAGCTTCTGGAAAGGGAAAGACAAGCAGGAGGTGGTGAGGAAAGAGTTGCTTCCTGAAAGCCTGCAAAGAAACGAACACTGACTGCGTGAGCTCTTCTCTGCGCTTGGTCTACGCCCGAGGAAAGCATCTGAAATAGGAGCAATGTTGTAATTCATGGTAGATACAGGCCATTCCAGGCTCTCTGGATACTACTACGGAAATATTCAGACCAACCCATTTATCTGTCAAAAGCAACATCACACACTAGTCAGGAGTCCAGGGGAAGCTACATTTGAGCACCTCCCACCTGTGGTGGCCTGTGTCTGTTGAGGTGGCGAGGGAGAAAGCGAACAGAGAGCAGGAGCTTGATGGGAAAATCAAAGTATGGCTGGAAGAAGGAGCCTACTGTGTGCAGAGGAAGACGAAGAGCCCCAACAACACTGTCACCACCGTAGCACCGCAGAAGAGCTTTTATTTATTTATTTATTTATTTAGTTAGTTAGTTAGTTAGTTATTGCTTTTTGGGTCACATCCGGCGATGCACAGGGGTTACTCCTGGCTTTGCACTCAGGAATTACTCCTGGCAGTGCTCAGGGGACCATATGAAATGCTGGGATTCGAACCTGGGTTGGCCGCGTGCAAGGCAAACGCCCTACCCGCTGTGCTATCGCTCCCGCCCCCCAGAAGAGCTTTAAGTGAGAATCAGAAGACCAATATACAGCAAATATGACCCACGGCAGTACAGAAAACTGACACCTGTTCATGGAGGAAATAAATTATCTCTGGACAAGACGGAATAAATGAAGTGTATTTGATAAAAAGGGTGATGAAAAACATCACTGTATCACTGTCATCCCGCTGTTCATCAATTCTGCTTGAGCGGGAGCCAGTAACGTCTCCATTCGTCCCTGTCTGTTCTCTCTTCTTTTGGGTGTTGTGGTTTGCAATAGAGGTATTGAGTGGGCATCGTGTTTGAGTGCTAGTGTAGCCCGATGGCGTACTGGGGGCTCTTTCAGGATCAGGGGAGTGAGGACCGTTGTTGTTACTGTTTTTGGCATGTCGAGTACGCCGCGGGTAGCTTGCCAGGCTCTGTCGTAATGATGTCCAGGGCAAGAAGGAAGAGCCATTGGTAGGGGGAGAGGTCGGGAGGCTGGGTCGGGGCTAGAAGCGCGGGGTGGCCCCGGCAGCTACTGCAGGTGGCCGAGAGAAACAGCGAGACCCACGCACGGAACTGAAGCACGGGGGATGCCGGGAGAGAATCCAGCTGACCACGCCTTATCGGACACTGCTGGGCAGGTGCATCTTTTTTTTTTTTTTTTTTTTTTGAGGAGGAAAGTTAGGCCCAACCGCTGGCACGGAGGGGTGGTTCCTGGCAGGGATTCTGGAACCCCAGGGGGCTGAGGACCCAAAGCAGCTTGGCCAGGCGAGGTCAGCACGCTGCCCGCCGGACTAGCTCTCCAGCCCCTACTGCATCTTCCTCTATTTCTACCTCAGGGTGGTGTATAATTAGCACTGTAGTAGCACTGTCGCCCCGTTGTTCATCGATTTGCTCAAGCGGGCACCAGTAACGTCTCCATTGTGAGACTTGTTGTCACTGTTTTTAGCATACTGAATAGGCCACAGGGAGCTTGCCAGGCTCTGCTGTGCAGGCTGGATACTCTCAGTAGCTTGCCGGGCTCTCTGAGAGGGATGGAGGAATCGAACCCAGGTCAGCCACATGCAAGGCAAATGCCCCACTGCTGTGCTATCGCTCCGGTCCTAATATATAATAAATATATGATATATAATCTGTCACTGTCACTGTCATCCCGTTGCTCATCGATTTGTTTGAGCAGGCACCAGTAACGTCTCTCATTGTGAGACTTACTGTTACTGTCTTTGGCATATATAAAATATATATAACATATAATATAATAAATAAATCCATGTCTTAACTATAAGCCTCAACTAGCAAGAACTATTCTAAGTACTTGGAGATTAAACTCATTTGACCATTATGAGAACCGTCAAGCTGTTTTCAAATGTCACCAACACCCTGTATTAAAATAAAAACGGAAAGAAGAACAAGCAGTTCGCCTAACCACAGATCAGAAATCATGTGACTCCAATATCATCACGCTACTAAACAGACACTTGCAAACCACCTCAATTGTTTCACAGTCAAATCAATGTAACGAAAGTCTATTTCACGTCAATAACATCCATGTTTCTCATAGGGAAATGTTGAAAACCAAAAGTAATTTTATTTTATTTTTTATTTATTTTTTTTTTGCTTTTTGGGTCATACCCAGCGATACTCAGGGGTTACTCCTGGCTTTGCACTCAGGAATTACTCCTGGCGGTGCTTGGGGGACCATATGGGATGCCGGGGATCGAACCCAGGTCGGCCGCGTGCAAGGCAAACACCCTACCTGCTGTGCTATCGCTCCGCCCCCCCCCCAAAAGTAATTTTAAAAGAAGAGTTGGGGAACGTGGCTCAGCTACGGAGTACACGTCTGCGTGCCTGGCGTGTGTGAGGTCGGGGAGGGGCAGAGAGGGCGAGACAGGCAAGAGGGCAGTGGGGGGTGGACAGAGATAAATTTCAGTTATGTTGCTGCTCAAAACACATCAACGGGATCCCACATTCTTTAATTTAAGTCTTTAGGTTTTTCTCGTGGGAGGGGGCTGTGGAGGCGGGTTGGGCCACACCCAGCTGTGCTCAGGGAGTACTCCTGGCTAAGTGCTCAGGGATCGTTCCTGGCAGTGCCTGGGTGACCATGTGCAGTACCAGGGATCAAATGTGGGTTGAATCCCCGGCACCGCGCACGGATGGTCCTCCAAGCCCTGCCAGGAGTGATCCCTGAGTGCAGAGCAGGAGTCAGCCCTGAGCACCGCCAGCGCAGGGCACGGCCCCCAAACAAAAAAGTTAGGAAATACTCGGAGCCAGGGAGAGCACTCCACAGCTGGAGCGTGGGGAGCCTCGACTCTGGGACGGCCGCTATCATGACCTCGGAGCACAGGGCCGGGAAAACACCCCTGCAGCTCCTTGAGGGACCCCCGAAGAACAACCAAAATGAAACGCTTAGTTAGATCTTAAAGATAACTATTACACAAAAATACAATCTTCAACTAAACCTCAATAAATCAGTCTGTGACACTCTCAGCAATTCTTCTTCGGGCTGGGAAGTGACTGGAAGAGGAATACGGGCTGTCTGCGGGAGGCTGTGCCTTCGTCCCCAGCACCTCACGGGGGGCCAGGCGAGCAGGGTGACTACTATTAGATGTCACCGCCTCTCCCCATACACACACACACACATACACACACAGACACAGACACACACACAGACACAGACACACACAGAGACACACACAAATAAATAGTGCATTTGGCTCTCTCCCTCTCTCTCTCTCTCTTTATAAATTTAAATGACTACTTAGGATAAGGGGGGCTGGAGCGATAGCACAGCGGTTGGGCATTAGCCTTTCACGGTGGTGACCTGTGTTCGATTCCTCCGCCCCTCTCGGAGAGCCCGGCAAGCTACTGAGAGTATCAAGCCCGCACGGCAGAGCCCGGCAAGCTACCAGTGACGTATTGGATATGCCAAAAACAGTAACAAAAAGTCTCACAATGAGAGATGTTACTGGTGCCCACTCGAACAAATCGATGAGCAATGGGATAACAGTGACAGTGACTTAGGATGAGGTTCTTGTGCATTAAAGAAAAAATGCCACATTAATTTGAGAATCACCAATCAGCTGATTCAAGGTTTAGCTTTCATGCAGCCCTTCAATACAGACAGACTGAAAATACATCAAAGCAGATTTACTAGAGCCTTTTATTTTATGAAATGGAAACAGAAGGCACACAATGCTAAGAGAAGCGTAACACTGACAAAAGAAAGCGACACAAACTCTCTCCATAGAATCACTTTATATTCAGAACTACTTTACTGCGTAAGTTCTAGTCACACTCCCACTCAAAACACTGTCCACACTGCCCCGGTGTCCACTGAAAGGAGGCGAGTGAAATTAATTGCGCAGCACATAGAACAGTCAGAAGGAAAACCTTGTTAGGAAGCGCAAGGGGGCAGTGATCCCTGCACAGTGCTCAGCTCCTTCCCGGCACAGGGCAGAATGGCCCTGTAGGGGGAGGGACCGCCAGCAGGAGCAGCGAACCCAAGGTGGGACCCTCCCCGTGGGGCAGGACGCACGTGAATGCAGGGCGCCACGCCGCTGCCTTGGCCGTCCGCCAGCACCCCAGGGCTGGAACGACCCCACGGGGCCAGGCTCGGGAAGCCTGGAGGGCGGCCGGGCACGCTGGCTTTCGGTTCGAAACAGAAGGGCCGGGCCGGGCCGTCCCACAGGGTGCCACTGGTCAGGACACGCGGCTATCACGGTTACTGTAGCGGACAGCTGTGGCCGGCATCCCCGGCTTCCCCGGGACGGGGCAGCTGTCACTCGGGACAAACCTCATCAAAGGTGCTCGCAGGCACAGAGGCGTCGGTGACCAAGGGAAGGCGCTGCTGTGACCCGGGGGGTGGGGGGCGGGGAGTGAGCCCTGCTGGTGATGCCCACAGACCCTGTGACCTTAGAATGACGCGGACTGCGAGGCTGAACGTACGAAACATCTAGAGGGTTGGAGCGACAGGACGGCAGGTGGGGCGCTGGCTTTGCGTGGGTCAGGCCTGGGTCTGGTCCCCAATACCCCATATGCAGTCCCCTGAGCTCTGTGTGGCGAGCCCCCTGGGTGCAGAGCCAGGAGTAAGCCCTGAGCACCACCAGCGTTGCGCCCCCAAATCAACGCTTGCCCACCCTCTACTCCTCCCCAGAAGAAATAACTAGAAAAGCAAAAAAAAAAAAAAAAAAAAAAACTTCACCCACACTCTAAACACAATACAAATACAAAATGACGTATTTTCTCTACTAGCTGAGACACTACATACTGCTCACAAGCCACGGGAGGGCAAGGACCAGAGGAGAATCGAGGGACCAGAGAAGGGGGACTGCAGACGCCGCCTTGGACTGCAAGTCGGCCGTGAACCAAGGGGCTGGTGACCCTCAAATTAACTAGAAGACCAAAAGACTCTTTAAAACATCACCATGAAAGGATTTTGCACTGACCAAAGGACACTTCTAAGAGGAAATCACTAGAATGAAGTAAGGGAATGGGGACTTTCCACGGAGGAGATGCAAGTTGACGGCTGCTGAAATGAGGCATTTCTCTCTTAAACGTCAACCAGGCTGGGTTTCGGCAATTCTCTTTTTTCCTCCATTTATCGAGGCATTGTGGGGTACGACGCAGACAAGAAGAGTTCCGGGCACCCCACGTCCTAACGCCACACTCAGCATGTCCACACCCCCACCCCCACCGTCTCAAGGTCCTTCCCAGCCCCTCTTCTTATTTTGTTTTGTTTTAGAGTCGCACCAGTAATGTCCAGGGGTCACTCTTGGTAATTACTCAGTAATTACTCCTACTGGTACTCAGGGGGACCCCATGGGGGACGTGGGATGGAGCCAGGGCCAGTCATGAGCACGGACTGTTGCTGAGAGCCCTCATCCTCCAGTTCCTGAGGGGAGGAGAGGAGAGGGGAGGGCAGGGGAGGGGAGGGAGGGGAGAGGGAGGGAAGGGAGGTAGATCCCATGTCAAAATCAGTAACACTTAAGTGAGCCACAAATCTGTGATGAGCAATCTTCTGGGTAAATTCAAGGGGCAATAAAAGGAAGTAAATGAACAAGAAATTTTCTGAATATGGAAGTACAGTATATAACGGTGGTTAAATGAACAGTGATTCAAAGAGGGCAACAGGTCCTGTTGCTGTGGCTTTTGGGGGCCACGCCTGGTCATGTCCAGGAGCTACTTCTGGCTCAGGCCTTGGGAGGGGACTGGGGTGGGGGGTCTGAGCAGGTGGCAGCGGGGCCACGGGCTCGGCCTCCCCCGCGGAAAGCACGTGCTCCAGCCCCCTGAGCGCGCGCTCACAAAAGATCTTCTGGAGACGGTTTAGGGAAGATTTCCTCGTGAAGGAAAAATTTTCACCCACTAAATTCAATTTTTAAATTAATGAAATCTGAGGAATTGGAACTGATAGTACAGCAAGTAGGGCGTTTGCCTTGCACCCGGCCGACCCAGGTTCAGCACCGCCAGCAGTGATCCTTGAGCACAGAACCGGGAGTAAACTCTGAGCATTGCCAGATGTAGTTTCTGTTAAAAAAAAACAAGCAAACAAAAAAACCCCCCACAAACTTGTGTAATTATTACTATAATTAACAATGAGACATCTACTTCTTTCAAGATACCTTTAATGATGTCAAAAAAATTGCCCTATGTAAGAATCATAAGGGTATAGAAGGAAAAACAAATCTCCAGTGTAAAACAAGGTCATTTTAGAACCATGCAGATCAGTATTTAAAAGAGATCATCACAGAGGAGTGAGCATAAATAAAGTTTGGCGGATTTTTTTCTTCTTGAGGGCTACCGCTCAGGGATCCCTGAACCCCGGCAGAGCCAAGGGTAAGTCCCGAGCACTCCTGGGTGTGGCCCAAAGACCAACAAACAGAACCAAAAATGAGGAAAGCCCAGAGATCTCTTTTCCTACTCCAGGTGGGGACATACCATCTGCAAGTGAGAGCGGCTGCCCATCACACGCCTCTCTCCTCTCTCCTACTTTCGAAAGGAAACTATTTACTTCTGGGGCTGGAGCGATAGCACAGCGGGTAGGGCGTTTGCCTTGCACGCGGCCGACCCAGGTTCGATTCCCAGCATCCCATAGGGTCCCCTGAGCACTGCCAGGGGTAATTCCTGAGTGCAGAGCCAGGAGTAACCCCTGAGCATCGCCGGGTATGACCCAAAAAGCAAAAAAAAAAAAAAAAGAAAACTATTTACTTCTCCAGAAATTCCTTCCTTCGGGATAGGGATAGCTTTGACCACCTGGAAGCTTCGATGGTCAGGATGGACTTCCTTGTCCTGCAGGTCACCCTCACTGGCCTCTGCCCGGATGGGGGGGGACCCCAGGGCTCCCAGCGAGTGTCCAGGTCAGACGCGCACTGCAAGGGTGCAAGCTGACGTTCGCCACTCCCACGCTGCCTGCTGGCCCGCCCAAGCCAACGCAAGCCAGCTAGTCAATGATTCCTAGTCGATTCAGAGAGGTAGGCGAGCAGGAACAAATCTAATTTTAGAGGCCTTCCATTAGGCGCAAAGCAACCCGATTAGCAGGCCCGCCCCGCCGTGGCCGCCGGGGAGTGCCAGCCTCCTCCGTGTCTGCAGCGTGTCCTCGCCCAAGGGGACGGCGGCAGGCCACGGGCTCTTTCAGGAGTTTTCTGCATCTGTTGTCATCTAGCTCACATTCTCATGACAACCTCAGGAGGCTCCAGAAATTCCCAGTTAAGCATGGACTGAATTCCAGATGCTGGGGGCACCAGGACAGAATGGATCCTTATCTCAGAGTTTAAAGACAGGCCCCACGAGGCATTCTCTAGCGGGGAGAGGCCCAGCACAACACCTGATCTAATTGCCGCTTTTAACCTCCCCGGCCGCTCTGGATTGCAATCTCAATTTTCCTGAGGAAAGGTGGGTTCGCCTGCAATAACCTTCTCTCTGGGTAATACCCTGGTGCAGCCCGCTCTAAACACCTTCCATCTTGTGCTGCTCCCTCTTCCGTAGCTCCTTTCTGCCTGCTAGACAGATGGTGCCTGATTACCGAATCAATAAAACTAAACTGATTTCAGAGGCAGAGGGGGAGAGAGGGAGAGCGCGTGCACGAGTGCCTAAGTGCTCACGAATTGGTCAGGCCGAGGCAGCTGCTCTTGAACTCTCGGACTCCAGAACTGAACGTGGTTAAAAAAAAAAAAATCCAATGCTTTAGTTATTAGTCTATGGTGTTTTGTACTGGCAGTTCCAATAGACTAAAACACCCACTGAAACTGCTGTAAAGGTAGTTCGGGGGCGGGGAGGAGCTACATGACTCCATGCAGTTCATGCAGCGTCCAGAGCAAAACCCAGGGCCTCACTGCATGGACCTACTACTACAGCCAAAACCCGGCCCTGGGAAAGAAGGTTGTTGTTTTTCATCTACAACCTTGTAAAAGAATATTGGTTTTTTTTTTCTTTCTAAAGCATAAAACCTGTAAGGCGAAAGAGAATAGAAATGATAAGGGCGACCTAATTTTGGGTACTGCAATCACAGAGAGGCTCTCGGTAAATTATTATTTGGCAAATCCTCGACCGTCAACTTAAAGCCGGCACCGTGGGCAAGACACCCAAGGAGAAAAGGACATAAAGGTCCGGGACGGGGACAGTGGAAATCAGGGAGGCCTGCACACAGGAGGCGTCGGAGGGTGTCCAGGTGCCGGGGACTCTGGGGGCTCTAGAACGGGGATGTGGTGGGCAGAGAGAGGAAGCGAGAGTTCAGCTGCAGGGGCTCCCGGCCATACAACAGGCACGGGCACGCGAGGGGCTCGTACCCTCCCCTCACTTGGTCACTGGGAGCTAGTCAGGCAGCGTCTTCTAACTAGAGACGGGGACTTGGTCTGGGCTGGGGGCTTCTGGGGGTGGAGGGGTGAGGGGGGGAGGCTGTCCAGTTTGGCAGTGTCAGGGCACCACCCGCGCTGTCCACTGGGGCCAGGAGCAGAAGCCGGGTCTGCAGGCACGTCGGGGACTCCCCCCTCGGCATCTCGCTAGAGGCTGCTCCCCCTCACCCAGACACCCTAGGGCTCAGGTACAGGCATTCTCCGCGCCAGAGAGAACTCGCCGACGTGCACACCGCTACTCCGACTGCCCCGGCCCAGTCCAGGCGCTGCGTAGGCTCCCTGGGTGCCCCCAGGCTCTCCCCGGAGCACAGGCCTTGAAGCACTTGGTGTGCCCCCCCCACCCCCTCAGCAAACTAAAAATCATCAACAACACAGACCAGCACTTAGGCAGGAGACGCAGTACTGTGGTTCAAGCACTCACACTGGCCTCGGCCACCTGGGCTCCGCTCCCAGCACTGGGGGACGGCCAGAGCAGGCCGGGAGTGGCTGCCGGGAGCCCAGGAATAGTCCACAGGAACAGCTGGGTGAGGCCAAGCCCACCGCCCTACTGCCCAGCCCCCAAAAGTTCAGGCAATCTTGTGCTTGACAAACTCACAAAAGCAAGACCCCCCCCCCCCGCCACACACACACACACACACACACACACACACTCATGTTCCACTTTCCCACTTACTGCACTACCACACAGCGCCTTCCCACATTCTACTCTCACACAGAAGCACAAAAGCAAATATTAAACAAGCGAGGACATTCTCTGACATGAAAAACTGTTCGAACAAGTGACCGACTATTTAGGGAGACAAAAAGAAAAAGAAAAAAAGAAACCTTAGAAATCTAAGGTAAGCAAGTGATCTGATGGAAAAACAAAGCAAAATAGAAGCCTAGAACCCAATAAAAGAGAAAAATGTTCTTAGAAATTAAGGTATAATGTGAAAATTAAAAAAAACTACGTAAAAGGGAAATATGGTAAGGCTGAAGGACTCTAGTAAGTAGAGATAGAATTCAGACAAAATAGGAATAAAAATGAGAAAATAAAGATAAGAAAATAATAACTGAAGGAAAGGGGCTGGAGCTATACCAACCGCAGTGGGTAGAGCGTCTGCTCTGCATCGATATTGTGTCATGTGTGGTGCCCCAGCCCCGCCAGCAGTGAGCACTGAATGCAGAGCCAGGGAGAAGTCCTGAGCACCACTGGGAATGGCCCAGAACCAAGGGGAGGGAGGGAGGGAGAAAGAAAGGAAGGAAGGAAGGAAGGAAGGAAGGAAGGAAGGAAGGAAGGAAGGAAGGAAGGAAGGAAGGAAGGAAGGAAGGAAGGAAGGAAGGATGGAAAAAAGGAAGGAGGGAAGGAGGAAAGGAAGAAAGGAAGGGAGGGAGGGAGGGAGGAAGGAAGGAAGGAAGGAAGGAAGGAGGGAGGGAGGGAGGGAGGGAGGGAAGGAAGGAAGGAAGGAAGGACGAAAGGAAGGAAGGAAGGAAGGAAGGAAGGAAGGAAGGAAGGAAGGAAGGAAGGAAGGAAGGAAGGAAAGAAAGAAGGAAGGAGGGAAGGAAGGAAGGAAGGAGGGAAGGAGGGAAGGAAGGAAGGAAGGAAGGAAGGAAGGAAGGAAGGAAGGAAGGAAGGAAGGAAGGAAGGAAGGAAGGAAGGAAGGAAGGAAGGAAGGAAGGAAGGAATTTTAGGCATATATCCCGCAAGAAAGAGAAAAGCAATCCATAAAACTTTCCCAAAGGTCAAGACTATGAACTCCCATTTGAAAGGTCCTATCAATAGTCAACATAAGGGATATTTAAAAAGTCCACCTCAAGATACAACATTATAAAATTTAGGACAGGAGGGCCTAACTGCTCATTTGCAGATCCCGAAGTAGAACTGCAGAATATGATATAGAACACGTTTTCAGTGGCTGGAGACAGAGCAGAGTGGGAGGGGTCCCACCTGGGTTTGATCCCCATAATCCCATAGGGCCCCCCTGAGCACCGCCAGGTCTAATTTCAGAGCATCACCTGGTAACGGCCCCCAAACCGAAAACCAAACCCAAACCCCAAACAGTAAAGACTATATTTCAATCCTCAGATACAATGACTCTCACCCTTCTCCCTGGGACCCAGCCAAGGAGGGGGTGTGCAGCGTGAGCTGCCAGGCTTTCCAAGACAACGGCCTGGGAACGGCCTGGCGAGGACTCTCCCCCACACCCCTGCACCCCTGCACTGATGGGTCCCAAGGGAGCTGCTGCCCCGAACTTGATTTCCCACGGCACTGGTGACTTCCGTTCCCTGGCGGGACTGAAGCCTCTGAGAGCCAAACAGTTCCCGCCCAACACAACCTCAGGGCCCACCTCCAGCAGCTGGCCGGGCACGGCGGGATTTGTCCCTACAGTGAGGAACTGGGCCGTGCACCTGGCCAAGTCTCTGGCCTGGGGCCCCGAGTTTACAGCGGCCTGAGGCCCCGCGGCCCTGCGGGCATCACTCGCCGGGCGAAAGGAGCCCACCCACACCGCAGGGCCTGACACATTTTCACTTGGGGCCTTTCCAAACTAACTAAGTAATCGTTTAAAGCCCCAAGGACCAGAGGGGACAGTGCAGGCGACTTGCCAGGCCAGCAGCCTCCCCCAACCCTGGCTGTCGCTGACAGCCCAAGCACTGCCCGGAGGGACCCCGGAGCACTGCCCGGAGGGAGTGAGCACATCAGGCGTGGCCTTGTGCATGACCCCCACCTCCCACAAAACCTATATCCTCTTTCCGGAAGCTTCTGGAAAAAGCTGCCTCAACAGAATCAGGAAGTTAAGTCTCCAAAAAAGGAAGCTAGGAGGCTCTGAAACAGGCCCTGTCCCCAAGACATGAGAGACCCCAGAGTGATTGCTCACAGAGAAAGGGCAGCTGGGGGAGAAGGCGGCTGGGCCAGAGAAGGTCACGAAGACCATGATGGTTGGATCGTTCGGGACGGGAGGTGTGAGGTGACAGTAGATAAAGTAAAGGACCAAACGTGACGGCCTCTCAGCATCTGTATTGCAAATCCCAATGCCCAAAAGTAGAGAGAGAGTGGCTCTGGCCCGGGGGTTCTGTGGGCCAGGCTGGCTGTCCCCGCACCTCGCTCCGGGGCTGATGCGGTGGGTTCTTCTAGGTCTTTGGCCTATGACTGCTTGAGGAAAGAGCAGGGGACTGGAAGTGACAGAGAGATGTCACGCCAAGAAAAGTCCTCGGCACCCCGCTGTCACTTGACCTGGGCAAGATTGACCACGATCCGGAGGCCAGGTAGACTACTTTTGGTCCCAGAAACTGCTTGCAGCCATGTCTCTAGACTGAACTAAGCCATTGCCCCATGCTGCCCCAGGAAGGGAAATGATGCAATTTCTAACATAGATCTCCCTGGACTTAGTTACTAAAATACTGAAATACAGAAATCCCAAGCTGACTTCGTATCTCTTCATTCTCAGCAATGGAAAACTAATTATCAAATGCTTCCTTGTCAGCAGGGCTGTTGTTTTTTGGGGGAACTCCAAAAGAATAGTGAGTTTTGTGTTGAAATATGGAATGTAATCAAGGTAAAGAGAAAATGGGGTGAAGTTCATCAGTTACGCAGGCGGGGGTGGGGGGGTGGAGGATGGAAGGTATACTGGGGTTTTTGGTGGTGGAATATGGGCACTGATGAAGGGACGGGTGTTTGAGCATTGTATGACTGAGACATAAGCCTGAGAACTTTGTAACTTTCCACATGGTGATTCAATAAAATAAATAATTCTAAAAAATAAAAAAAAATGTTTTTTTAAAACATAGAGAGTGAGTCTGGGGGATATTGTCTGCCATAGAGGCAGGGGGAGGGGCAGGAAGGGGGGATACTGGGGACATTGGTGGTGGGGAATGTGCACTGCTGGAGGGATGGGTGTTCAATCCTATGACTGAAACTCAAACATGAAAGCTTGTAACTGTATCTCACAGTGATTCAATTAAAAAAAAAAAGGCAGCTACTGGGGCCTGGAGCCAGGGGAGAGGGGGGGGCTCTCCTTGCATGCGGCCGCCCTGCGTTCAACTCCAGGCAGCCCACCCGGGGTGATCCCTGAGTGCGGAGACAGGATCAAGCCCTGAGCACTGCAGAGTGTGGCCCTCAAACAAACAAAAGACGGCTGTCCAGTGGGCCTCGCGAACAAGCACTCCCGGCCAAAGGACACTCCGAGGGTTTTGTAGGAAGATGAAGACTATTGAATATATCATATGTTCACTCAGACTGACAGGAGATTCCAAAAAACAGGAACAGAGATAAATATGTGTGAAAATATTTTTTTTTTTAAAAAAGGTAAGAAAATCTGCAGTGATTGGGTGGGAGCAGTAGTACAGTGGGTAACGGTGCTTGCCTTGCAGGTGACTAACCTGGGCACGACCAGGAGTAATTCCTGAACACAGAGCCAGGAGTCACCCGTGAGCATCCTTGGATGTGGCCCAAAACCAAGAAACAAACAAGGAAAAAAAAAAAACAAAACACTGTGATGGGTCGGGGCTTAACTTAAAAAAAAAAAATCGCCGCATACATTATAGCTTTTCCGAGAACAGCGCTTTCAGTCAAAGTAACAGCTATTGATTTAAGCAAATTACGACAGAATCTTGGAGGGTCATAGGAAGTGTGCGTCTCAGACAGTAAAATCTCCGTTCCTATGGCCGAGTGTCAGAGGACAGCAGCTAAATATAAAAACCAAGGGCACACACCCTAAAAACTGATTGCCTTTTGTGGTCAGAAGCAAAGATGAATCAGGATGGCAAAAAGGAAGATGTTCTTTTTTTCATTATGTTTTGAAGATACTGCTTTTAGTTTTCTTCTTTTATTCGCCTTTTAAAATTTTCTTTCCAAGTATATTTGTATACCCAAAACAGTGTGGTCCACGAATGATTGGTGGTATAAGTGCTTTGGGGATGAATGATTTTGTAGTTTCAGGAAAAAAATGGATTTACATTGCATACGTTTAACATAAAGAGTGATTATGATCATCACAAAAGTCTGTTATCTTAATAGTTATTATTTCTGGGAATGGTGTTTTTAACAGCAAAAAATGTTTTAAACTGTACAGCAAAAGATATCTTACGGGAATTAAGGTTTTTGTCTTACATGTCAACCAACACTGATTCAAATCTCCATCACCACATAAGGTTCCTCAGCACCTCCAGGACTAATCCTTGAGCATAGAGCCAGGAGTAAGCCCTGAGCACCACCAAGTGTGACCCTAGAACCAAAAGATGGGGAAAAAAAAAAGCCAGAAGTACAACTCAGTGGTCTGCCAGGAGCAAGCCCTGAGCAAAGAACTTGAGCACTCCCATGTGCTTAGACCAAAACTTTGGATGGTATATTTAAGATATATTTTTAATAATCTGTACAAGGGCTGGAGCGATAGCACAGCAGTTGGGCTTTTGCCTTTCATGCGGCCAACCCATGTTCGATTCCTCCGCCCCTCTTAGAGAGCCTGGCAAGCTACTCGTGCATATTCAATATGCCAAAAACAGTAACAATAAGTCTCTCAATGAGAGACGTTACTGGTGCCCACTCGAACAAATCGATGAGCAACGGGATGAGAGTGACAGTGACAGTGATTATTATTAAGACTACACCCGGCAGTGCTTGGGGGGCCATTGTAGTGCCAAGGATTGAACCTGGATTGTGAGATGCTTTTTCTGTTTATTTTTGGGGCCCCCCTGGCGGTATACAGGGCCCACTCCTGGCTCTGTGCTCAGGGATTGCATCTGGCAGGGCTCAGGGGATCAAATGGGGGTACTGGCGTCAGAACCCTCGTCAGCCTTGTGCAAGACAAGCACCCAGCCTGCTGTACTATCACTCCAGCCCATGGGTGCTATCCTTACTAAACCTTTTAAACTGTGGCCCTCAAATTTGGGTATAGTATAATTTAATAAAAATTAAAGTACATTTTCAGAAAGGTTCTAGCACCTTTTTACTTTTTCTAGCAATAGTAGCCCTACTATTACTACTGGAATAAAAAACTTGATGGAATGAAAAGATAAATGATTTTTTGAGATATCAGAACTTAAATCGTCAATTTCTTAGCCTAATGCTTCAGTAAGAAAACTTTAGTTCAGGGGCTTGAGAGATAGTACAATGGGCACAGCACCTTGTCTGCACACACTGACCTGGGTTCGATCCCACATGGTACCCGAGTACCACCAGAAGTCCCTGAGTGCAGAGCCAGGAGTAACCCCTGAGCATCACCAGGTATGCCCTTCCCCCGCAAAAAGGGAAGCGATAGTTCAAACAGTCAATAAACAACAGAAATACCCAAATAAAATGAAGATAAAAACCTTACTTAGACCTACTGCTAATTTCGAAGAAGACTAAGACCAATTAAAATCAAGACAGGTAACCGATTAAAATGGGTAATACTTTGAGGTTTCACATGACCAAAGCATGGTCAGGGAAGTGGCACAGTGGCAGAGTCCATGCCTTGTGTGTGCGACTCACCCACACCCACCCAGCAGCACCCAGTGGGTGAGTCTTCACCCACAAAGAATCCCTTCAAAACTCCAAAGATAAAGAACTACTCCAGAAGCACTTCATAAACTATGACAGGCAAAACATCATGGTAGGTTTTATGAAGACACCTTTTATGATCCAGTCAGAGCTAAAGACAGATAAAGACAGACAGACAGACAGAGACACAGACACACACACAGACACAGACACACACAGTCATTCTCTCTCCCCCACCCCTTGGTTGAGGGATGAAGAAGCAGGTTCTCTCTCTCTCTCTCTCTCTCTCTCTCTCTCTCTCTCTCTCTCTTCCTCTCCCTCTCTCTCTCTAATCCTCTCTCTCTCTCTATTCCTCTCCCTCTCCCCCCTCTTTCTATTCCTCTCTTTCTCTCTATTCTTCTCTCTATTCTTCTCCCTCTCTTTCTCTCTCTCTCTCCCCGCTCCCCCCCTTGGTTGAGTTGGTTGAGAAAA